>NW_004443989.1:3335609-3349471 GCF_000243295.1 Trichechus manatus latirostris | reverse complement strand
ATTTAGAGGGTTAATATATTGTGGGGTCGTTAACCAATGTCATAAAACAACATGTGTACTACTGTTTCATGAGAAACTATTTGTTCTGTAAGCCTTCATCTGAAGTACAATAAAATATATATATATAAAAAAATAGCTTGTCGTCTATTCCTGATTCTCGTGCTATCTGCGAGGCAACTTGAGGAAACCACATTATCTTTTTGATCCTCATTTTCCTTAAGGGGAGGTATGTTTGTAAGTGGCAGGAGTTCAGAGGCTCAGGAAATAAAATTTGGGGCAGGTAATAAAGGCTAAAGGAGTCCCTAGGTGATGCAAGCGGTTAATGTGTTCGGCTGCTAACCGAAAGGTTGGAGGTTGGAGGGAGTCCACCTAGGGGTGCTCCAGAAGAAACGCCTGACAAACTACTTTGGAAAGATCAGCCATTGAAAAACCCTGTGGAGCACAGCTGTACTCTGACACACATGGGTCACCGTGAGTTAGAGTGGATAGCAACTGGTTTTTTGGTTTTTTTTTTTTTTGAAGGATAAAAATATAACCTAGCGTCAGCCTCCTGGGTTTGTTAAGGGCGATATCTGTTGCTAATGATCTGTTTTCTTCCCTTCCAAACAATCAGCAAGTAAAGGGGTGTGTGTGTGTGTGTTTTTAGAAAGTTTCCAAGATCTGAAATAAGAGGATTAAATGAGATGATGTTTATAAAAACTTGGCTGTAAACAATAGGGCTCCTGAGAGAAGGGATGGGCTGGTTGCATTGTGATGATCATCAAGCCTTTTTGGATAGTTTTCCCATTCAGTCTCTCCCCAGGGGTGTGAATGGCCTGGGAGACATGTACCAAGGGATTAGCCTCAAGCCCGTCTTTGCCCAGGACTCCAGTTGTTTTTCACACAGCCCCAAATTGGCCAAGTCGTGAGTGGAGGGTTGGTGCAGATATTCATGTATTCATTTAAAAAATATTTGCTGTGCAATTTACTTTTTGCCAGGCATTGTGCTAGATGCCGGGAGTATTAAGACAGAGAAGGTGAAGCCCCTTCCCTGAAATGGCTCATGGTGGGGGGTGGGGTAGGGGTGAGGCAGCTGTACATGCTAACTGATCATTAAACCACAAGGCAGTGAATGCTGGGGTAATCCATGAAAAGTGCTTAGAATACTGTCTGAGCACATAAGGGCTCAATGCATCTTGATTACTATTATGATCAATGTAATTATTATTATTAAACATGCAGGTTGCAATGGGAAGATCTCCCATGGGAGGATGGCTCATTTTGCCTAGAAACTCAGAGAAAGCTTCACAGGGAGAAGGTGGTACTTGAGTCTTGAAAAGATGAGGAGAGTGTGGCCAGGTTCAAGAGAGGGAAAGAGTATCAACTTGTACAAAAGCCTTGATGTGAGAATACATGCCATGTTGAGGGAACAGCTGATATTTTAGCATGGCTGAGACATGAGGGGTGTGTGTGTGTGTGTGTGTGTGTGTGTGTGTGTGTGTGTGTGTCACTGGCCAGAGATGAAGATGGGAAGGTGGGTGGGTAAGGGTCAGCTTGAGAAGGTGCTTGCCTTTCCTGCTAAGAAGTTTGTGATTAAGCTTACGTGCATGGAACACAATGGACCATGTGCTAATGGAACATGGTTCCTGTTTATTTTATTTTTTTTAAGGAAATGTAAATTACATAAACAAAAGCTCTTTGGCCGATTGATCCCTATTCAGGGAATCAATCTTTATGAAACAGAATTGCTTCTTATCTCAAAACATGAGGAAAAATCTGAATAAAGGAGAAATTGTGGAGTAAATTTTGACACATCTGTATGATTCAATTATGTAGCTATTAAGGTGATTATTAAAGAACAGTATTAAATAGCTTGGGAAAATGCAAACCATGTAACATCAAGTGAAAAAGTCTAGAAATAAAACTGATTATAAAAGAGCCTCTCAATTCTATTACAAAAATGTGCTTAGCTAGAAGATTAGCAGGCAATATTCCCAAAGGTTAAAGTCGTTATCTGTGGGTGAGGGGTCCTGGGACATTTTTATTTCCCTCTTTGTATTATTCCAATCAGTAAAAAAGGGGGTGCTCTTGTGCCTCAGTGGAGAGACCAAGTAAACAGCCCTCAGATTACAGCTGCCCCATAACTGCCTGGTTTTTAACATGCCCCACTGAGCCACTTCTCTGGGGTTCACCAAGGAGCAAGGGTAAGGCCTGGTGAGCACAAGAGTGGACCAATACCCCCTAACTCCAGGCAGTATTGATAAAGTGGAACTGTCTCCAGCAAGGGCCACGGGAGTTCTTAGGTGGGAAAGAACAGGGTGGCCAGGAATGATGGTGAAGGCTTTTTGCAGGTGGGCTTAAAAGGTAGTAAGATTTAGACAGGTAAGAGGGAGGAAACTTACACTAAAACCTCTTGTCTTGTCTTGCTCTTCATTGAGGATTTTAACCCTCATTCTTGAAGATCTGTTGCCCACGGCTGCCATGCCTACATATAGATGCCTCCTGGTGGGGAGGGTGCTCAACAGAGCCAGTTGCCTGCTTTGAAACGTGTGTAATCATAGAGATCACCCAGAGGTTCCTCAGGAGACCGTCCTGGCAATCTGCTTCCGAAAGCTCACAGCCTCCAAAACCCTGCGGAGCTGTTCTATTCTGCACTTATGGGGTTGCCTTGAGTCGGAATTGACTCAACGGCAAGTAACAACACCAGCAATCCAAATTCTCACCAAGTACAGTAATCTAACCAATTGCTGAGCACATTCTAAGCGCTGTACCTGCGTTGCCTCATTAATCCACCCAGGAGCCCTGTTGTAAATTGCTGTTTTCACAGATTGGAAAACTGAGGCTTTGAGAGCTCAACCCTGCAGCACGTAAATGCTACAGGTAGAAACGGAATCAGGCCAGTCTGACTCCCAAGCCTGCGAGTGTAACCAATGGGCACTTTCCGTAGCATGAGTTTTCCTTTTGTAGCAAATGCCATGGTACTTACTTACCCTCGTGTTACCCCATTTGTCCTCATTGCACCAGGCGAGAGCAACATTATCCCCATTTTCTGAAGGAGAGCAGTGAGATAGATACTGTGATCACTTATTCACACAAGTAGTTCTTGAACGTCTGTTGAATGAGTACTATGTGCAGAATGCTACACTGGATTATGGGATGCCAGTGTCCCCAGGAGCTCTCAGAATGGAATTGATTGAAGCATCCCAAGGCTTGGTGGCCTGTTAAGCAAGACCAGTGTCCTTCGCCCAGGTCTGGTGCCAAGCCTTGTATTCTTTCCAGCTGTTAGTATGGGAGTTTTCTCATCTAGGGGAGAGACCTCTGAGCATGCTGTGTAACCTCAGGCAGACCCCTTCCCCTCGCTGAGCCTCGTTCTCTTACTAAAGTAGATGGGATTGAGTTCAGTGGTTTCCATAATCTCCCCAGTTCTCAGACATGACCCTGTGTCCCGCCTCGTAAAACAAAGAGGCAGGATGATTCACACCAGTGAAAAACTGAAAGAAGCCATACTGCACGTAAGGCTCAAAAACAGACATCTAACTATGGAGTTAGACGTTAGGACTCCGTACCCTTGGGGGAATGATGGCTGGCAGAGGGACCTCGGGGTACTTCTGGGGAGCTGGTTGTGTTCTGTTGGTTGATCTGGCTCCTGGTTTCATGGGTATGTTCATTTTGTCAAATTTTGGCAAGCTGGATTCTAATGAATTTGGGCTCTTTATTTTAATATTTCAATTAAAAGATTCAAACAGCATCACAAGAGAGTGGTAGGGTGGGCAGTACTCCCGATTGTGCCAGAGACAGAAGGCAGGGGTGCCTGGCCCCTTTGTGATTAGGGCAAGTCAGCTTCCTTCTCTCTGTCCAGTAGGAGGTCACTCAGTTCAACAGCTTCATTTTACAGATGAGGCGCCACGTGATCGGCACCACCCAGAGTTCCCCGATTTTGAGCTTGAGTGGGTGCAGGCCACGCTGTGCCTGAAGCCTGAAGCCTGACGCCAGGAGCCTGGAGCCCTTGGAAGGAGCAGGCTGTTTATCGTGAGCATTCAACAGGTGGCACTCTTTGCTCGGCATCAGGACGCTCCAGGGCTCAGGGGCTGCATTTGTATAGTAGCCTTAGCCAAGCTGCTGATCTCCAGGGGAAAGCTCTCTCCTTTCCCCAAAGTGGGGCTCTTATCCTGGGAATCCGAACCCAAATATGCTCCTGGACATTCTATTTAGGGCTCCCCAGTTCCTCCTGGAAGTGCCTAGGAGTGGGGGGCTACTCTGGCCCCCTCGTATAAGGAAGGGTGCTCCCCAGCTTCTCTGACTGCCTCACTGGGGTCTTTGAGGCCTCACTTTGGGTCCAGGACTCCTCCTGTGAGGCTGTCTTTGGAAATAAGAGAGAGAGAAGTTTCTGGGAACTCGGGTGACTGCTCCATCAGAGAAAGGAGTATGAATATTTCATTAAGGTGGCTCAAGTTATTAAACAACATTACAAAACCAAGTGTGTTGGCAGGAATCTGAGAAGCACATTTACATGGGTAAAAATTGTGGGAAAAGAAGCCCACAGCAGGGACAGCCTCAGGGAAAGCCCTTGCAGGCCCCTGAGCAGAGGGGCCAGCCCTTCAGGCCTCCCATCCCCACCCCAGACACACTTGAAAGGGGGGACTGTGGTGATGGGGGCTGGGATGGGGTGGCATTGGACACTCCAAGGACTTTGGGCCTCAAGGCTAAGTGTTTTGGAGGATGGGGGGAGCACCTTAGGCAACACTTCCTGGTGTTGAGGGATCCAAGGACCTGGAAGAGGCCTGGAACCCAGGGCTGCCTGGGAGCTCTGTCTGAGCTAGGAGAAAGTCAGGACTAGAAGAGTATAGTGAGACCCTTTGGTGTGGTCACAGTGAGGCTGGGACCCCGCGTGAGGCGCCGTGGCATACTCTGACCCTGGCATACTCAGCCAGGCTGTTTCCCAGCTCTTGCTCCCCACTGCCTCCCTCTGGATGATGAACAATGACACACAAAGGCCCCTTTCATTTAGCCTCCACCTACAGCATTAAGTCTTCCCTCTGTGTCGTATGTATCTCTCCTCTCACAACTCGAGTCTACTTCTGTATAGGTACTAAAAATAATAATATAACACATACATTGAACCCATTATTGGAATGATTTAACACGTTGCATATTTAATTTCTGATAAAGCTCTGAGATAGGTACATTTAGTATTACCATTTTACAGATGAGGACGTGGAGGTTTAGAGTGGTTATATAAATTGCCTGAAATCACACTGCTAATAGGTATCAGAGTGGAATATGAATCTAGATTGGTTTAAATCCAGAGCCCACACTCTTAACCCAGCTTGGTTGGACAGTGTGCCAAAAGCCTCTGGTTCCCCAACTCCCTGATAATCCCGAAGAGAGGTGGGGGGAAGGGGATTCATGAAAGAACCCAAAGAGTAAGGGCTTGGAAACGAGAGAAACCTAGTGTCAATTATGAAGTCTGCTACTTATTCTGAGGTTTCGGGCAAAGGGCTTAATGGCTTGATGCCTTAATTTTATCTAGCTGCTGTGAAAAATAATTGGAGAAATATCTGTAATATGCCATGCCTGGTATCTTGCATACAACAGGTACCCAATAAATGTTAGAGTCCTTCTTTCTTCCTTCTTTCCCCACCTGCCCAGCTAGACATGATTCTCCTAAAGGGCTGATTCCTGCTGTCTAGAAAGAGTTTCCTTACAGAGGCTGTAAGTGGCAACAGTAAGCCTGAGTTATGTATCTGTTGGATGTTCTCTCCCTGCACATTGAACTCCTCCGTTCTCGATACTTATCACATGGTACTATAGACTGTTTAATTGTTCATATATCCCTCCTCAGCTGAGAGTTTGCTGTGGCAGGAAATGTGTTTATATGGTTCACTGTGGAATCCCAAGCACCCAGCCTGAAATATCAGGATGCTTAATAAATATCTGTTGATCAAATAAATGGGCAGATGGATTGATGGGTGGTGAATGGATGGGTGGATGGGTGGGTGGGTGGATGGATGGATGAATGGATGGATAGATGGATGGGTAGGTTGGTGGGTAGATGTATTATTGAATGGGATGGATCATTGGGTGGATAGATGATCAGCTCAGATATCTTCATTTATAACATTCTGCCTCACACATGTACACACTGATGTTTTCAGGAACACTGTCCTGTTTTCTATTAACTCCTTGGCTTTTACCATACTGCGTTAGGCAGGAGCAATGCCCAAGGCTGGTCCTGCCCAGTCAGATGAAGGCCACTGTCCAGCCCAACCCCCACGAACAAAATCATTATCTGAACTTCCTTCTTCACAAGCTATGGGGAAAAAGACTCTTTGGAAAGAGAGGATGCCAAACTGGATCACTCACTCATTACCACAATTTGTCCTCCACTCAGGAAGAGGGGCTACTTCTGATTTCTGGGGTTTCTTGGAATGCTTTTGTATGTGTGTGTGTTGATAGGAAGGAGGTGGGTGATAACAACTGATAACCAGGCTGCTAATTGCTTTGCTTATCAGAAGATGGCCTTTCATTGCAGTGTGTATGTGGGGATCCAGTGGTTCCAAAGGCAAAGTAAACCTACTAAGTCTGTGGCTTGACAGTGACAGGGTCCCAGTGGAGGGATCAAGGTTCAGGGAGAAATGAGCGAGGGCAGGGCCAATGGAATACTCTCAAGATAATCTGTTCTTATCAATGGTATGTTTCCCCAACACACATACTCAACCTACTTGAACTTACAACCTTGAGAGGCAAGATAGCAACTTAATCTGTTGAGGGACCCCTAGGGAAGCTGATCTTAGCCTTTTGAGAAAGCTTGACCAGGGATTACTCCTGGGTGGGTCTCAGAGGGCAGGGTCTCTCCTTCCTGTGTCCCTTATTCCTCCCCATCATGCTCCTCCTCCTCCCTCCTTGAAGATGTGATCCAGGGATGCTCTTCATGCCCACCCACTCCCTCTTCTAAAGTTCTCAAAGGAGAGTCAGATCAGCACAGACCTGCCGAGGAATTAATGACTGAGAAGTGATTGAAATTAGCGTGAGATCTGAAGCTCCCAATTGCATTTGGCCAAAGAAATGAAGTTCATATTGTAGAATAACAGATTCCCCAATAAAGGAGAGTATGGGGGGTAACCTGTCAAGAAATACTAAAATTATTCCTTAGAGGAGGAAGAGATGGGTTATAAGGAAAGGATGAAAGAGAGAGAAGGAGCGTGAAGGAGGGTGGGAGGAAGGGAGAGTGAAAGGATGGGAGAAGAGAGAGGATATGGTACACAGTGTTTATGGAGCATCTTCTCAAGGCAGGGATGAAGCCGCATGCTTTCATACATCATCTCTAATATCCACAGTAATCTGGCAAGGTAGAAATGTGACTTTCTCTTAATAGATGAGGAAAGTGAGCCCAGCAAAGTTAAATAACCTGCATAAATGATTAGGATTGAATCTTGGTAAATCTGACTCTAAGATATTTCCACCCCTTCAGGCTGCCTCCTATGGTGGAAAGAGGGTCTCTTACCCCTGCTGTGATTAGGTGGGTTGGCCCATCAGGTTCTAATGACTAACAGAGCAGGACTTCCCTGTGAAGTAGTAACTAGGGCCTCCTACATTGGACCAACCTCTCATTCTCAAACCCAGAAGCTGGAATTGCCAGACCTTAGAACCCATCACCTAGAAACTGAGGCCCAGCGAAGTTCAACCTTGCCCAGTGTCCCATGGTTGTTTGAGGCAAGAGCTGGAACTAGAACTGTAGTTTGTTGAATCCTAGTGTGATTGCTTCTGGTGCACTTTGAGGCCCCTCTGCGATCAATTCCGTTACTGTGCATAAAGTCACAGTTCAGTAGGGAATAACACGTGAGGATAAGACAGAGGATAACCCCTTAAAATCCCATTCCTGTCAAGTCAATTCTGACTCATAGCGACCCTGTAGGACAGAGTAGAGCTGCCCCACAGGGTTTCCAAGACTGAAATCTTTACAGAAGCAGACTGCCACATCTTTCTCCAACAGAGCGGCTAATGGGTTCGAACTGCCAACCTTTTGGTTAGTAGCCGAGCACTTAAATCCCTTTCCGTCTATTAGTAGAAAGTTTTGAAGAGATTACTAGAAAGCATTTGGGAGATATAATTATATGCAGTGACCTATGACTCCAGTACATTCACTGGCATGCTACATTGAAGTCTCATTATTGAGGCTGGTCAGAGCTCCTAATAGGGATTCCAGGGAAGGAGGCTGATAAGATGTAGGGAAAAGAATCCTAGGGTCAGAGTACTTGGTTTCTTGCTCAAGGTCTGACCAAAGTTCCTAGTTATCAGTTTCCGCTTTTTTTTAAAACAAGTGAGGATGATATGAACACGCTTTCCTCTGGCCTGTTTTCCTCTAATGCTTCGTGTTGCCATAACAGCAGCTCTGATCAAGTTTCTTGCCTCCTTAGAGCCTTTTTTTTTTTTCCCTTGGGCTTTAGGTGAAAATTTACAGCTCAAGTTAATTTCTCATTCAAAAATTTATACATATATTGTTTTGGAACATTGGTTGCAGTCCCCACAAAGTGATAGCATGCTCTGCCTTTCCACCCTGGGTTCCATGTGTCTGTTTGTCCAGTTCCTGTCCGCTCCTACCTGCTTGTTCTGCTTTTAAACAGGAGCTGCCCGTTTGGTCTCATATATCTGGTTGAATTAAGAAGAACATTCCTCAACGTGTGTTAGAGCCTTTTGATAGTCCCTTTTGATGGTCCCCATTGTTCCTATAATAAAGACCAAACTCCTTAGAGTGGCCTGCCTTCTCGGCCCCACCAGCCCATCTAGCTTCTGGCTACCTTTGAACCTCATGTCACATCTCATCTTCCTTCCCTACCTAGTTCTTAGACTTCAGACCTCTCATGAGGCCCCTCTGCAGGGCCCTTGTTCCTGGAACCTCACCATCATCAACCACCTCCTTCACCTCCTCAGGTCCTCCTCTCCATCAGACCCCAGCTCGATTATAATTTCCTCAAGCATTTCCTTGATCTTCCTGTGTAAGTCAACTCTCTCTATTACAAAATGTGTCTTCTCCCCCGCATAACACTGGTAGTCATATTTTTATATTGAGGAATTACTTTCTTAACTCAATGATAAATTCCTTGAGCTCTAGGACCACATAGGTTTATGGTGTCCGTTTTCTCCCTATACTGTGAACGTGTGATATAATCAATCATTTGTGGATGAATGAATGAAAGGACAGATGGATGGAAGGATGGAGGTGGACATGGTGGGAGGAGTAAAGAGGGAGAAGGAAGGAGAGATGAAGGGATGGAGGAAGGGATGATCACCAGATGTAGCTGACTTTTCTCCAGGAAGGCATTTATAATTACTTCCAGATGGGTCAGCCAGTCAACTGTGATCCCAAGTCAGTATGGCCCCTTTGAATTCCTTCTAACTCCCCAGGGCTAAATCTCATGGAAGCCCCTGCTGGTGTGTAAACCCTGAAAGGGAGAGCCCATATTCTCTGAGCATGGGCAACCAGGCTGTGAGCATAATTTATTGCTAGAACACTGTTCGCTTTTAAGATGCCCATCCCCCGTTCTTTTATTGCGTATCTTCTTGATCAAACTATAAACCAACAAGAGTGGCCTTAGCAATCATTAACAGCTGTTCTTGGGAAAGGACTAGATCACACAATTGTTCATTTTACAGCAATCACCTGGCCACTGTTCCACCTCTGTGGCCATGGCATGTCCTCTGTAGCTGGAAGTACCATAAACAAGACTTCTGGTCAAAATCAGGAAGGGAAGGAGCAAGAGAAGGGGAGAAAAGATCCAGAAAACTATTCACTCGCTTTGAAGTTGCTGAGAAGCTTGGGGCCACTGCATTTTGGTTTCCTGCTAAGTGAATATGTACTACTTTATATATTTAAACAAAATTAAACTTAAACCTACAGAATTAGGTTTATTAATTTCTGTCAGGGCTCAATGGGGGAATAAGAATGGCCATTCATTATGGACACACAATTACTGGAGACAAAAATGAAGCCCAGCACTATTAACTATAATAAAAATGTTGAACACTGAGGAAATTTTCATTAAATGTAATCTATTCTTTATATTACTACACTTAATCCTTGCTGTCTGCCTCTCTGTTTTCCTCCAACCTATTTAATTTTATTACTTAACTTTTTATAAATTTTTCTTAATATAATTATGATTAAATACTTGGGAGGAGAGAAGAACGTTAGTCTCTTAAGAAAGTAAAAGAGAGGAAAAAAAGCCCCTCCCATCTCGTCTTTTCTTCACTCCTAAGATGGTGAAACATAGTATTTTTTGGGGAAAAACAAGTGCTAAGTAGGGTTTTATTGTGGCAAGGCTGGAGCTTGAGAGAAGAGATGGCAATAAATAAGAAAGGAGCACTGCTCGGCAACTGTGGTAGAGCTCTTTATATTACACACTTAAATAAAAGCCCTTTGCCTTACTAAAAATGCCTCTGAATATTTGTGTGGCCAAACTGTGTAATTAAAAGATGGGCCCAGCTAATGATATTGCTTGCACTACATGAAAACATTTGTTATCTGGGCTAGGATAGGTTCTCCTGGTAGCTGCCATCTCTTTTTGAGAATGAACCCCTGACTCTGTTCTCTAGAGGAAGAGTGTGTAGGGCTATGTATTCAACGTTGAGATTTGTGGTGGCTCAGGTGAAGCCTCAGAAGTGTGTAAAAGAAACCGAAGGAAAGCTGGTTACGTGTCTGGGGACGCAGGGGTAGTGGGAAGCTAAAAATGGGATGGGGCAAATTTAATTTTCTTTACCAAAATGTGGTGCTGCTACTGTGCCTTCAAGCTTCTCTGTGGACAGATCATGGTCTTATGTCTTGTTTTTGTTTCTTTAAACACAGCTCAACCGGGAAATAGTAGTCAATATAAGCAAAGAATTTAGAGTTCTTGAAATAAAACAGTGATTCGACATTGTACCTGTGAGTGATTGATCAAATGACTGTGTCCACAACAGAGGGGTCTTAGTCCCATGGCCGGTTCATTTCAGGAGTCCAGTTCTGGGCACCACATGCTGAATTTTAAACATTACCTGTTTTCCTCCATCCATCTGTCAGTCTGTCATACTGTGGTGGCTTGCATGTTGCTGTGATGCTGGAAGCTATGCGTCCGGTATTTCAGATACCAGCAGGGTCACCCATAGTGGACAGATTTCAGCAGAACCTCCAGATTAAGACAGACTAGGAAGAAAAACCTGGCGGTCTCCTTTTAAAGATTAGCCAGTGAAAACCTTATGGATCCAATATAGTGCCAGAAGATGAGCCCCCTAGGTAGGACACTCAAAATACACAGTGGTCACAACAACGAACTCAAGCATACTAACAATCAGGAAGATGGCACAGGACCAGACATTCATTCTGTAGTACATGGGGTCTCCGTGAGTCAGAGCTGACTCCGTGGCAACTAACAACAAAAACAGCATTTTCCTCTAGCTTTGCAAGGTGAGAATCGATCTTTTGTTTATAGTGACCCCACAACTCTGCCCAGCCTCTAGACTCCATTCCCCGCACTCATATTCCCTGGACTTCATCTTCTCAATACATTTGTTTTGTCATTTTAGTAAGATAGGTGTTTGATGTTTACCTTGTAATAATACTAACAGCTACTACTTCTAGATTTCCTATTTTGCGCCTCATTCAGTGCTAATGCCTTTTCTTATTTGCAGTAATCACAAGAAAGAATAGTACGAAGCAGGTAATATTATCCGCAGTTTACAGAAGTAGAAATTGAGGCCTAGGAGAATAATTTCATCAAAGTCACTCCTACTACCCAAACCAAGCAAAACAAAATAAACAAAAACATAACAAACAAAAACCTCTTGACTTCAGACTTGTAGAGTAAGATGTTAACACTTAGGAAAGTGAAGAATCTGCCCAAGATCGAATGGTTGGTAAGTGGTATAGTCAGGATGTCAGCTGGGGCTTCCCAATTCAAGTTCCATGCTCTTTTCACAAAACAGGAGCCTGCTTAAATTTCTAACATCCCGTCGGCTGACCAGCTAGCTGGTGCCTGGTAGAGCTTTCAAATCTCTTACTTTATTTTTCTTTAGTTACGTTTCCATTCGGCTGCTCAGTAGCCTTCGTGTGCCTCGGAAGTAGTGAGCTACATAAAACAGAGGGAGCACTGATGGTTCAGTGGTAGAATTCCTGGCCATCGCACCTCATGCATAGCTACCACCCATCTGTCAGCAGAGGCTTGCGTGTTGCTATGATGCTGAATAGGTTTCCGTGGAGCTTCCAGACCAAGATGGACTAGGAAGAAAGGCCTGGTTATCTGCTTCTGAAAAATCAGCCAGTGAACACCCTATGAATCACAACGGTCCAATCTGCAACTGATCATGGGGATGGCACAGGACTAGGCACTATTTCGTTCCATTGTGCGTGGGGTTGCCAAGAGTCAGGGGTCTACTTGATGACAGTGAATAATAATAACAAAGGAAAATTCAAATATGATCTTAATTTATCATGTCCAATATATACACAATTTAACGGGACCCTAAAGTTCTGCTTCAGTGGTTTAGTCATACCACATTCTGCTAGTAAACCCTCCACATTCTCCATCTCAGTGATGGGTCTGCCACTCAGCCAGTGCCCTCACGAGGGGCTGGGTCCCATCTCTCTATCCATACGTTTGCTATCCGTTAAGCAAGGTAGGGTGATGCCAAGCACTTTCTCTTTTTCATCCTGATGTTGGCATTGAGTACACATGGCCTCGATGGATGTTATCCACCTTATCACAGAAATATTAACCTCGTTTGATAATCTATTAACAAAAAGGATAAAGGTCTTATTAACATCCACATGCTTTCTTTGCCACCAAAATAACAGTTTTTTTGTATGTTAGAAAGGCTGATTTTTTAGGACAGGGAGTTGATGAATGAGGTGTAAAGGGCACTGGCAGAGCAAGCAGTCACCTGGTTCAGACCCCAGCCTGCCACTTACTCTCTGCGTGACCTTGGTGAGGTCACCCAGCCTCTCTGAGCCTCAGTTTTCTTGTCTGTAAAAAGAGGGCAGTTGAATCACAATTGCATTATCATTGTGAAGATTTGAGAAAATGTATACGAAGTGTCACAAATGGTTTACCTTCAACTATTAACCTAAAGGTTAGCTGTTCAGACCCACCCAGCAACACCACAGAGGAAAGGCCTGGTGATCTGTTTCCATAAAGATCACAACCAAGAAAAGCCCATGGAGCAGTTCTACACTGTAACACATGGGGTCACAATGAGTCGGAATCGACGCGACAGCAACACGTTATATGAAGTGTCTGGTTTGGAATGCAGAAGGCATTAATACATGTTAGCTCTTTTCATACTTCTTACACCCCTTAGGAATGGATTTTCATGAAATTGTAGTTAAGGCCATCAATGAGTATACATAAACATATTTTTTTTAAAAAATAGGCTTTATTCTTAGAGCAGTTTTAGGTTTACAGAAAAATTATGCAGGAAGTTTAGAGAGTTCCCATATACCTCCTCTCCCCTGCATACTCTCCTCCTATTATTAACGTCTTGTATTCATTTAGTACATCTGTTAGAACTGTTGAACCAATATCGATACATCATTATTAACTAAAAGTCCATAGTTTACATTAGGGTTCACTCTTTGTGTTGTACAGTCCTATAGGTTTTGACAAATGCATAATGTCATGTGTCCACCATTACGGTATTGTATAGAATAGTTTCACTGCCCTGAAAATGCCTTGTGCTCCACTCACTCAAACTTCCCTCTCTCCCCCTGAGCCCTGGACAACCACTGATCTTTTTACTGTCTCTATAAAACAAAACAAAACAAGAAAAAACCCTTGCCCTCTAGTCGATTCTGACTCTTAGCAGCCTTGTAGGACAGGGTAGGTCTGCCCCATAAGGTTTCCAAGGCTGTAAAT
>NW_004443989.1:3330133-3332534 GCF_000243295.1 Trichechus manatus latirostris | reverse complement strand
TTCTGTAAACCTTCATCTAAAGTACAATAAAATAAATAAATAAAAAATAGTGAGTGGTGCCATTCCCATTTCCACCCCTTGATTCCTGGACCCATGAATCCTGGCTGTGGGAGAAACAGCACTATATATTGGACACTGGTTTAGAGCATATACAGCCTCCTGGAGAACATTGTCCTAACTCTGCAAGGTATTGCCACCTAGCTGGTGCTGTAATTGTGTCTTTAGAAGGCCATTCCATTGTTCTATCAAGCCACCTGCCTCAGGATGCTGGGGAACATGATAAGACCAGTGAATTCAATGAGCATGAAGCCATTGCCGCACTTCATTTGCTGTGAAGTGAGTCCCTTGATCCGAGGCAATGCTGTGTGCAATGCCATGACGGTGGATAAGGCATTCTGTAAATCCACAGATGGTATTTTTGGCGGGAGCACTGTGTGCAGGGAAGGCAAATCTGTATCCAGGGTAAGTGTCTGTTTCGATAAGAACAAAATGCTACCCTTTCCATGATGGAAGAGGTCCAGTGTAATCAACTTGCCACCAGGTTGCTGGCTGAGCATCTCAAGGAATGGTGCCATATTGGGGACTCAGTGTTAGTCTCTGCTGCTGGCAGATTGGGCACTCAGTAGTAGTTGTAGCCAAGTTGGCCTTCGTGAGTGGAAATCCATGTTGCTGAGCCCACGCATAACCTCCATCCCTGACACCATGGCCACTTTGTTCATGAGCCCATTGGGCAATGACATGAGTAGCTAGGGAAGGAGGATGACTGGTTTCCACAGAATATGTCATCCTATCCACTTGATTGTTAAAATCTTCCTCTGCCGAAGTCACCCTTTGGTAAGCATTCACATAAGACACAAATATCTTCACTTCTTTGGTCCAGTCAGACATGTCTATCCACATACCTGCTTGTCTCCAATTTTCCAATCATGTTCCTTCCAAGTCCCTGACCATCCAGCCGAACCACTGGCTACAGCCTGCGAATCAGTATGCAGTCACACACTTGGCCATTTCTCCTTTCAAGCAAAGTGAACAGCCAGGTACACTGCTCAAAGTTCTGCCTATTGGGAGGATTTCCCTTTACCACTTTACCATCCTTCAGGGATGTCCCAAAAAGGGGCTATAGTGCTGCCACTGTCCACTTTCGAGTGGTGCCTGTATATCACGCAGAACCATCTGTAAACCAGGCATAAGTTTTCTCTACCTCAGTCCACTGATCATAAGGAACTCCCCATGAGGCCATAGGTGCAGACTGGGAGAAGGCAGATAATGGGATAGGAGTGGAGACTGTGGACATTTGGCCACTTCCTCATGCAACATACTTGTGCCTTCAGGTCCTGCTTGGGCCCGATCTCATATATACCACTTCCACTTAATGATGGAGTGCTATTGTGCACGTACTACTTTATTGCTCTTTGGGTCAAACAACACCCAGTTCATGATGGGGAGCTCAGGCTGCATGGTGACTTGGTGGCCAGTGGTTAAATGTTCAGTCTCTGCTAAGGCCCAGTAACAAGCCAAAAGCTGTTTCTCAAAAGGAAAGTAGTTATCTGCAGAGGATGGCTGAGCTTTGCTCCAAATCCTAAGCACCTGTGCTGTGATTCACCAATATAAGCCTGCCAAAAACTCCAAGCAGCATCTCTACCTAACATTGAGAATTCAAGCACCATTGGATCAGCTGGAACATATGGCCCAAGTGGTGGAGCAGCTTGCATGGCTGCCTGAACCTTTTGCAGAGCCTTCTTTTGTTCTGGGCCTCACTCAAAACTAGTACCTTTTTGAGTAACTTGAGAAATAGGCCAGAGTAGCACACCCATATGAGGGATATGTTGCCTCCAAAATCCAAAGAGGCACACCAGGTATATTGCCTCCTTTTTAGTTGTAGGAGGGTCCAGATGCAACAAGTTATCCTTCACTTTAAAAGGAATTTTTGACATGCCCCACACCACTGAACCCCTAGAAATTTCACTGAGGTGGAAGGCACCTGAATGTTTGTCAGGTTAATTTCCCACCCTCTAGCATGCAAATGTATTAACAATAAGAGTCACTGACGCTTCTTCCTTACCAGGTCCAATCAGCATAATGTCATATACCAGTGTGACATCTTGTGGAAGGGAAAGGCGATCAAGGTTCCTGCAGACTTAATTATGAAATAGAGCTGGAGAGTTGATATACCTCTGGGGTAGGACAGTGAGGTATATTGCTGGCCTTGCCAGCTGTAGGCAAAGTTCTTCTGGTGGTCCTGTGGAACAGGTATGGAGAAAAAAAGGTATTAGTCAGATTGATAGCTGCATACTGGGTACCAGACGATGTATTAATTTGCTCAAGTGATGAAACCACATCTGGAACAACAGCTACAACTGGAGTCATCACTTGGTTAAATTTTTAGTAATCCACTGGTATT
>NW_004443989.1:3327296-3329806 GCF_000243295.1 Trichechus manatus latirostris | reverse complement strand
ATTATGCATTCTGGAACTGGGGAAATCACTACAGGATGGGTTCAGGGACCCAGTGGACCCACTGTAAAATGGATGTGAGCTAAGACTCTGTTAATAATCTGACCTCTGTATGCCTCCACGCTGACTGGTGGGCAACAGTGACATTTTGAGTCTTCTGGAATTAGTGTCAATTCAGAGCCAGTATCCAGTAATCTCCGAAAAGTCTGATTATTTCCTTTTCCCCAGTAAACAGTCGCTCTCATAATAGGCCATAGATCCGTTTGGGGAAGGCTGGGAGAAATATCAACAGTATGAATTTTTGGCAGTGTAGTGGGGTCCTTCCTCAAGGGGACCAGGCCTCCCCTTCATTCAAGGGGTTGTGGCTCTGTAAACTCACTCAAGTCTGGGAATTGAGTGAAGGGCTGTTACTCTCTATTCTGGCAATTCAAGGTAAACTGTCATTCTCTTGACCTAGAATTCTTCCTCTTATATAGATCAAGTAAATATTTAGTAGATTTCTCACCTATTTCGCTCCTAGGGATGGACACCGTGACTAAGTAGCCAATACCATAAGCCCATACAAGTCAGACTATTCTGATTACTGTTTTGACTTTGCTGTCCATTATGGTAACCATGCCCACCTAGTCTTTGTCAACTGAGTGCCACCCCATGGCCCTACCACCGTGGGGTCCAGTCAGCCCCATTGTAATTAGGTGTCGTAATTCAGTTAGGGCACCTCCTACTGTCAAATCTGACTTACATAAAATAGAAATCACAGCAGTCTTCTTTGTTCCTCACTGTTGTGTTAAAAGTTGTGTTCTCTGGGAACTCCATATGTGGGTCTGTGGGTCTAACCTGATAAATCCATTCTAACATGCCAATTTCCCTAAGCCTTTGGATACCTTCTTCTACAGTATACCAAGGCAGATCTGGTACTTCAACTTGATTTAGTGTAGGCTGCCATGTAATGCATGCTTCAGTGAACCAACCAAATAAACTATTAGGTCCTTTCCCAACCTCTCGAGTTGAAAGATTGAAGAGTCTGTGCTTAGTGAGCCCATGTCAGTATAACTCAGACTCATCCACCTTTATGTTCCTTGCACCATTATCCCACACCCTTAATAGCCATTCCCACACATATTCCCCAGGTTTATGTTTGTACATATTAGAAAACTCAAGTAGTTCTTTTTTTGGAATGTAGTGTACCTCCTCCTGGGTCACACTTTGTACTTCACCTTTTGGGGCTTACAGTGACTTAAATCTAGTTATAGGTTAGAAGCAAAAATGGGTTGTGGGGATATGTTTTGAGAACATTCAGCAATGTTTTGTAAGTCATCTGCCTCAGGTGATGCCCTAGACAATGACTCAGATGCCACCACTCCAGGTGATATCTCAAACAAAGGCTCTTCAGACACAGCTGGGTGAATCTCATCAGATGTGGGTGGAGGGGCTAATGGTTTTGTTGGCAGGAGCAATTCGATGGAATTTAGAGGCATAGTGTCCCCAGCTTCCTGATTATCTGCCCATATGTCCCCATCCCAAGTTCCAGGGTCTTATTTCTTCCCAATCAATGCCCTCACTTTAACTTCAGACACCCTTCAAGTGTGAGAGTTCAATTGGCATTGTAATTCAGCCACTCTTACAATAAGACTCTGGGTTTGGTTTTTGGCAATATCAGCTCTGTTACAACAAGAAATAAGGCTTTCTTTCAGGGCACAACTGGTAACTTTGAGGTTGTTTATGTGGTTCTTGAGCTTTGACTCTGAAGCCCTGAGCTCACCTCTTTCTTTCACTACTCTGTCTAGCAAAAGTAGGACCAACCAACCAGCTTCCTTATACTTCTCATTCTGACATAATTGTAGAAAGGTATCAAACATACCATTACACAGAGCCTCTCAGCAATACTTGATCTATTGTTGGTGATATTTTGAGTATTTCTATTGCAACTTCACACCATGGATTAGCAGTGCCCTCTTTACTACTGAAAGCAGAGTCATCAACGTCTTTAAGACTAACCAGACTTAAGAACCCCTTTAGAAAATTCATCCTTATAATTTTTTTTCTCTAGAAGCACTCCCGGTACCAAACGTCTTAGGTTGGGTTCTCTAGAGAAGCAAAATCAGTGAAGCACATATATGTGAGTGTGTGTGTGTGTGTGTGTGTGTGTGTGTACATACACAAAGAGTGATTTATCTCAAAGAAATAGCTGACATGGTTATAGAGGCTGGAAAGACCCAAGTCTGTAGGTCAGGTATCAGGTGGGAGGCTTCTTCTGACTCACATAGCTTCAGGGACTGACAAACCCGAGATCAGCAGATCGGATGGCAGGCTGCTGGCTCATGGGCTGTGGAGGCTAATGAATCCAAATCAGCAGGTAAAATGGTAGGCTGCTGGCTCAAGTCCCAAGAACTAGAGGTCAGATGATGACGAGCCAAATGCAGGATCCAGAGTGAAGCAAAAGCCAGAGAGCTTTGCTAGAAAGTGCATGTATATTGGATACAGGCCACACCCCAAGGAAACTCTCTTCCAAT
>NW_004443989.1:3302517-3319019 GCF_000243295.1 Trichechus manatus latirostris | reverse complement strand
GTTCTTTATCTCTTCATTTGATGTTTTAGGGTTTCAGGATTGTTGTGTTCTGTTTGGCTTAGTTTTCGGATCTTTGCTGTGGAGGGACGGCATGGTGCTTCTGCCTGGAGTGCCATTTTGCCGGAGGTCGTCTCTGCCTACTTCTTATGGAATGAATACCCATGACGTGCCAGCATGAGAAAGCGGACTGTACTTCAACATGCATATGTATCACCTGGGGAGCCAATTAAAATGCAGCCTGATTCACTGGGCCTAGGATGGGGCCCATCCAGTAAACCCATTGCCATCAGGTCAATTCTGACTCATAGTGACCCTATAGAACAGAGTAGAACTGCTCCGTAGGGTTTTCAAGGAACAACTGGTGGATTCAAACTGCCAACCTTTGGGTTAGCAGCCAATCACCTAACCACTGTTGCACCAGGACTTCCCCGTAAAGATTAGAGTCTTGGAAACCTTATGGGGGAATTCTACTCTGTCCTATAGGGTTGCTCTGAATCAGAAATCAGCTCGATGGCAATGGGTTTAATCTTTACTGAAGCAGACTGCCACATCTTTCTCTCTCGGAGCAGCTGGTGGGTTCGAACTGCCAACCTTTAGTTAGCAGCCGAGCACTTAACCGCTGCTCTCCACCAGGGCTCCTGGGATGACGCCCAATACACTGCATTTCTAACAAGCACCCAGGTGATGCTGATGCTGCTGGCCTGTGGACTGCTCTGAGTAGCTGGTGCTCGGCCATTTTCACTCATCACTTGGCCTCCACAGACACTTTCGCTGCTTTTTTCTGCTCCATCTCTTGACACTTTGCTCACCCCTGCCACCAGGTGAGTTATTTTCCACTCTACCCCTGCCCTCTGATGCTCTGTCCTTCTGTTATCCCTCTCATTCTCTGTCTTCTTCAGAGTCTAAGCAACTACATACAACTTCAAGTTTGATCTCTGGAGGAGGAGTTTGCATCTGGAGATGGGGAAAATACCAAACAAGGCAGAAAAATAAATGAAAACAAAATTGGATAGCCACAGAACACTAGTTAAACCTAACATTTCTGAGGTCCAAATTGTAAGTTCAAAATTTGGTGGGGATAGGAAATTTGGGGAGATTTTGTCAAGATGCTATATGTACCTACTCAATGCTCACCTTCACTGCTACCAGATGGAATTTGTTGGTGGGATAGGAATGAGGTGATAGTTTCTAGTTGTTGGCATTAGAGTCCACTTGGAGAGAGGCAAAAAATATATATCAATGTCTGCCCCATACCACTTTCTAACCCCTGCCAGATTAAATAGCCTGACCTGGGACTCAGGCACTAATATATTTTTAAGCCACCACAATTGAGAACAACAGTGCCCCAGGGGAAATAGTAGAATTTGGGAGGTGGGGCGGTTTGCAGGTGGATTGAGAGGGAAACACTCCACCTCCCCCAATTCAGATTATCTGGCAGAGAAATGTACAGATGCATTTTTTTAGGGTCTCAAATAGTATCTTCATTTAAAAAAAAAGTCATCTTCTACATGCTGTTTTTTCAAATATTTCCTTGACAGAGAAATTTTCATCTCCCTCCTGGATTAATTGCAGCCCTGTTGCTGATGGTTTTTGCATTATGTTCAGCTGGCTCTTGGCAGTAGGTAAAGGCAATCTGATTGGGAATGAGAACAGAAACCCAGAGATACAGCTGCAATTCATAGGGAAATTATTACCATTTCAAATGTCACCCAGCTTGATTCATGATTAAGGGGAACGTGAGGCCCCTCCTGTTAGGCGGCAGCTGATACAAAAGCGGAAACATGTTCTCCCAGACTGGCGAGCTGCATTGTCATAACCAATGCCTATCACCTCGTAAGCCGCATTCTCCAACACACCCAGGAGCCCAAAGCATTTAGCTTCAATTACAAACGTCACTTGTTGTTTCTGGGATGCTGACTGCATTAAAAAACTTTTTTTTTTTTTTTTTTTGAGAATTTGATTAAAGTATCTTGTGGATAAATAACATTTATCTATTTTCCTTTCGTTTACATGTTGTGTAAATGGAGCAGCAAGGAAGGAGAAACACCTGAACTCTCAAGTCCCTGGAGTGGGCAGATGTTGAGTCTCATTAGGTACTCCAAAGGCTTTTATACAATCCTAGAGAGATTTTTCTTTAACTTGATATGCTGAACTGTTCAACACACAGTCTTCTCATGCACATGGGGACATGGTGAACTCTTGGAAGGGGGCGGAGTGAACTGGAGACGTCTTGGAGCCTGGTGGAGCAGAAGGGTGCAGGCTGGGCTTACAGTGTGTCCAGAGGAAAGCATGAGGCTGGGTGTGACCAGGCAAGGGAAGCTGACCTGTCGAAGTGTGTTTTCTTGCAGGGCTGGAGTTTCAGGTGTTTACATGGTAAATTTGTGGTTCTAATTGAGCCGCAGCAGAGCCTATGGGGAAGATAGGAGCTCTAGGGTTAGACAGAACCAGAAATGAGTCCTAGCTCTGTTCTCAGCACTTTGGTCCAGACACAGAGCTGTGGGCCTCCATCGTCTATGGAGGATCATGATGAAGTTTAAATGGGAAATAACAAGTCAGTCCTAACCACTCAATAGTGTTCCCTGTTAGTGCAGTTCAGGGGTGATCCTCACAATATTTGACAAGCAATGAGAGCTGAGACACTGGCTTAGTTCTGGAGCAAGGTTCCAGATGCACTCTACTGGGCCAGGCCTTAACTGTATAGTGGCTGGATTGTAGGGATGGTTAGGAGAAGCCGTGTTGGGGAAGGTGGGGAACGCTTAGCTTATACAGAAGCATTTCTGTATTTTAACAACTGGAACAGCTATATCCATCCAAACAGGCTGAATATCAACCTTCTTGGTATTATGGGTTGTTAATTAAGTGGGCTATTTTGTGCTAGCCCTCTGCTCAGACTGGGTAAGACACCTGTGTAACCAGTGGCCATCAAGTCAATTCTGACTCCTTGTGACCCCATATGTCAGAGTAGAACTATGCTCCATAGGGTTTTCAGTGGCTGATTTTTTGGAAGTAGATCACCAGGCCTTTCTTCTGGGGCTCCTCTGGGTGGACTCTAACCTTGTGGTTAGCATCAGAGTGCGTGAAGCATTTGTACCATCCAGGCACTCCTTCTGAACATCTGTACTTTGTTAGCTCAGACTCATGGTGACCCTGTGTATAACAGAACAAAACATTGCCCAGTCCTTTGCCATCTTCATGATCATTAATATGTTTGAGCCCATTGTTGTGGCTATTGTGTAGAAAGGGGTATAACCCCAGGGTTCAAGGTGCAATCACTGATCCACACAGTTTCCTGGCGAGACTCTCAGGGTAATTCATGGGAGTGAAGCGCCTTCTATGTACTCAGCACTGGGTTACACATAAAGAGGCAAAGGTGGGTAGGAAATACCTCAGCCCTCAGTGAGCTTATGATCAAGTGAGGGAGACGGCGTGTCACAGATAATTGCAAGAGAGAGCACTGACGTAAACAGATGACAGAGAAGTGGATTCTGCCTAGGAGACTTGGAGAAAGCCTCAGAGATATTTGAGCTTTTAAAAAATATATAAATTTTAGTATTACAGATAACATAAGAAATATCACTTGTACAAAGTTTAAAGTTTAGTGGTAAGGCTAAAGACCCCTAGGAACAGCCCCAGAAGTAATCATGATTATAAGTTGGTATGAACCTTATAGGCTTTATTTCTAGGAAATGGTAACGGTGTGTCTGTGAATGTTTACACAAATTGTATCATACTATACATATCAGCATTCAGCTTGCTTTATGTCTCTCGCCAATGTACCTGGAGGGCTCTCCAGGTAACTACATAAAGAACCACCTTGTCCACTGTCTGTTACGGAGGAGTCCATGGACAGTAGATTCATAATTTGGCACAGTGGTTAAGAGCTCGGCTGCTAACCAAAAAGTCTGCAGTTTGAATCTCCCAGCTGCTCCTTGAAAACCCTATAGGGCAATTCTACTCTGTCCTATAATAAGGTCACTATGAATAAGTAATTGACTCGATGGCAACGAGTTTTATTCTCCTATTAAGGAGTCCTGGGGGCACAACGGTTAAGCGCTCAGCTGCTAACTGAAAGCTTGGAGGTTCGAAGTGACCCACTGGTTCTGCAGGAGAAAGACCTGGATTACAGCAAAGAAATTACAGCAAAGATTACAGCAAAGAAAACCTTATAGGGCAGTTCTACTATGTCACATGGGGTCACTGTGAGTCAGAATTGACTCAATAATAGCCAACAATAACAACATTTTCCTATTGATTAGCATTTAGGTAATTTTTTGTTTTTCATACCATAAAGAGTTTTATACTACATAAACATCCTGTCCCTGCCTTCTTATAAATAGTATGAGTTTGATGGGGGAGATATAAAAATATGCACTTGCTAGGCATTAAGCATGCAAGCGCTCCTTCTCCCTCCCCCAAGGGGCTATATGCGCACGTAGTACTCTTCCATCAGTCAGGTATAAGAATGCTAGTTTTCCCATACTCTCACCAACACGTATTTTCAATCTTTTTTTTTTTTTTTTCCTATCCCATCTGATGGGTGAAAGCATGTATTCGTATGCTAACAGGATCTATGGGTATCACATTCTAATTGCTCTCCTCCTGAGCATCATTTCAATGTACACCAGCCATTTATATCTCCTTGGGCTTGGATTTAGAAGATGACTAAGGCTGTACCTGGCAAGTATACTTACCAGGGAAGAGGGAACAACCAGCTCAAATGTAGCAGGTACTGTCGGTGGCCTGCCAGGCTTGGGGTGTGTTGTGGATGAAATACTGGGTGCAAAAGGAGAGGAATGTGGATGAAGCTGGTTGATGTGGTAGAGCCAGATGGTGTAGGGTTCTGGACACCATGCTGAGGAACTACTTTTCATCAGATTGTCAGTGATGACACATCTGACATTCTTATGTGCTAAAGATTCAAGGTGACATTTGCATTTCAAAAAGATGCCTTTGGCCACCTTGCAGGGGGAGAATGGAACACAAGACAGTGGCAATGTGGATGGAGAGACTCAGGATCCATTTCTAAAGTCCAAGCGACAAAGCTTTGATAACTTATCCAAGGTGGAGATTGAAGATGAGGGGTGTATGGACACATCTTATGCACCTCCTCAGAGCGTCTTTCCCCTCATCTTCTAGCTGGATACAGATGTCCAGGTAAAAGGTGCTGCTCAAAGTGAGGTGCATGGACTAGCAGCATCAGCATCACCTGGGGACTTGTTAAGAGTGCCAATTCATCGCCCTACACCAGACCCATGGAATCACAGTCTCTGGGGGTGGGTCACCCTCCAGGTGATTATTTTGCACCCTAAAGTTTGAGAAGCATTGATGTAGAAGATTCCAAGACTCCAGATGGGACAAGTCTGGGATCTTAAGTCACCATTTGGAGGAGAGCCACTCAGGAGAGCCAGCTGAACAGGATCATCTGCATTGGATTTTGTGCGAGGGAAAAATACATGCTTCTCTGGTTAAGCCCCTGAGCTGACTGCTATTTGTTACAGCACTTAGCCTGGCATACAATAACCAATGCACAGTTAATTTAAACAAGGACCCAGATTTCTGCTCAGTGACTCTGCTACCAGGAATTTTCAGTTCCCCACTCCGGGAAAAGAATGTATTTATAATCAGCGTTGGCCAGATTTGCAGTTTCCATGTAGCCGCAAGAGAATAAAACTAGGATGTCTTCACTCAAACTCATCTGGCTCAATAGAGGTCTTGATTGCTGGTGAAATAACTTCTGAAGACCGATTTCTTCCTTGTTGGGTCTGCACTCTTCAGAATCGGAAATGGCTGCAGTAATTCCTCCGTCAGGAGGGTAGTTAGAAGGCCTGAAGCACAAAAACAGTGAAAAATGTCTCATCTCACATTCCTGTTCACCACCCACCACCTTTAACACCCTCGCAGCTAACCCCACAGAACAAACACCTGTACCACAGCTAGCCAAGTGTCCTGCGTTCTTCCGTCTAGGAAAAAGAAAAAAGAGGAAGCGTGTATATGGATGGCAAACTGGTTTCCCTTTGTCTACTTGCACCATGTTGTTGCTAGTGCCTGCCTACCTGTGAAAGCAGCAACACGTACTGCTCCCTATACAACTTAAACAGCAGTTCTGGGCTCAACAGAGCATCCTTACGGATCTATGGAATCTTGGTGCTGGAAGAGAGATCTGAAGTCATTTAACTCAATGCCCTCTATACTGGGGTCAGCAGACTATACGTAGCCTGCAGGCCAAATCAGGCCTATGACCTGTTTATTGTACAGCCCACAATGAGCTAGAAATGATTTTTTTTTTTTACATTTTTTAATGGTTGCAGAGCCATCAAAAGAACATATCGTGAACATGAAAATTTATATGAAATTCAAATTTCAGTGTCCATAAATAAAGTTTTACAGAAGAACTTTTCCGACCTCTGCTCAGTAGAGTCCGGAAACCTGAGGCAATGGGGCTTTGGGTGGGGCATGGAGTTGGGCGGAGGACCTCTTGCCTGAAGCTCCGAGGGAGGCCCGCACAGGTGTGAAGGAGCCTGCTCTGTTGCCTTTCACTTTAGGGAGGAGACAAACGCAGCTTCAGTGGAGCAGCCTGTGTTTTTGCAGGTGCCGTTCTTTTTAATTAGGGTGTGGGTGAGAAGCCCAGCTCCACCCCAGAGGCCTCATGGGAAGGGGGTGGGACCCATCAGACATCAAACAAATGACTTTGGGTGAGAGCGTCTCCCAGCCTGTGCATACTTAATCAAGGGCCTCATCACTCCCAATGGGGACTCAAGATGCCATTCGGCAAGGTGTTTCCCACCTTCCTCTGCAACAGGGGAGGGGGGTGGGGGAAGGGAATAATCAGTTTTATTTATTAATTCCATCTTGCCAGCTCCCAGTTTGGTGCAAACAGTTATGTTCTGCAGCACGTTTCCACCTTGCAACTAGCAGAGTTAATTTAATGAAATGAGTAATCTTGTGATGACCTGAAGGGGAAAACACATTAATCTGGAAACTATCAAAGCCATCTGACACATATTATTGTAGGACTCAGAAAAAATAAATAGTTTATGGAGAAGATTAAGTGGCAGTGTGGATTTGCTTTTGACATATCTTGTCTCCAAATCTAAGTTGGGGATTTATTATTGTGCTATCATGTCACAGCTATCTCATTTATATGATAACACATCTGTAATGTTTTACAAGTGCAGCACTACTTGTTCAAAATGGGTTTTTTTAAGTCCTAAATTATAGTACCTGGAGAGCCATGCATAATTATAGTGCGTGTTAGCAAATGAGAGGGTGCATTTTCCACCCGCACTCAGCATTAATCGTCCGCACAGTGGGTGCAATAAAATCATAATTGCTTCTTCCAAATTTCTCGTCTGAGCTGCACAGGTGGAAGTCAGTGGTTTTGTGGAGAGATGCGACTGTCCTGGCAGGTGGCGTCCTTGTTCCTGCTTTGCCAGGGGTTTCATGGATCATATGGCTGGAGACAGGTCTGAGCTCAGGAAGAGAGCTAGATCCTACCAGGGCTACCTGTTGTTTTGAGCTGCTTTCGAGTCAGCCCCGGGCTCATGCCAACCCTACGTACAGTGGAACGCAGCGCTGCTCAGTCCTGCACCATCTCCACCATCGGCTGTGGATTGGATCATTGTGATCCATAGAGTTTTCTTTGGCTGATTGGAAGTAGATCCCCAGGCCTTTCTTCCTAGTCCATCTTAGCCTGCAAGCTCCCTTGAAACCTGTTCAGCATCTTGGCAACACACAAGCCTCCACTGACAGACAAGTGGTGGCCTCACCTGTGGTGTGTTGGCCCAGAATCAAACACAGGTCTCCCACATAGAAGGTGAGAATTCTACCTCATAGAGGCCCTTAATCTTGATTGTACTCTAACCAGCACACGTAAAACAATGTAGAATGGTGATTATGGGTCCTGGTTTTTGGAACTGAGTTTGAATTCCAGCTGTACTTTTTGATTTTGGGCAAGTGATCTCACTTCTCTAAACCACAGTGTTTTCATCTATAAATGAAAGATGTTAGTCCTTCTCTCAAAGTGTTCTTAAGACAATTACAGGTAACAATGTTTATAAAACAAAAAAATGCACCTACAGTATAAGGCAGATGTGATTATAGTTCTCTCTCCCGAATATCATTGTCTAAAGCTGGGCTGTCTAGTATGGCGGCAGTCACTGACCAGGTGTGGCTACTTAGACTGGCTTTAAGTATGAAATACACACCATTGTTTGAGGATTTAGTACAAAAAAAGAATGTGAAATATCTCAGTAATTTTTTTATATTGATCACTTTTTGAAATGATAATATTTTGGCTTAAATATATTTAAATAAATTTCACCTGTTTCTTTTTACTTTTTTAACGTGGCTACTAAAACATTTCAAATTACATAAGAGGTTTGCGTTGTATTTCTATTGGACAGCGCTGGTCTTAGCAAATGCAGGTTGACCAAAATGTTATGTGAGTAGGTGCTTTGAGTTACCACTCATGTTTTTTAGTAGTATTAATATCATCATCATCATTACTGATTTAAACTTGCATTTTAGGTGGTTTGCTAGAGAAAATAGAGAAGAGCTAGTGATTGCAATGAACTACCTAATTTAACTCCAAGCTCTCTAGTAGCTAAGGCAAAAAAAGAACACATACTGGGATCATATGGCCTTGTTAGAAGGTATAGAATTCACGTTAGTTCACTTGAAAAGAAAAGCTTTCTCCTGGCACTGAATTAATTCCTAAAGCACTATTTCCCCATGCAATCCCCAGATGGCATATATGCTCTCACCCTTCCATCCTCCCCAAACAAGGCACTTATAAACTTAGAATAGGGTGAGTCATACAAAGGCGGCAATGATAATTACACCTCCCTCCATTTATGTAAATTATCTGATTTGATCCTTACAGCAGGAAAGTGAGGATCAGGGAGGTCCTCAGTGACTGCTCAAGTTTTCATACCTGGTAGGTAGCCTTACCAAGGGTCCAGCGTTCCCTGCCCTAAGTGGAAACTCCCTATGCTTTGCTTTTGCCAGTCATGTACACTTTAGAGTGAAAAAGAGCCAGAGGAGCGATTGACGGGAGAAAGCAGAGCGCTCCAGGCTCCCTGCCAAGAAAGGGGACATACACAGAATGGGGAAGCTGATTGCTCCAAAGCCAAAATTTGGTTTTACCAGGTAAAAGAGATCGATGTTTATGCACATGTCTTCCGTTGTTTTATTAAATGTGATACACCCAACCCAGTAAATTCTACAGTCAGGGCCTCAAGGAGGAACTGATACAAGAGCATATTAGCTTGCTTACTTCCGAGATCAGTTCTTCTCAATTCTTAATGCACACACCAATCACCTGGGACCTTTCTACAGTGAAGACATTCAGGAGGCCAGGGACGGGCCTGAGAATTTGCATTTCTCACAAGCTCCCAGGAATTGCCTATCCTGTTGGCCTGCAGTTTGAGTAGGGAGTGTTTTCTGCTTTCTCCCGAACTGTAAACAGTAGAGTACTGATTCTCAACCTTGGCTACAAATGAGAAACTCCCGTGGGAGCATTTAAATAATACTGATACCTGAGATCCACCCTGGACCAATTAAATCACTTTCTGGGAGCAGGGCCCAGAGATTGGTAAGTTTCCCTTTCTCCCCAGGTCACTCTAATGTGCAACTGTATTAGAACCACCACATTTAATTCCTGTGGACTCAGTGGATATTTGATATTTTCCTCTGCTTAAGGAATTGCCTACGAGTGCCCCAGATCTCAGCATTGGCTGCCCAGAGGGTCGCCCCCTTTACTTCATAAAACAAGCTACATTACCCCTCCTAGTCATCCAATGATCCCTGAATTGATCTACTGAGAGCCAATAGTCTGCAAGGCACTGCCCTCAGTATTGACAGTCTGAAGGAAGTAGGCAAGAGTTTATAGTCTAGTGGGGTAAACCACTGATAAAGGTGTAACCGTGAAGAGCAGCAGGGCCGTTCTGATAGTGGTAAGCACCATGAAATAAAATGGGAATGCGATAGAGAATGACTGTTTGGGGTTGATGGTGGTGATTTAGATGAGACAGCCAAGGAAGGCTTTGGGGGGTGGGAGAGAGTTGGCCATTGAACTGGGGAATGAACCTCCAGAGGAATGAAGTGCAAGGAGGGAACCTCAAGCTCACAGGTAGGGCCTGCTACCAAGAGACTACCAAGAGACCAAAGTTGGGAACTCAGCTGTTTTCAATCCAGACTAGCTTTTAGAAATATTGCAGAGAATTGTAGAAGTCGAGATCCCTGGGTCCCGTCTCCAACCTAGTTCATGAGACTATACAGGGTTGTTAGTTGCCATTGAATAGATTCTGACTCATGGCAACCCCATGTATTACAGAGTAGAACTGTTCTCTGCAGGGTTGTCTTGATTGTAGTCTTAATGGAAGCAGATCACCAGGACTGTCTTTCATGGTACCACTGGGTAGGTTCGAACCACCAAACTTTAGGTTAGCAGTAGAGTGCAAACCATTTGTGCCATGTAGGGACCTGGGCATCGGCATATAGATGGCCAGATCCCTAGCAATATGGGTGTTTCTGATGCACTCC
Source organism: Trichechus manatus latirostris (assembly GCF_000243295.1). Classification (NCBI taxonomy): domain Eukaryota; kingdom Metazoa; phylum Chordata; class Mammalia; order Sirenia; family Trichechidae; genus Trichechus; species Trichechus manatus. Next base: position 3,308,477 of record NW_004443989.1, on the reverse strand, counting down.
CCAGGTAGAGAAGCCCCAGTCTAGACTTTGAAAGGCACAAACTTTAGCCAGAAGGAAAAAAATAAAAAATAAAGATGCGTTGGCAGCACTTCTTCCCGCTAGACAAAGAGCTCAAGTACCCTCTTTAAAGTGCAGGCACAGTAGTCCCGGCTGGAGCGGACAACAGCCTTCAGAATTTCCACATCACTCCCTTTCTTTTCCTTTTGAATAAACAGCTGGCAAATATGACATCAATTTAACTGTAATGACTGCTTTTAATTTTCATTTTAAATCTATACAGTTACTATATATTGGAATCCTGGCTGGTGCCAACTGCTCTGGCCACAAGTCTGGTTTTCATTTAGTCTCTGAGTTCCTTTAGGGTAGCCATGTTCAGAGGCCTGGTTTAATGCATAACCCTAATTATAATGTGGAATTAAGTTGGTGCTGACTGTAGCATTTCCAGTCTTAGAGTCAAGGAAAGTATCTAATGGGGTGGGGGGTGGGGGGGGGAAGCCTCTGCAGAGCTCCACCCCCTTGCTGGTGCCTTATCTTTATAAATTTTTTACATTCAACCTTTTTTTTTTTTGATTGAGTGCATAATATGGCTATAAAACAGCAGTTGAGATAATGCGGCCAGCCTGCTGGTTTATATATGTCTCGGTTTCAAAATGTCCCTTTCTCCTCCTCCTCTTCCTCCTCATCTGACTCGGGCCTCATTTCTCATTAAGGCTGCTGGCAGCTTTGAAGTGAGGATAGAAATGCAGGCTGGGCTCCTTTTTCCAAGTTCTGCTTGGTGCCGAGTCCTGCCTGGAGCCCTCGGAGTATTTGAGGGAAGCTAGGTTGCCAGATGGTAATCATTTCCAACAATCGTCCAGAGATCTGCTCTGTACAGGATTAAATCTAATATCTTCACATCAAATTTATAAGGAGAAAGAAAGATTTTCTCCGCAATGACTAGTGCCTCCTGGTAAACTAGGATGGGGGTCATCAGGGTGAAAATGTGCCCCTGTTCCTAGTTTATGAAAAAATAGAAATAACGGGAGATGCTGCATGGAGGTGGAGCCGTGGGTGGAAAGGAAACTGGGTTGGATACGACTATGTTGGAGAGGGCTGGTAGGGGTGGGGGGAAGGGCACAGCAGAAGCAGTTACAATGCTCAGCCCTGTGCTTGACACATAATCCTCACTTGATAAATATTTGCTGAATGAAAGTCAGTCGTGGACATAGATATGTTGATTCTACTACAAAACGTTTCCCTGGCGTTGGCTCTCTCTTCTGTTTATTTCTTCATGCACTCATTCAACACGCTATTTATTAACTACCGTACTAGGAGTGGGAACCATGGAGAATCTTGGGGATAGCACATGAGCAAGGGAACCACTGTCTTTACCCTTACAAAACTTCCAGTCTAGCAGTAAAGAGGCAAGAAGACATTCGATGAGAAATAATGCCCCAGCTGCCTTTGAAGAGGCAGTTCGTGATGCTGTGGGGTACCCAGCAGGTGCCCGACTTAGACTGAAGGGGCCAGGAAGGCTTCCAGTTATGTTGAGAGGCATTGACTCCAAGACCTGGTGGTGAGTGGGGCTTGATCTTCATTCAGGCACTAGATCTGCTGAAATGGCCATTCAAACAGCCTTTCCACCCTGGATGGGTGATTCTCACTAGTCTGTTGACATCCCTGCTCTAGTTTAAGCCCCTCTGTGGTTGCCCCACCAAACAACCATCCTTTTCAGACGGTGCTATACCCCTGGGGATATTAAGAAATTAGTGTCACTTATCACCCGATATCTCTCCCACTTCCCTGTCATTCTTATTATTCTCGTCAGGACCCCAGTTCTTTCTGGTTGTCTCAGTCACTCCCATTTTCCCCAGCCCCCCATCTTCTCTCAATCCTCCCAACCCCTCAGATCCTCTCAGTGTTACTTAATTGTTAATTTAAAATGGAAATTTTATGTTCACACAACAGTGAGTAAATTATAAAGCAAAGAATTCATTAAGGTTCTTTTTGTTGTTGTTTTAAATTTATGAATACCAGAAACTACCTTGAGCCTCTTAGGCAAAGTGAAATGAATTTATTTGAAGTATCAGGGTTATCTCCTGACATCAAAACTTGAATAAGTGTGAATAAGGCTTGAATAAGTTTGTGCCTTTGGTTTTAGGCATTAAGAGAATCACCCAAGGCTTATTAGAACGGAAGTGACATGATCAGATGTGGGCTTAGAAGACCATTCTGGCTCCAGAGTGGAGGATGGATCAGGAGGCACCAGATCAGGAAGAGCAAGTTGAAAAGCTCTTGCCTAAGTGGTGGAGGGGTGAGGATCTGAGCTAAGAAGGTGAGAATGTTAGCATGTGAAGATGGATGAGAGAGACTTGTAAGGTCTTGGACCGGGAATGATAGGTGGATGAATCTGGCTTGGACCATGAAGTGGATGGTGGGTCATGGATGGAAACAGAGAGCAGGTTTGTGGAGGAAGGTGATGAGTTCTGTTTGGAACACAGTGAGATTGAGGAGCCTAGGGACAGGAGAGGGAAGAATCACCTGAGAACCCTTTACTGGGACACTCAGGTGGCTGGACATCTTCTAATGGGGATGATGGTTGTCAGGGAGGCATCATCCCAATGAAGTCAGACTCAAAACACTTTATTAAAGATGCGTGTCTAGCAACATGCTGCATATTACAAAGGACACCAAAGACGAAGGGGCCCAGTCCCTGCCAAAACCTTCAGAAAGCTGCCCACTTAGAGGCCTCGTTCTGACCTCAAGCCTCTGGCCTGAGTTGGAGGGTGGCATAAGATCACCATAAGGGAAACTCTGTATTGGCCAAAGTGATATTGTTGAAGATGATTTTGATTCTATCACAGTTCCTTTTTAATGTATAACTGTGGCAGGCATTTCTCTCTCAGTACCAGGAAATGCTGTGTTTTTCCTAGTTTGATGTACCTTTGGGGAGTGCACACTTTGCAACTGAAGGTGTGGGCTAACTTGAGAGGTGAATTTCTCTGAAGCACATTTGCACTCCACCTTCAAAATGGCACAGGGTCATAGTGTGCTCAATTCATATGCTAATATTACCCCTGGTTTTATTATTTCCCTGCCCTCCTTTTCTCATTTTACCCAACTCCTTTATTTATTTTATTATTTTATGTTTTATCTAGTTTTTAAAGCCATCTCAAATCTACCGGAAACAAGGGAGAAAGGAAGGAAGTTTAGTTCCCGTTGAGAAGAGTTTCCAGTCTAGTCCAGGAACAAATTTAGTGTAAGTGAAATAATTTGAAAAAATAAAAAGCAACTTAAAATGGGACAATGTAATCAGAATTGAGAAAAAGGAGAATGGGGGGTGGGGTGCAGAGATTAAAAGTATGGTTTTAATTGTGGGGTGATTCAAAATAGCTAAGTTAAAAATAAACAAACAAAAACACAAACCCCCCCCCCAAAAAAGAAAAAAAAAAACGGAGCAAGAAAATCAGCCCTTCGAGTTTCTCCAAATCCCGGACATCTGACGCCCAGCCAATGTCAATATTAGCTAAAGAGGTTTGGCCCCTGTTCAGTCTGATGAAACATAAATTAGGAGGATGATTATAAATGGGGCTTAGAGGAGGAACGCACACACACCCCCCACCAGTAAGAATAATAATTACAGGCTCTTAATAAATGCTAATTTAGTGATAGAGTAGCCCTGGTTGTGCACTGGTTAAGCACTCAGCTGCTAACCGAAAGATTGGTGGTTCAAACCCACCAGCGGCTCTATGGGAGAAAGATGTAGCAGTCTGCTTCCGTAAAGATCACAGCCTTGGGAACCCTGTGGAGCAGTTCTACCCTGTCCTGTAGGGTCACTATGAGTCAGAATTGACTCGATGGCAATGTGTTTTTGGTTTGAATTTAGTAATAACAGCTTTACGTAGTTAGAGTTGTTTATGCCAAGATCTGACATTAGGTGATTTGGGATTTTAGCCATTAGCAAAGAAGTCAACTGGTATGTTCCCTTGCTATCTCATACCTCCCCTCAATCTCACTTCCATCACCCTAACCTAACAATTCCAGCCAGTTGCTTGGCCACTGGGTTAGCCTAAATTTTGCTCAGATTAACCCCCTTTGCTGGGACCTCACAGACCTCGCTGGTCACTGGAGTGGGTTTCCCTGCCTGTTTGTAAAGGCAACACTGAACAGCTAGCATGGAAATCCAGGTATTTAGGGTCCAGACTTTCCTTCTTCCTTTGCCCTCCCTTGGATAGATCTTGGCCCATGATATTTCCAGATCACAAAAGAGACAGAGATTTATTTTTTCTCCCTGTCTGTGAAGGGATGTACTGGGGGCAGTGGGAGAAAACAGGAACTAAAATCCAGTGATTCCAGCAAAAGCTTGGGCAAATGAAGCAAAAGTCTGGGCATCTCTGACACTGGGTCGCTCTCACTCCACCTAAGCCAGAATTGTCCATGGTGTATACTTGTATGGACACAGGGAAGCAGCACATAGAAGTGTGGGTTGTAGTTGAACTCATCTCTGTCCAAAACCTGGCTGCCCTATATGCTAGTTATGTTACCTGAAGTAAGCCCACTTCAGTCCGCTGTGTTCAGTTTTCCCAAAAGGACAAGAATGTTAACTGCTTTACAGTATCATTATGAAGAATCAATGTGATGGTGACCATAACTAAAGTTCTGTGAGAGTGTCTGTTACACGGTAGGTCCTTGATTACTCAAGCTAACCTTTCTCAGGATAATTATGTGCCAAGTGCTGTGCTCAACAACTTGTGTGTGTGTGTGTGTGTGTGTGTGTTTTAAATTATTATTGTTATTTTCACCTGAGTACTTCCAAGAGGAATACTCCAAAGTCATGGTACCAGCTGCCTACAAATCAACTCCAATTCATGGTGACCCCATGTGTGTCAGAGTAGAACAGTGCCCCACAGGGTTTTCAATGGCTGATTTATCAGAAGTTGATTTCCAGGCCTTTCTTCCTGAGGAACCTCTGGGTGGACTCAAACCTCCAACCTTTTGACTGGCATCCGAGAGCATTAACTGGTTGTACCACCCAAGGACTACAAGGTCATAGTAGATTCTTGATAAATATTTGTTAAATGAATGGCAATTTCATTTAATCCTCAAAAGAACTGCAATTAAGTTAGTGTAGTTAAGTATTCCTATTTGTCAGATGGGGAAACTGAGGAAACAGGCAGTTAAACAACTCATCCAAGACTGTACATGGCTAGCAAATATCAGAGTAAGGATTTAAATGCAGAACCTCCAGCCTTACCCACTACATTCTCCTACCTCTGTAAATAAGTTTATAGTAGAGGAGGCAATTCCCATGGCCTTCTCCAGTCTTCCTGCCTTCTCTGCCAAATGCTGGTGTACACACTGGCCCAGGAAGTCCTGCTCGGGCTCCAGCTGTCAATTATAGAGCGCCTGGATTTGGAGCCCGTGGGTGTGTGCTGGGGACATAAAGCAGCACGCACTGCAGGCGTCCCGGGAACTACACTCATTTGACACCAAAGCATGCAGACAAGGAGGCTGTAAGCTTCTTGGCTGGCCCCAGCCTGCTGCCTGCGAGTTCTTTGTGAGAGGGTGATCTGGCTTCGATCCAAGGCTTGCTAACGGGGGCTGCCTGCCAAGGCTCCAGAGGGAAGAGAGACCTTCCTGGGAGTCCTCTGGGCTCCGCGAGGGTCCCAGGCAGAGTGGAGGGCTGATGGACGTGGGCTGGGGGCTTCTGGGGAGGTAGAGATGGTAAAAGCAATAGAGAGGTTGGGATTTCTGCTTCCCACCACTGCTGTGTCTCTCTGCTCAGGTCCCCAGGAATCCAGGGATCTCCTTAGTTCTTTCTCTTTCCTCCCTTCCCTCTCTGTATTTCCTGCTTGTTTCTTCTTACTTTCTCTCCCTCATTTTCTTTCTCTTTATTTTATTCTGCCTCTCTTTCACATACTCTTTCTCATTCTCTCTTTTCCACTGCTTCTCCCCCTTTCTTTTTTTCTCTTTCTCTCCCC
>NW_004443989.1:3279002-3301536 GCF_000243295.1 Trichechus manatus latirostris | reverse complement strand
TACTGTCCAGCCAGTTAAACTCTGAGTTGGGGGAACCAGAATTAGGGAGGAAAATCTCCCTAAATACATCAGTCACTCATTTATTTATTCCCTCTGCAAATATTTATTGGACACATACTCTGTGCCAGGCATTATTCTAGTCACTGGGAATGCAGCAGTGAACAAGAGAAACTAAATTTGCATGTGATGGTGAAGGGACAGATTGGATGGCTAAAAAAGAAGTCTCTGGTCTTGTTGAGGTTGGAATAGCAACAGACCACAGGGCTTTTGTTCTGGGATGCCAAGCCATTTAGAGAAATGGACTTTGCAGAGGAATCAGGATTGTTGTCTGTGTATGCAGAGGACAGAGGGCCACCTCAGTTCACCTAATCTTCTTCCAACCTCTGCTTTCTACACATGCTTTACAGGGTCTTGTTCCTCTTAGGCTGCTAACCAAAAGGTTGGAGGTTCAAACCCACCAGCTGCTCCACAGGAGAAGGATGTGGCAATCTGCTTCTGTAAAGATTACAGCTTAGGAAACCACACGGGGTAGTTCTACTCTGTCCTAAGGGATTGCTATGAGTTGGAATTGACTCAACAGCAGTGGATTTTTTTTTTTGGTCCTTGTGGTAAATTTTGGGAAACAGTGCTTACTAACCGGGTGGCCACAGTTGACCGAGGTCAGCTGAGTTCCAGTTCTAGAAGATGTCCCAGGATGCATTGTTCCCAGTTGTTACAATGACATTATAAGATGGACACTTTTAGTTCATCTTGCAGATGAAGACACTGAGGCTCAGAGAGTTTGGGTGATTTGACTGAGTGGTGGGGTCATGAATCAAACCCAGGTCTCTGGCTCCAAAGTTGTGCTCTTTGCATTCTCCCGTCCAGAAACTTCTAGGTAATACCCAGTTTTGCTTCATTATTCCTACAAACCCTTGAACGTGCTGTGACATTCCAGAAATAACAATACTCCAGATTTTTAAAAGCTGGCACATTCTAAAACTTGAATATATACACATCAGAAACATTCAAGGTTCTTGTTAAAAATGGGAATCCTGGGGCCCTATTCCATTCCCTTCTACATCTGGAGAGGAGGCTGACTCTGAGGCAGATATTCAAAGGCCTTGCTTTGAGAAAAGCTGGTACGAGCTTCTTTTAAAATGCTTTCCCATCTATTAGCTCATCTGATACTCAGAGCTTCTTTGCAAAACTGGTTGGATGGATTATCTTGTCCTCATTTTTCAAATGAACAAACTGGATAGGGAAAAGATTGTTTCCTTGGCTGTGTTCTCAAAGCATTCCAATGGGAAAATGGGGCACATGGGTTTATAGGCAATGGGGCTGTATGGGAAATGTGTTGTTTGTGTTTATATCAGAAATTCTCAACCGGGGTGATTTTGCTTTTCAGGGGTATTTGGCAGGGTCTGGAGATATTTTTGGTAGTCACAACTGTGGGGGCAGGTGGTACTGGCATCTAGTGGGTAGGGACCAAGGATACTGCAAAACATCCTACGTGCGCAGGACAACTCCTACCACCAAAAACAGAAATTTCCTGGCCCCAAATTTCTGTAGTGCTGAGGTTAAGAAATTCTGGTTTATATGAAGGGACAGACTCTTAGATTTGGTTTTAGAAAAATTTCTCTGGCAGTATTATGATAGATAGATTGAGCAGACGTGAAACTAAAAAGTGGAGAGGAGTGGGTGGGAACAAACTATGGATGCCTGGGGATCTTTTATTTAATTAGAATTAAGACAGTCCTGGTATTTAAGGCCAGCTAGGAAGGTGGCGGTTCATTGGTATCAATATCATACATAGTATTTGGAAGGTCGACACTGGTCTGCTTTAGGATATAGAGCCAAGTTATACATTCATCTTTCCCATTACTGTTCATTGAATGCCTGCACTGTGTTAGGCCCCAAGGACACCATGGTGAACATTACTGTGGCCCACCTTCTTTGAGCTTACAGTCTAGTGGAGCAGATTGAGATGATTTCTCCAGTGTGGTAATGTTCAGAGCAAGTAGCACAAGCATTGAGAAGTGCTTAAGCAGTGTGGGAATGTTCAGAGCAAGAAGCACAAGCATTGAGAAGTGCTTAAGCAGCCTGAATTAAAGCTTGAATTTGGGCTGCCGAAAAGACACTTTGGCTTAGAACAGCATGATTCTGGCATCTGGTGTGAAGGATGTGCTTATCAATTGAGGAACCTTATCCAATTGAGGAACCACTTATCCAACCCCAAACCCACTGCCATTGAGTTGATTCTGGCTCATAGTGACTCTATAGGGCAGAGTAGAACTGCCCCATAGGGTTTCCAAGGCTTTAAATCTTTACAGAAGCAGACTGCCACATCTTTCTCCCATGGAGTGGCTGGTAGGTTTGAAGTGCCAACCTTTTGGTTAGCAGCCAAGTGCTTAACCACTGCATCACCAGGGCTCCTTGAAACCACTTATACTGTGGTAGAATTCAGCTATATTTAATATCTTTCATGAGGACAGAAAGATAAGTAAGTCACAGTTATCAAGCCTATTAGAGGGAGAAAAAAAACATGAATTATGTCAATTAATAAGTGTAGTGAAAGGATACAACCCTGATGCACATCTTTCCTGGCTTTAAAGCACGCAATATCCCCTTGTTCTGTTTGAACGACTGCCTCTTGATCTATGTACAGGTTCCTCAGGAGCACAGTTACGTGTTCTGGAATTCCCATTCTTTGCAGTGTTATCTGTAATTTATTATGATCCACACAGTCGAATGCCTTTGCATAGTAAACAAAACACAGGTAAACACCTTTCTGATATTCTCAGCTTTCAGCCAGGATCCATCTGACATCAGCAATTACATCCTTTGTTCCACGTCCTCTTCTGAATCCGGCTTGAATTTTTGGCAGTTCCCTGTTGATGTACTGCTGCAGACACTTTTGAATGATCTTCAGCAAAATTTCACTTGCGTGTGATATTAATGATATTGTTTGATAATTTCCACATTTGATTGGATCACCATTCTTTGGAAGAGGCATAAATATGGATCTCTTCCAGTCGGTTGGCCAGGCAGCTGGCATAGACGAGTGAGCACTTCCAGTGCTGCATCCGATTGTTGAAACATCTCAATTGATATTCCATCAATTCCTGGAGCCTTGTTTTTCGCCAGTGCCTTCAGTGCAGCTTGGACTTCTTCCTTCAGTACCATCGATTCCTGTTCATGTGCTACCTCCTGAAATGGTTGAAGATCAATCAATTCTTTTTGGTATAGTGACTCTGTGTATTCCTTCCATCTTCTTTTGACGCTTCCTGAATCATTTAATATTTTGCCCCGTAGAATCCTTCAATATTGCAACTAGAGGCTTTACTTTTTTCTTTAGTTCTTTCAGCTTGAGGAATGCCGAGCATGTTCTTCCCTTTTGGTTTTCTAACTCCAGGTCTTTGCACAGTTCATTATAATACTTTACTTTGTCTTCTCAAGCTGCCCTTTAAAATCTTCTGTTCAGCTCTTTTACTTCATCATTTCTTCCTTTTGCTTTAGCTACTTGACGTTCAAGAGCAAGTTTCAGAGTCTCTTCTGACATCTATTTTGGTCTTTTCTTTCTTTCTTGTCTTTTTAATGACCTCTTGCTTTCTTCATTTATGATGTCCTTGATATTATTCCACAACTCATCTGGTCTTCTATCATTACTGTTCAACGTGCCAAATCTATTCTTGAGATGGTCTCTAAATTCAGGTGGGATATGCTCAAGGTTGTACTTTGGCTCTCATGGACTTATTAAATTTTCTTTGGCTTCAACTTGAACTTGCATATGAGCAATTGATGGTGTCTTCCATAGTTGGCACTGGCCTTGTTCTGACTGATGATATTGAGCTTTTCTGTTGTCTCTTTCCACAGATGTAGTTGATTTGATTCCTGTGTGTTCCATCTGGCGAGGTCCATGTGTATAGTCACTGTTTATGTTGTTGCATGGTTTAAAGTCAGGAAAGGTGTGCATCGGGGTTGTATCCTTTTAACCATACTTATTCAATCTGTATGCTGAGCAAATAATCCGAGAAGCTGGACTATATGAAAAAGAATGAATAATCAGGATTAGAGGAAGACTCATTAACAATCTGTGGTATGCAGATGACACAACCTTGCTTGCTGAAAGTGAAGAGGACTTGAAATACTTACTGATGAAGATCAAAGACTATAGCCTTCCGTATGGATTACACATCAACATGAAGAAAACAAAAATCCTCACAACTGGACCAATAACTAACATCATGATAAATGGAGAAAAGATTGAAATTGTCAAGGATTTCATTTTACTTGGATCCACAACCAACACCCATGGAAGCCTCAGTCCAGAAATCAAAAGACTCATTGTTCTGGGCAAATTTGCTGCAAAAGACCTCTTTAAAGTATTCAAAAGGAAAGATATCACCTTGAAGACTAAGGTGTGCCTGACCCAAGCCGTGGTGTTTTCAATCGCCTCATATGCATGTGAAAGTTGGACGATGAATAAGGATGACCAAAGAAGAATTGACACCTTTGAACTGTGGTGTTCGCAAAGAATATTGAATATATCATGGACTGTCAAAAGAACGAACAAATCTGTCTTGGAAGAAGTACAACCAGAATGATTCCTAAAAGCAAGGATGGCGAGACTATGTCTCACATACTTTGGACATGTGACCAGGAAGAATCAGTCCCTGGAGAAGGACATCATGCTTGGTAAAGTAGAGGGTCAGCGAAAAAGAGGAAGACCCTCAACGAGATAGACTGAGACAGTGGCTGCGACAATGGGCTCAAGCGTAACAATTGTCAGGATGGCACAGGACGGGGCAGTGGGCAGTGTTTCGTTGTGTTGTACATAGGGTGACTATGAGTCAGAACCGACTCTATGGCACGTAACAACAACAAGATTATGTCACAACAAGGTAGGAAAACAGCTATTTTTTGTGTACCTCCTATGAGTCAAGGACAGAGAGAGGCACTTTATACATAACTTCTCAGTTAACATGTAAGTGGTATGTATGTTCCACTATCGTTCAGCAGTCGTTTCATTCATTTAATGCCTACACCAATCCTGTGAGGTAGATGCTATTATTATCCCAACTTTAAAATGTGTCATGAAAGAGGTACAAAAAAGGAGTTGGGGACCTCAGGTATAGGCTGTGCATAGTGACTTCTTTCTAAAGAGCATATAATGGAAAGGGGGAAAACAGTAACTTTACAGTGGAGAAATCTGACAAACACTGCCTCCCCTAGGTGATCAAGGTCAACATCCATGGTGATAAGTCATGTTGATAGCATATACCCTTGATATCTTGTGATGAAAATGGCACTTCCCCCCGTGGTCCTCTTCCTAAAATTCGTAACCCCTGCCTAATCCCTGAGTAAAGCACCAGACAAATCCTGATGGAGGGACAGTCTACAAAACACCCCAAAAACCCCTTGTCATCAAGTTGATTCCTATTCATAGGGACTCTACAGGACACAGTAGAACTACCGCATAGGGTTTCCAAGGCTGTAATCTTTATGGAAGCAGACTGCCAAATCTTTCTCCTGAGGAGAGCTAGTGGGTTTGAACCACCGACCTTTTGGTTAGCAACTGAGTGCTTAACCATTGAACCACCAGGGCTCCTCAAAAAACCCAAGCAGTACTCAAGACTGTCAAGGTCATCAAAAACAAGGCAAGTCTAAGAAACCATCAAAGACTGAGAAACAGACTTATCTGGATTTTTCAATTTTTATCAGGCACATATAATTTATTTTACAATAAATGTTATGAATGAGAAATAATGGTTAACTGTTAATATGTTATAATGATGGCTAAAATGGTGATTTTTATTTTCTAGGTTTTCATAATTTTGTGTTATGAGGCCATGTCTTTTAAAATTTAAATTTAATTTTAGGGAAGAATACATGGGGCAGTAACAGGCATGATCAGAGCTATTCTAAGTGAAGGAGAGAGAACTCTGAGGCTGGTTCTCCAGTAGTTTGTGGTAGGGAGCTGATCTTAAGATGAGGACAATCAGCACCTGAAATAAGATGAGTCTGGTGAAAATGGAAAGGAAGAGAGAGGGGTGGGAGACATCAGGAAGGTTTGTTTCCCATAATAAGTACAAAATGTGTATAAAAGACTGTTCTGAGTGGGTCAGTGATATATGGCTCAGTGGAACTCTTCATTTGGGGGTTTCAAATGCCAGAAAGATGACATATAGTTTTGGAAAGAGAAGTCTAATGGTAAAAGTGGAGCAGAGTTGAGAAACCTTTTTTTCCCCTTTGGGGTCGTCAGGGTACATGTAGAACTGATATCCATTTTGAACTCATCTTACACCAAAAATCAGTTCCAGATGTATTTTCTGCTCCTTGCTAACTGTATGACCTCAGGAAACTTACTTGACCTCACTGTGTCTCAGTTTCTTTGCCTGTAAAGTGGAGATGATAATAATAATAATAATATCTTGCAAGGTCATTGCATCAGGTTAAGTGATTTAATGCCTGTAAAGTACATAGAACAGTGTTGGCTATATAGCACCTCCTTAATAAATGCTGTTGTTGTTGATGATGATGTTGTTAATTATTTTTCTTTGAACAATTATTTAACTACTCTACCATTTCTACACTATTTTACGTTGCAAAACTCACTGTGTTGCATGCCTTCTTAATATATTCCAGTGCTTTCTGATCTTCTGTGGGTTAAAACAAGGCATAAAACATCTTCTGGAATCACTCCTTACCTCTCCCACTTTATTTTCCATATCTGTCTTTTCTCAGTGCTGCTGTTAAAAATATCCAAGCCTTCCATGTCATTTGTTCCTGTATCATGTACCAGACTTTGAAGATTTTGTTTCCTCTATATGGAACATACCTGTACTTCTTTGTGCATTTGACAAACTCCTATTCCTCCTTCGAAGCCTTTCTTAGACATCATCTTCTCTGGGTTGTCTTCCTGAGATGTCACTCTCCACCCCGCATAGTGTAAATCACTCCCTCTTTTATGTTAAATCTATGCTCTGTATTTGTGTCCATTGCTGATTTTACTGTTGTATTTTAATTTTGTGTATATATCCTCTATCTTTAATTTTCAACTGTACATTAAGGGTGGGAAGAAACTGTCTTATTCATCTTGTTTCTAGCTGCAAGGTTTCATTTTGAGTACATTAACACATGCTAATTACTTTGTTGAACTGACTCTTTTGCTGAACAGAGACCCCTTGCGTTTATAAAGTACTTTGTTACCGTAAAAATAGCTCTATCTGTTAAACCTCCCAAATGTACAAGAGTCTCATTTGCTAGAGATCAAATAATTCTCTTTTCAGATGCTTAGTGATCTTCTAGATTTGGTCCATACAGCTTATCAGCTATCTCCTAGTTCCTTCTTTTTTCTTCTGGGTTCAAATTTAAGGGGCTCTTTGCACAGTTTTGTTTGGGAACCCAAATTTCTTACTCTGCTCTTGCTCACAAGTAAGTCACCCAGGCAGGCTATTCTGTAACCCACTGGGATTGACCTCCTGTCCTGATATAAATATGTTGATGCCATTGTTCTTCAAGCAGGGTCCCCTGGGACAATGATGACTCATTAGAACTGGGGCCCTCTACTTAGTTCATGGAAACCCTGCTGGCGTAGTAATTAAGAGCTACAGCTGCTAACCAAGAAGTCGGCAGTTCGAATCCAGCAGGCACTCCTTGGAAACCCTGTGGGGCAGTTCTACTCTGTCCTGTATGGTCGCTATGAGTCAGAATTGACTCGACAGCAATGGGTACTTAGTTCATTGTTTATGGTACCATGGCCAATGGCCAATCCCTGTTGACTGGAACCAAGGTAAGCTCCAGGCAACTGGACTAGATCAAACTTGTATGTTACTTGAAGATGACAATGGCGCGTGCAGCTAAGGAGAGGACCAAGTGTTGGTACCCATACAGATACCTGTTGTCTTACCAAAAAGTGACTCAGGAAGTCAAGAGCCAGGAATTCTAGTAACAGGTCAGGAAATGTAGTGCATGTTGGTTCAAGACCAAGTCTATGAAAAAAATGATTATTTCTCTTAGGTTTTTGTTGGTTGCTGGATCTTATTGTGGGAAAGGGCATATGGAGAAAAGGCCAGGACTAAGAGTGACGCCATCCCAGGGAACAGCACCTCAGATTGCCTGAGTCAATGGTAAGGGAAGACTTCTCACCCTCACTCACTTGGACCCCTAAGTTGTCTGGCAGTTTCTTTTCAGTGGTCTCTCCAGCACCAACCTCAGTTTGGTCCCTGAAAACATTAAAAACCTGTTGTCTTTGAGTAGATTGCGACTCATGATGACCTTATAGAACAGAGTAGAACTGCCCCATGGGGTATCCAAGGCTGTTATCTTTATGGAAGCAGACTGCCACATCTTTCTCCTGAGGAGCAGCTGGTGGGTTTGAACTGCTGACCTTTTGGTTAGCAGCTGAGAACTTAAACCACTGTGCCACCAGGGCTCCTTCAGAAAATATTAGAAGTTCCTAAAGTCTCTTTACAGAGGATTAAACAGCATTTGCTGCTTTGTCCATTACCCTATTCTAATGAAATGTGCTATTTGAAAGAATTATTTCAGCCTATGTAAATCAGTCAATGTAAGAAGATAAGGTTGGGGTGGGGGCAGGCAGAGAATTGAGTTTTGTGATAAAAATAGGGAGAGTTTTATCTCCGTTTGGACTGATTTTGAAAAGGTTTTTAACCATTGCAACTGAATCCTTTTCAGAACCTTCTCTTTTTTTCACCCAAGTTGCTATGAGAACATGAATCATCTCTTTAGCACAATGACAGCAACTGTAGCATTTCGGAGCGGACCCTGATTTTTCACTGTTTGTTCTTTGCACTCAACAAGATAAGCTGTTGTTATTTCTTTCTTCTTGAACAAGCACAACATGATTGCTGAAGTGGTAAGAATAATTGGACCAAATAGTCATGCGATTAATGCAAACAGAGAGAATTCATCTGTTTCGAGTGTAGTAAATGCACTTCTGAAGACGCGGAGAGCTTGTTTTCTCTGTTTATTCTCGGGCTGGGGAACAAATGTTGCTGAATTCACTGCCACAGATCCCTGTGTTTCTTCCATTGGGTGGAGACCTTAAATGAACTGGGTTAAGGGAGAAATCAGTCCTGTCTCAAATGTGGGTGGAATTGGGGTGGGGGATGCAAGATGAAAGCCGGGGAGAAGGCTGCTTCTTCCATCCATGATACCCTCCTCCTCACCCTCCCCACCAGAGGGGCAGGAGGGCTTCTGCTTCCTTTATATGTTTCAATTAAAAGATGATGTGACCAATTGAAACTAAAGGAAATTAACATTGATTAAAGCCTTCAAGGCGCTTAGCTCTGTACTCAGGTGTTTATGTCATTTAGATGCCACAGTAATGAGGTAGGTTGTTCCATTATCCCCATTGGACAGATAAGGAAATTGAGGTTCAGAGAGATGAAGTAAGTCTCCCAAACTCACAAAACTAGTATGTTAAAGGCTGGGGGTTTGACTCTGGGTCTTTATGGTTTAGTGTTGTGGGTAAGGTTAAGGCTTGGGCTCAGGGGCCAGACTGACTGGTTGGAAACCCGGCTCTGCCATGTAGTAACTGTGTGACCTTGATCACAGGACTTGACCTCGCAGAACCTCGGTTCTGCCACCTGCAGAAACTAGGGCCAATAACAGTACTATCTAATGGGGCTGTTGTAGGGATTAAATGAGTTACTATATGAAAAGGACATAGAACTGTGCCTAGCACACAATAAATCCCTGATACACGCCAGCCACTTTGATTACTCAAAGCCCATGTACTTTCGACTACAGTAGAACACCGTCCATATCACGCCTGTGTTTCTCTGCAGCGGTGCCCTGACTCCTTTCTCTGCATGCAGTCACCCTGGCACATCTTGGCCAGGTTCATCTCCCTAAAATCCCATTTTTTTCAGGTTGTTTGATATCCTTGGAAGCTCCCCGTTGTCTACAGGGAAAAATTTTGAACTTTCGTCTGTGGCACTTGTCCCACTAACTTCTCATTGCTCCCTGCTCCCACCACACATACATTTAAGAACTGTTGCCTGAACATACCTTTTATATCCCACCTCTGGCCCTCAACTCACCCTTGCTCCATCCTCAGCCTCTCTAAATCCTGGGACCTCTTATGTCAGTGACTCAAACTCCATTTTATCCCAGAAATATCCCTTGCAACATGAACCCACAGAAATCTCAACCCCCTTCCCAACTCCCAGAGACCATACCATCGGTGACCCTCAGCATGAGCAGATTAAGCAGTAAGCAAAGTCTGTGTGGGGTTACAGTAAGCAAGGTACACAGAGGCTTCCTTGTGTTTACTTACTAATCTGTGGTGTACAGTGTCACGTGGGTGAAACAGGTGAAACAGCACCAAAGATTAGTAAGTAAGCGCAAGTAGGCCTGTGCGTACCTTGCTTATTAGGTTGTACGTCCCTGCTTAGTCATCATTTTTTACTTACTTTTATTTGTTTATATTTATTTATAAACAGTGCCACCTCATGAATCCCCATTTATCTTATTGATAGGTATGGCGGAGGAGGCCATAATTATCACACTGCATTGCCATAGTCTGTTGACTTCTCCTTCACAGTGATGTGCAGAGACTACTTAGCAAACTCCTTCAGGAAAAGAAGTCTGAGCCTTGAAGGTTAAGTTAAAGTTTGGCATCCAGAAAAGTAGAACAAAGGGCTCCTCGGCAGAGGGAAAAGTGAATGCAAAGTTATGGAGGCATGAGATAGTGCAGATAGCGGTGTCTGAATTTAAACAGATGCTGGAGAGGTTCTGAGATGATGCTGGAAGTTCTCAATGGCCAGGGAACAGCCAACGTGATTATCATTCTCGGCTTATTAACACCCGTACCGCTCCTCTTACCCACCCCCTTGGAATCTGGCTTAGGCCCTGAGCTTGGCTCTTCTTTCAGTTTGATGAACGGCTTCACCATTTTGCTGAATTGTTTCCTTCCATTGTTCACTAAACAGAATGAAGATTAAATCCAATTAAATAAATGAAGCACCTTGCACCAACTTTGGCCAAGACAGCCTCATCCATTCGTGTTTGTGTTTGAAGTGACGACTCCACTGGCTGCTTTGTCATTGTAAATTACTTCTCTGTCTTGGCTTGGAGAAGGTTCTGCCCTCCTGCTAGAGTCCTGTAAAATTCAGTTCTTTCTCTGATACTGCCAAAGTGCAAGACAAGGGGGGAAGTAAGTAGTACTGATAGGTGCCTCCGAAGTGCCAGGGCCTTGATAACCACGATCCAGTTGAGCTGCAGAATAACCCTAAGACACAGGTGCTGGTTTCTCTATCTGATGAATAGGAACATCAAAGCTCAGAAAAATAAGTCATGTTCCCAGTTTCACAAATGGCAGAACGGCTGTAGCAGATGAACTTGGGGCCCTGCCAACACCCACTTCCTGCACCCTTGAGTGGACTCCAGCCTGACTCCATTCTGTCAGCACCTGCATTTCTCTGCCCAAGAGTTTTCTCGGGCAACAGAGCCCACTCTGCCCATTGCTGGACTGCTGCTAACCAATGACTGCAGGGAGCCCCTCTTGTCCCAAACATTACCAGTGGCCATTGAGTCAATTCTGACTCATGGCTACCCCATGTGTGTCAGAGTAGGACTGTTCTCCCTAGAGTTTTAAATGGCTGATTTTTCCAAAGTAGATCATCAGGTCTTTTCTTTTGCAGCACCTCTGAGTGGACTCGAATCTCCAACCTTTCAGTTAGCAACCAAGTGCATTAAGCATTTGCACCACCCAGGGACTCCCTCTTGTCCCCACTACAGGAGAACTCTGAGTTGCCTGTTCCTCAGAGGCTCCCAGACTTCTCCAGGGGGAGTCACCTCCATCTACAATGGTCACTTGTTTGATGCTGTTATTAATTTTTTTTATTTATTGCCTTTCCCTCCTGTCTCACTTCACCACTTTTCTACCAGTGTTTTTTTTTTTGGATTACCCCTTTCCCCATCAACTGCTGGCACTGAAATCCTTGTCTCAGGGTCTGCGCCTGATATTTGAATACAGGTGTATTTAACTCTGACATCTACAGTCTTAATATTGCACCATGCTGTGGTGATAGCTCATGAAGGATTTCACTGGGTTGAGATAAGAGCAAGGTTGTGGAACTCAATAGATTAGAAATGACTAACGGGTTTTGTTTCGGGGCTCATCTATGATCAGTTGGTGGGGGCTATCCAGAAGCTTCTTTGAGGATGAGTTCAGTCTGTGTCTAGACTGATGGGAAGAACACGTTGATAACATGGTGGTGTCTGCCATGGAAATTCAGGGAGGAAGAGCATGCATGGGGGATATTTGTCTTCCTAGCCCTTGTTCTTTCTTCTCTGCATGTTTATGTTTAGTCCAGTTCGGTATGCCCTTTCCCTGAGTGAGCTTGAGGAAAGGAGAATGAGGCCATGTAGATGGCCACACATGAACTCTCATGTTTAAAAAGCCAGAGTAAATGGTACAGAGCCAAGAGAGCTTGGAGATGAACATCAGAAACCCTGAGTTCCAGCAATGATAAAAATATTATTTGGGCAAGTCACTTCCCCCTTCCTTGTCTCTTCTTAGTGATAAAGGTATGAAGAGCAACTGCCATGATTTTGGCTAAAGATCTCTTCCAAGTCAGCCTGCTGTTGATCTGTGACCTCAAGAAGACTTCAATCTCTTTCAGGGCACAGTGTCTTTTTCTAATCAAGGGATTCATTCTCACACTTGGTTGGATATTTCCTTTTTTTGGTGGGGGGGTATCTGTACTCCTTCTTATTGTTAGTTGCTGAATTGGCTCCAACTCATGGTGACCTTATATATAACAGAACAAAACAGCTTAATCCTGCACCATCTTGACGATCATCGGTATGTTTGAGTCCATTGCTTCAGCTGTTGTATCAGTCCATCTCATTGAGGGGTTCCCCTGTTTTTGCTGATGCTCTCCTTTACCAAAAATGATGTCCTTTTCTAGAAATTGGTCTTTCCTCATGACATATCCAAAGTAAGTGAGCTGAAGTCTCACCACATTTGCTTTTAAGGAGCATTCTGGTTCTATGTTTTAACTGTACATATAGTTTTCCTTCTAGTCCCCTTGTTTTCGGTCAACACACCTCAATTTCTTTCAGAGGGGTCAATTTCTCCCCCACTTTCAGTACTCCAGAGCTCTGCTGGTGCAATGGTTAAAGAGCTTGGCTGCTAACCAGAAGGCTGGCAGTTTGAATCTACCAGCTGCTCCTTAGAAAAGCCTATGGGGCAGCTCTACTCTGTCCTTTAGGGTCACTGTGAGTCAGAATTGACTTGATGGCAGCAGGTTCTCAGTATTTCTATGTTAGGTCTAGAAATGACCCTGTCTTGTGGGTCTGACCTGGCCAATTAGCTCATTGCATTCCCCAGGCACTGTGGTTGGCTTGGGGATGAGAAAAGGACCAATCATAAACAGTGAGACCTTGGCTGGGTCTCCTGGGAAACGAATGTGAACTAGAGAGGGGCAAGATAGGACCTGCTGCCCCACTTTACCACCAGTGTGAAATCAGTGCAGAGAAGGAATGTTAAGAAACCGACATCAAAAAATTGAGTCTGGGACCCACTGTGTCCTTGGTCAAGCCAGACCTGAAGATAGTCATATCCTTTTTCTTTTATGTGAACTAAAGTATTCCATTTTTTGCTTAAATTAGTTTGAGTTGGACCTTCTATCTCTTAGAAACAGAAAATATCTAATGATTTTATGGATATAATAATTTTGCTGATGGTGTCTACACATTTATGCCTAGATTGAGCCTTATGTTCCTGTAGACTTCCCTTTGGCTAGCAAATAGGGAAGCTGGGCTCCCAGACCTATAGGGTGGAGGTGGTGACTCTCTCAGCACCCTCCACCTCACCCCACCCACAAATCCCTGCCAGTCCTTGCCATGGCTGCTCCTCCCTGCCCCAGACAGAGAGGGAATGGACTTAAATGGTTTTTCTCAAGTAGTAGACATTTATTATGGCCATAAAATGATTTCCCAGAGACTGTAGCCAGGCGTGAGGGTTTTGTGTTCTGAATTTTACCAATCAGTGGCAATTTGCTAAAATAATCATCTTCTTCATATTTGCTGTTAATAATCTTGCTTCAGGCTATTACAACCAAATGGTTGGTCACTTCCAGTAATGGCCATTTTTTTCAGGGATTATTGCTGAAATGATGAGGCACATCATGATTTCCCAGGGCACATGATTTGGCATTGATCCATTAGCAAATAAAAAGGCTCTGGGCTGATTTGGAAAGTGGGGGGTGCTTATCTGAAAAA
This sequence comes from Trichechus manatus latirostris, assembly GCF_000243295.1. NCBI lineage: Eukaryota > Metazoa > Chordata > Mammalia > Sirenia > Trichechidae > Trichechus > Trichechus manatus. Next base: position 3,287,298 of record NW_004443989.1, on the reverse strand, counting down.
GCAAATATATGCCATCATGTCTGTTTTTTTTTCCCTTAACTAAGTCCCAGCTTTACTTGTTTCCTGCTCATTGTTGGTTCATTATTTAGTCACTAGACAGGCTGCTTCTTTGTTTGCTTTAAGCTCTTCGTTGTTGCTGATGGACCCGGAGAACATTTTATAGACCAGACCAACCAATTAGTCTCCTTTTAGGAAACTTCCATTCTTGGAGTTCCTGTGAGCCAGGCACTGGCCCCAAAACTCTGCACATTATCTCATTGTAATTTTGATATTTCTATGGATCTGATTCACAGCAAAGTCCTAGTTTCCATTGTACACACAAGGAAAGTGAGCCCCAGAGAAGTTAATTCACTTATCGCCTGTCGTACACTGGCAAGCCCATGGTCCACGCTGGACTCCAGGACACTGTGTTCTTCCCACTGCACCAGGAAGCCTGCCTTTTTCATTCATCTCCACTTACCCAGGTCCCCACTTGTCCCAGGGCCAACCATGGCACCTGTGAGCCCAGCCCCAAGGTGGAGGCAGGTTAGGACACCAGCAGGCAGAGCATGGGAAACCACAGGAACAGCTATTCTTGTTTGCTTGTGACTACACGGTTCACACCCAACGCCAGCATGTCTGCTGCAAACCCCGGCCTTTCAGCCCCAGCCCCTGCAACTGGACAAGCAGGTGAAAGACAGCAACAGAGACACTGGATTTTGGGAGAGCATTCTGGGCTGCACTTCACCTCAAAAATACTCTTATTTTCTAAAATAAAGGGAGGAATGTGTCTTCTCGCTGTAGTTGTAGAAGGCATCCACAGACCCTTAGCTGAGTAGTGCAGGATAGTCACACCTTGACCCTTCCATTTGTCATTGCATGCACGTACACAGGAGCAACCTAGGACACAAAAGCTAGAGCATTAGGGAAACAGTGAATGGAGATGGAGGCAGACGTTGTCTGGTCTTTAAAGACTGAACAGCAATTGGGACAAAGCTGGCCATTCGCTGCGCTTAGAACATTACCTCTGACACCAGAAAGTGTCCATTCTAATGGGGATCAACCTGAGCACTAGAAAGAGATCCCACACAACACAGAAACTTGCTGATGAAAGGGAAGAAGAGCCCACCTGGATCACAGCAGATGTGGCTCCAGCCACACCTGGCAAACTGCTTCACTAACAAATTAGCGTGAAGACTTTGGCAGCTAATAGCGGAGTCACACTGTACATACCCAGGTATAGGGTCTTTTAAATGTTTTCATATATTTGCTTAAAATTTATTTTTTATTGTGGCAAGCATATATAATAAAACATTTGCCATTTCAACAGTTTTTACATGAACAATTCCGTAACATTGTTATATTCATCATGTTCTGCAAGAATCACCACTATCCATTTCCAAATGTTTTCATTGCCCTTAACAGAAGCTCAGCGCCCCCTAAGCAATGATTCCCCTCCTCCTTCTCCCTCCTGCTAACCACTGATGAACTTTGGTCTCTATACATTTGCCTATTCTAGATATTTCATATAAGAGGCATGATACAATATTTGTTATTTTGTGGCTGACTTATTTCACTCAGCATACTGTATTCAAGGTTCATCCATGTTATAGAATCTATCAAATTGCTTTTTTTTTTTTTTTAATAACAGAACTACTACATGTTAGCCTCAAAACGGAAGCACACGAACCGCTTTTAACTTGATAAAGATTGTTCAACAAAAATCAACATGAAATGCTAACCTTAATAATAAAATGGAGGAGACATTTCAGATAAAGCCCTTAGGGTGATTTTAACAAGCTGGATATATTAAAACTCGTGTTAAATATTGGTAATTTTTGCATAGTTTATTCCATAAAGTGGGCCAGTTACTCAACTCTGGCTGGTGGGGAGAGGTTAGTACTACTCACAACTTATTCTCGAGAACTAGTCACATGGAGCCTATATAACTGCAGGGGGGCTGAACAGTAATCTGCCTAGGAAGGAGAAGGGAAATGGATATGAGTAAACACAAATGTGTCGCTTCTGGAACAAGGCAGGTATAAGCCAATATGTACCTTCTATTGCTTTCCTGTTAAGATGGCTTTGAAAGCCATATGTTTCAGATGGTTCAGCTACAAGATGGTGGAGTTTCTGGTAGCCTGAATCCCTATGTGTCAATGTGGAGCAGAGCTGCCCACTGACCTGCATTGGAAATCTTTGTGAAGTTAAGCCACTGAGATTTCAGGGTTAATTTGTTACTGTAGCACAATCTAGCCTTTCCTGACTAAAATGTAGATGACATTTCAGAGACCCAGGTTCAAAAAATCTCTACAGGTCTTGCAAAGGAGGCATACCTGAGAAACAAATGGACCTCCTAGTATATGCAATCCCAGTCCCAGTGCCTAAATTTGTTAGATCAGGGAAACAGGTGCCCTAATAGAAAGGAATCCAATCAGGGATAATGCCTTCCGAGTAAGTAGCCTTTTGTAACTGCAGTAGGATTTGAAGCCTGGGAGGAAATAAAAAAAAAAGTGCCTCGATATTTGCTTTTGCTCCAGGGTGAAAAAGCAAATTATTTCTAAGAGCAAAAGGAGAACAGGATAAGGATAGAGAAAGCAGACATGGAGGAAAGGGCTTTCAACATATCTGGTCTCTTGGTGACTTGCTGGATCATTTCCGTGTTGAAGCTCTTGTTTGGCCCCTTGTCTCTTTCTGCTTGCCCCTAAGTCAGTGTTCCTCAAAGTGGGCAGAAAGAGTGAGTAAATCTATCCAAAGACCAGGAAAAACTGTAATCAAGTGATGACTGGAAAATAGTTTCAAGGAGTGTTCCGCCAAGTGGGATTTTGCAACTACCTGATTCAGAATTACTTGCTGAATCAGAATCTCAGGGGCTGGGGCTGAGAAAAGTTTATATGAGCAAGCTCTCCACTAATACTATAGCCACTACAATTTGAAAATAACTGACCTAAATCCTGCCCTCTGGCTAGGATGTCATATTTTGACTACTAGATCTATTTGGAGTTTTTAGCCTGGATTATTGGAAAGCAGTTTCCTCCTCTCCTTTTCTCCTTACCCATAACTACTAAACTAAGTAGGTGTTCAACTGCATGATCCTGCAAGACTTTTTGGTCTCCTTCATAAAAGGTAGTGGGGAATAGAGAGTGAGTTCCATGAGGGCAGGACCAGGTGCATTTTGTTAACTCCTCCTTCCCCAAGACCTAATATAATTTCTGGAATATACTGTCTGCCCAGTGCATATTTGTTGAATGAGAATGAATGAACAAATGAATAGGAAGGAGAAAGGTGCTTAGATTTATTGAACATTTATCATGCTTGTTGTTAGGTGCTGTCGAATCAATTCCAGCTCTATAGGCAACCCTATACGACAGAGTAGAACTGTCCTGCCCTATAGGGTTTCCTAGGCTGTAATCTATGGGAGCAGATCACCAGATCTTTTCTACAAAGCTGCTGGTGGGTTTGAGCTGCAGACCTTTCGGTTAGCAGCCAGGCACTTAACCATTGCGCCACCAGGGCTCCTTATCTACTATGCTGGGTACTTTAAATAACAATCTCATTTCACCTCCCAATTATCTTGTAAGAAAAATATTATAGTCATTATACATGAGAAGAAGCTGAGGCCCAGAGAGGTTAAGGAAATGTTACTAAACTAAATTACTTAGTATAAACTAAGAAGCTAAGAAAAAATGATTATCACTGTGAAAAAAGATGTGGTTTGAATAGATGTGCCTAGTCTCAGACGTGCTGGTTTGGGACGCATCTTGGTTTCCCTGTTTATTCAGCCAGATGAACCACATATCTTTCCTAGACCAGGTTCTCACAGATGTTTGGGTGGCTGAACAGGGTGAATCACTGGCTGCAGCTGGTATTAATTCTTGGGGTTTGCATGCATCCAGATTCACTGCCTCTTCCTTACCGTGCACCTGCCTCCAAATCTCAGGGTGGGATTTGACCTAGCCGCAACCACAGAGGAAAGCCCAGGTTTCATCACCTCTGCTCTCCTTTGTGGAAGGTAATACCTTCAGTCGTCACCTGGGACATGCCAGAGACTCTGAGGCTTGGTCTGAAATGATGTCTAAGTTGGGCTTTGTGTCTGACTTTGAAGTTCCTCTAAATATCCTAGCCCCCGCAAAATGAATCACTACAATCAGTGTCACAATTGACTTTCAAAAATTAAGTAAAAGTAGAACTATTTCCTAAGAGATGGGAAACCTCTTAAAATTTTATTCATCTCCCTACACCCTGAGAACAAAACTGACCTAAATGAGATCACTCAAGCTACAAAGCTGAACAAATTTCAGGGATTACTGTTGAGTCAAAAGTTTTCTCATGGATTCTTCCATTTGTTCATCAAGATAATCCAGTGGGTTGGCAGGGCAGGGATGATGCTGACTTTACAGGTGAGGAAACTGAGGTGCGAAGGGAGCAAGTGGTTCACCAGAGATCAGATCCTCTGTGAGAAAGCAGCAGATTCAGGGCTCCAACTCTGGTCTCCTGATTCCAACTATAATGATTTTGCACGTAGAGAATAAGAACCTGGGTTTCAATCCTGGCTAACTGATTCTGGAACACTTTCTTATCCTCTCTGGGCCTCAGCTTCCTCTCATGTATAATGACTGTAGTATTTTTCTTATAGGGCAATTAAACCCATTTCAGTCGAGTCGATTCTAACTCATAGCGATGCTATAGGACAGACTAGAACTGCTCCATAGGGTTTCCAAGGAGCAGCTAGGGGATTCGAACTGTCAAGCTTTTGGTTAGCAGCCAGGCTCTTACCCGCTGTGCCACCAGGGCTCCACAGAGCAATTAGGAGGTTAAATAAGATTATTATTTTTAAGTACCCTACATAGCAGAGGTTCAATAAATCTAAGCACCTTTCTCTTTCTCATTTATTCATTAATTTACATTCACATATGTATTGGGTATGTTCCAGGAACTGTATTAAGCCTTGGAGAAGGAGGAGTTAACAAAATGCACATGGTACCTACCCTCATGGAATTTACTTCTATCCCCAGTGCCTGTTAAGGAAGGAGACTGAAGAATCTTGCAGGATCCTGTACCTGAACACCTCTGCAAGCTCACCGAGGGCCACTTTCCCTTGGCACCCTAGCCTCCTTTCCCTTTCTTGAACACACCAAGCTCATTTTCACTTCAAGGACATAACCTATTTGTTCTCCCTCCTACTACTGTTCACATGGCTACCCTTACTCTTTCTTCAGGTCCCAGATTAAATATCCCATCCTCATTAGCCACTCTTACAGCATCCTGTTCTTTCCCTTCAGAACACTTGTCAACATGTATAATTACCTATTGATCTATTCACATGCTAGTTTGATTTCTGTCTCTCACACAAAACCATGAATTCCACACAGTATATATATTTACCCGTGGCCTAACACATGACCTGACGCACGTTATGAACTCAGTAGAAATGGGGGAAAAGAATGGATTGATGAGTGGATTACTGAGTGAATGAAGATGTCCACAAACAGTTCTGAAACTAAATTTTTGAAATTATATTTATGTAGCCCTGGTGGCACAGTGGTCATTAAGAGCTTGGCTGCTAACCAAAATGTCAGCAGTTCAAATCCACCAGCCACTCCTTGAAAACCCTATGGGGCAGTTCAACTCTGTCCTATCGGGTCACTGTAAGTTGGAATCAACTCAATGGCAATGGATTTTTTTTTTATTATGTTGCAAATAGTAACTAAGTATATCCCACGTTGAATTTATAGATCAATATGGAGAGAATGAATATCTTAATATCTTTTTCATCCTTTTACTTTTTACAAAATGTAAATGTATGAGCTATTCATTCATTTGTTCATTCATTTCATCAAAATTGTGATGACATATTACCTCTTGTTGTCGTTAGGTGCCGTCAAGTCAGTTCCAACTCGTAATGACCCTATATACAACAGAACGAAACACTGCCTGGTCCTGCGTCATCCTCACAATTGTTGTTATGCTTTAGCCCATTGTTGCAGCCACTGTGTCAGTTCATCTCATTGAGGGTCTTCCTCTTTTTCACTGACCCTCCGCTTTACCAAGCATGATGTCCTTCTCCAGGGACTGATCCCTCCTGATAACATGTCCAAAGGCTGGTAGATACTATACGAGGAGCCCTGGTGGCATAGTGGTTAAAGCGATTGACTCCTAACTGAAAGGTTGGCAGTTCGAAACCACTAGCTGCTCTTTGGGAGAAAGATGTGGCAGTCTGCTTTCGTAGAGATTTACAGCCTTGGAAACCCTGTCTGGTCGCTATAAGTCAGAATCAGCTTAATGGCAGTGGGTTTTTTGGGTTTTTTTAGATACTATACAGTAGTACTTCTGCTTTCTATAACTTGCCCATCAAAGATATCACTAGTCACTCAGGATATCCTTTTCCCTGTTCAGTGAAGAAGCAGCCTTCTCAATACAGCACTTCAGGTAGATGCTACTAGTTGATCACAGTGGGCCTGTAAGAGCCCTAACCCCAAGCCATAGAGGCCACCATTGTCTCTAGTCAGCCCTCGCTCAGTGTTCTTCCTGTGCCCCGCTCACCCCAACCCTCTTGTATCAATAACTAGACTGTTTTCATTATCATGCACTTGCAGTAAGTCTTGACATCTTGCAATGTAGGTCCTCCAACTGTGTTCTTTTTCAGGATTGTCCAGGCTATTCTTGGCCCTTTACATTTCCTATAAATTATAGAATCAGCTTGTCATTTTCTGTGAACAACCTCTTGGAATTTTGATTGGGATTGCATTAAATTTATAGATCAATATGGAGAGAATGAATATCTTAATATCTTTTTCATCCTTTTACTTTCTATCTTTAGTGACTCCTCATATTGTAGGCATATGTCTTGTAAGCACCATAAAAATATGTTCCCAGTTTGGCAATCGTGTTTTAATTTGGATTCTAGACTATTTATTCCATTTATTCTATTTATGCTCTTTTTTTTCCTATTTCTTGCCTTCTTTTGGATTAATCAAGCATTTCTTAATTATCTACCCCCACAGGCTTGTTAGTTATACAGTATTTTAGTGGTTACACAAGAGATTGAACCATACACCATTGACTGAGTCTAATGTAAAGAAACACTTCTACCAGTTCCCAGAGAGTATAAAGAACTTAGGACACTTTAACTCCATTTATTCCCTCACATTTGGTGTGCTATCATTTTCATGTATGCCAGTTAACACAATACATTGTTATTATTTTATATAGTTAATATTGTTTTAAAAGTATCCACACACTCTTACATTGCTTTTCCTTCTTTCATGCATAGCTGATCACCCATCTAGGATCACATTTCTTCTACCTAGACCCTCCTTGTAGTGTTTTCTTGTATTGTGGTTTTGCTGGGGGTGAATTTTTTCAGTTAATTTTTTCTGGAAATCTATTTTTCTTTCATATTGCAGAAGCAGTCTTGCTTGGAATAGAATTCAAGTTTAGCTATTGTTTTCTTGTTATTCTTTAATGGTATCATTCCATTCTCTTTTGCATTCCATCTTTTTAGTTGAGAAGTCAGTGTCATTTTTATTGTTGCTCTTTGAAGATAATATGTCTCATTTTTAGATTGTTCATTGCTAGTGTATAAAAATATACCTGATTTAAAAAAAATTTTATTGTACTTTAGATGAAGGTTTACAGAGCTAACTAGTTTCTCATTAAACAATTAATACACATATTGTTTTGTGACATTGGTTGCCAACCCCACAAAATGTCAACACTCTCCCCTTCTCCACCTTGGGTTCCCCATTACCAGCTTTCTTGTCCCCTCCTGCCTTTTTGTCCTTGCCCATGGGCTGCTGTGGCCATTTAGTCTTGTTTTGTTTTATGGGCCTGTCTAATCTTTGACTAAAGGGTGAACCTCAGGAGTGACTTCATTACTGAGCTATAAGGGTGTCCAGGGGCCATACTCTCGGGGTTTCTCCAGTGTCTGTCAGACCAGTAAATCTGGTCTTTCTTTTTTTCTTTTTTTGTGAGTTAGAATTTTGTTCTGCATTTTTCTCCAGCTCTGTCCAGGACCGTCTATTGTGATTCCTGCCAGAGCAGTTGGTAGTGGTAGCCAGACACCATCTAGTTGTGCTGGACTCAGTCTGGTGGAGGCTGTTGTAGTTGTGGTCCATTAATCCTTTGGACTAATCTTTCCCTTGTGTCTTTGGTTTTCTTCATTCTCCCTTGCTCCAGATGCAGTGAGACCAGTGGAGTATCTTAGATGGCCACTCACAAGCTTTTAAGACCACAGACACTACTCACCAAAGTAGAATGTAGAACATTTTCTTTATAAACTGTGTTATGCCAGTTGAGCTATATATTCCCTGAGACC
>NW_004443989.1:3277452-3278452 GCF_000243295.1 Trichechus manatus latirostris | reverse complement strand
TTCTTTTTCTTACATAGCTTGTAGCTGGCCTGGTTAGAAATTCCAGTATACGGTAAATAGAATAGGCAGGAGTGGACATCTTTGTCTTTTTCCTGATCTTAGGGGGGAAGCTTTCAGTCTTTAACTATTAAGATTGATGTTAGCTGTGGGTTTTTCACAGAAGCCCTTTATAAGGTTGAGAAAGTTTCTGTCTATGCCTAGTTGTTAAGTGTTTTTATCAGGAAAAGGTGTTGGATTTTGTCAAATGCTTTTTCTGCATCAATTGAGATGATCCTTTTGTTTGTTTGTTTTCTTTGTTCATTGTATTAACATGGCATATTACATTGATCCATTTTTGTATGTTGAACCAGACTTGCATTCCTGGGATAAATCCCACTTGGTCATGGTGTACAATTCTTTTTATATGCTGCCAGGTTTGATTTTCTCATATTTTCTTGAGGTCTCTTTATTTTTAGCATTCAGCAATTTTAATATGATATGTATAGTTGTTGGAGTTTTTTGTTGTTGTTTTGTTTTGTATTTATGCTGGTTGGGTTTATAGTGGTTTTAATGTTGTGGCTTGAAGCCTTTCATCACTTAGAAAATTCTTAGTTTTTGTCTTTTCAAGTATTTCTTCTGTACCTTTCTTTCTCTCTTCCTCCCCTTTTGGGTTCCAATTACACACATGTTAGACCTACTTCCCATGTCCTATATATTTCTTACAGTCTGATCCACAGTCAGTCACGGGGATGGTGCAGGACCAGGCAACATTTCCTTCTGTTGTGCATGGGGTCACCCTAAGTCAGAGGACAAATGGACAGTAGCTAACAACAACAACAGTGTATCTCTTAGACTCTTGTATGTATTTTTCATCCATTATTCTCTCCACACTTCAGTCTAGATAGTTTCTGCTAGCTTTCTTTTTTTCCCAGTTACCCTCTTCATCTGTGTCTAAACTGCTGTTAATCTCACCTACTGAGTTCTTAATTTCAGCAATTGTGTTTTTCAGTTCTAGAATTTT
>NW_004443989.1:3274309-3275601 GCF_000243295.1 Trichechus manatus latirostris | reverse complement strand
AACTTATAAATAGCAGCAGAACATTGTCTGATATAGTGCTGGAAGATGAGCCCCCCAGGTTGGAAGGCACCCAAAAGACAGCTGGGGAAGAGCTACCGCCTCAGAGTAGATTTGACCTTGATGACGTGGATGGATTCAAGCTTTTGGGACCTTCATTTGCTAATGTGTTACAACTCAAAATGAGAAGAAACAGCCACAAACATCCATTAATAATTGGAACATGGAATGTACGAAGTATGAATCTAGGAAAATTAGAAATCGTCAAAAATGAAATGGAACGCATAAAAATCCATATCCTAGGCATTAGTGAGCTGAAGTGGACTGGTATTGGCCATTTTGAATCAGACAAACATATGCTCTACTATGCCGGGAATGACAACTTTAAGAGGAATGGCATTGCATTCATCGTCAAAAAGAACATTTCAAGATCTATACTGAAGTACAACGCTGTCAGTGATAGGATAATATCCATATGCCTATAAGGAAGACCAGTTAATACGACTGTTACTATTTACATACCAACCACTAAAGCCAAAGATGAAGAAATTGAAGATTTTTACCAACTTCTTCAGTCTGAAATTGATCGAACATGCAATCAGGAGGCATTGATAATTACTGGTGATTGGAATGCAAAAATTGGAAACAAAGAAGAAGGATCCGTAGTTGGAAAATATGGCCTTGGTGATAGAAATGATGCTGGAGATCAAATGATAGAATTTTGCAAGACCAATGATTTCTTCATTGCAGATACCTTTTCTCGTCAGCATAAACGGTGACTATACACATGGACCTTGCCAGACGGAATACATGGGAATCTAATCAACTACATCTGTGGAAAGAGACGATGGAAAAGCTCAGTATCATCAGTCAGAACAAGGTCAGGGGCTGACCGTGGAACAGACCAACAGCTGCTCACATGGAAGTTCAAGTTGAAACTGAAGAAAATTAGAACAAGTCCACGAGAGCCAAAGTACGACCTTGAGTATATCCCACTTGAATTTAGAGACCATCTCAAGAGTAGATTTGACATGTTGAACACTAATGACTGAAGACCAGATGAGTTGTGGAATGACATCAGGGACATCATATGTGAAGAAAGCAAGACGTCGTTAGAAAGACAGGAAAGAAAGAAAATACCAAAATGGATGTCAGAAGAAACTCTTGAAACTTGCTCTTGAACATCAAGTAGATAAAGCAAAAGGAAGAAATGATGAAATAAAAGAACTGAACAGAAGATTTCAAAAGGCAGCTCAAGAAGACAAAGTAAAGTATTATAATGACGTGTAAAGAGC
>NW_004443989.1:3250866-3272785 GCF_000243295.1 Trichechus manatus latirostris | reverse complement strand
GATGTTTGGTAAAGTACAAGGTCAGCCAAAAAGAGGAAGACCCTCAATGAGATGGATTGACACAGTGGCTACAACAATGGGCTCAAGCATAACAATGATTGTGAAGGTGGCGCAGGACTGGGCAGTGTTTCATTCTGTGGTGCATAGAGTCTCTGTGAGTCAGAACCGACTTGACGGCACCTAACAACAACAACAAGTTGTTCTTGACGAGAGGTTTGTCTGCTACAAGCTAGTCTGCTATTACTTGAAGCAAAGTGTCCCAACAGTTATGTTGGACTATTTATCCTTAAATGTGAGGGAACTACCCAGGGTGAAATGACCAATCCCTTTGACCAGAGAGTGCTTGGGAAAACATTCTTCACGTCTCATCTCTGAGAGGACCCATCCTCAGGTCATCATCCTCTCTTAACTTCTTATTCAGCCTCCCAGCCTCACCAGTCCAATTGACGTGGAGTCAGCTCCGACTCATGGTAACCCCATGTGTGTCAGAGTAGAACTGCACTCCATGTTTTTAATGACTAATTTTTTGGAAGTAGATCACCAGGTCTTTCTTCTGAGGCACCTCTGGGTAGTTGTGAGCCTTTAACCTTTTGTGTAGCAGCTGAGCACATTAATCATTTGCGCCACCCGGGGATTCTTCCCTGCCTCAGAACTCTTTTCCAAAAAGGTCCTAAACCTTTTGGTCTAGAATATCAATGTTACACTGAAAGTGTAAAATAATAGTATGTAGTCGTACTTTAAAATAGTGTTGTTATCGTTGTTAGTTGCTGTCAAGTCAGCACCAACTCATAGCGACCTTATGTATAACTTTATGATCTTTGGTATGTTTCAGTCCATTGTTGCATCTATACTGACAATCCATCTCATTGAGGGTTTCCTTGATTTTTGCTGGCCCTATACTTTACCAAAGGAGCCCTGGTGGCACAGTAGCTAGATGGTTGGCTGCTAACCAAAAGGTTGGTGGTTTGAACCCACCAGCTGTTCTGTGGGAGAAAGATGTGGCAATCTGCTTCCGTAAAGATTACAGCCTTGAAAACCCTATGGGGCCGTTCTGCTCTGTCCTGTAGGGTCTCTATGAATTGACAGCACACGACAATATGCTTTACCAAACATGACATCCTTTTCTAGTAATTGCTGTTTCCTGATGACGTGTCTAAAGTAAGCGAGTCGAAGTCTCACCATCTTAGTTTCTAAGCAACACTCTGGTAAAAGAGTCCTTATCTATTAGAAATTCATCCTAAAACTTTTAGAGATTAAATGTTCGAAAACCTGAAATTTGCTTTAAAATAGTCCCAGTAGAGGGTTCGGGCAGGGATACTATAAGATTTGCCTTACGCTGACAATTATTAAAGCTGGGTGTTAGTTATATGATGGTTCATTATACTGTTCCATGTCATAGGACTTGAATGTTTCCATAATACAAAAAATGAGACATGTAAAAACAAGTCACAACCACAAAAAACATACCGTTCCCTACAGAATAAAAATCAGGATTCCTAAGCTATCATACAAAGACCCATCTCCAACTCTCTCACCCCTTGGTCATGCCATGCTCTCAGTCTTGCAAATGCTGGTCTCCTTGCTTGTTATTATTTCCTACTTAATATCCTTTAAACAAAGGTCCCTTCAGTACCCATTCTCTTTTTTATTTTTGACAGTGATTTTCAAAGAGTTTGAAAGGGAATTTGAGAGCATTGGAGGCACAACAGAGTCTCGTGAGGAGTTTTTCAAACTACATATTCCGTGGAGTCCAAAAGGGCATCCCACCAAGCCGTCCGCCGTATTACAGAATCACTGCCATTGGAATCAGCACTAACCTTCACTGACTGTTTGCCTCATGCAAAACATCACGCTAGATGTTTTACCTGGGTTACTTCAGTTAGTCTTCACAGCAACTTTGCGAGGAGGTAGGTACTATGTATCATTCCCTTTCCTAGGTGGGAAAAAAGAGGTTTAGACAGTCTGAGTAGCTACAAATAAGGTAAGAGCTAGCAAGTGGCTGAACCAGGAGTCACACTTCCAGAGCCACAGAATTAATAGTGCAGTGGTTCTCAAACCTGAGTGTTCATCGTGATCACTTGGAGGGCTTGTTAAAACAGTTTGCTGAGCTTTACCCCCAGAGTTTCTGATTCAGTATGTCTGGGGTGGGGCCTAAGCATTTGCATCTCTAATAAGTTCCCAAGTGATGCTGATGCTGCTGGTCCAGGCACCACACTTTGAGAAATTTTGTACTAGAATATACTGTTTAGAGAAGCAGTACTATGACTCATTGCCCTCACATGTGCAAGATAATCTCGGGCGCTCCTTCTGGGTCTGCAGAAGACGGACTGTGTTTAGCATGGAACAAATGGCCCGTGGCTTTTGGTACTTTTCAACGTGTTCAACGTGGAGTTTGGAGTTGGTCCTTTGTGACTGCCATGAGCCAGAAAAAGAGTGGACTGCCCCCTGGTCCTGGAATGTATTCTGAGACCTTCCTGTAAGGTGGAGGAGACAGGTGGTCAGCTTCCCCCTGAGGCTGTCCATCAGATGGTCTCTGCTTATGAGCCATTTTGGTGATAAATTCTTTAGCAACTCTCAGTTTGCAGCGTTGAGTCCCTCAGGCCCTTTCCTGGAGCAGTCTTCGCACAGGCACAGTGAAGTTGTGAATCTTTGCTCCTTTCCTGGCACCACCTGCCTTTCCAGCCTAGTCCTCCACTTGTATTTCCCCATTCCCAAAGCTGCTATACAAACCTGCTCTTTCTTCCCTGGGTATTGTCTGCAAGGTTCTTACATCCTAGTTAGCAACACAGGCATCCATGAGCAGTACAAATGGTTAATGTGCTTAACTGCTAACCGAAAGGCTGGAGGTTTGAGGCTACCCAGAAAAGTGCCTTGGAAGAAAATCCTAGTGATCTACTTCCAAAAAATCAGCCATTGGAAACCCTGTGGAGCACAGTTCTGCTTTGACACACATTGGGTCACCAGGAGTCAGAATTGACTTGATGGCAGCTGGTGGTGGCATTCAGTGAAGAGGAGAATTAGGATAATAGTGATAGGTGATTTCAGCAGCTATGGGGTCCTTCTGCCCAGAAGTTAAGAAACTGCCTGCCGTCTAATCTTGGTCTTGCATTTTGGAGCTGGATGGCCTTGTTGTACTTAAGTTAAGTACTGTCTGCCTCAGTTTCCTCATTGACAAAATAAGATAACAACGTTCCGTATTTCAGAGTTGTTGTGAATATTAGGAGCCCTGGTGGTGCAGTGGTTAAGCGCTTGGCTACTAACCGAAAGGTTGGCAGTTTGAACCCACAAGTCACTCCGTGGGAGAAAGATGTGGCAGTCTGCCTCTGTAAACGTTACAGACTTGGAAACCCCATGGGGCAGTTCTACTTTGTCCTACAGGGTCGATATCAGTCGGTATTGACTCAACAGCAGCGGGTTTGAAGCTACTATTGTTATGGGGGCATGGCAAGAGTGTCCATGTACATAAAGTCAGGGGCATTGGGGAAAGCATGGATGAATAACATTTCAACTGGAACTTGAAGTTGATATGGCTTATCACCAGTTGTTGGGATTTGGGGTGAAAACAGCCTTGGCTAGCAGAATGGGATAAACAAAGGCACAAAAATAGCCAAAGGTGGGAGGGAGGGGGTCTCTAGCAAAGACCTTTGTGCTAGCCTCTTCCCACCACTAACTCTGAGCTAGAAACACAAGATCTTTCCAGGCCTGTGAACTCATCACACCTGGCTCATGGTACCTGGGTTCCTCATCTATGCTTCCGGGCACTTTCCTGACTCACTGACAGAGTCACCTTTATTTGTTTTCCATGCTGCATATCAGTATCCTTGGGTTTTAGACTTTAGCATGCTACTTTATAAGTATGCATGTACATGGTGGTGATGGAGGGTGTCTCCTTGTTCAGCATTAGGGAAAGTATCTAATCCTCTATATTCTCAATGCTGACTCAAGGTAGGAATGTTGGCTAAATGTATAAACAGAGAATGAATGGATGGACAAATGAAGAGATGAGTAAATAAAATATTTTCCACCTAAAGAATAGACCAGAGCATGGTGAAAATAGTATAATATAAAGCTTTGTTACTCAAAATGTGGTCCCTAGACCAGCAATATAGGCCTGCTTCACCTGGGAGGTTGTTAGAAATGCAGACTCTCAGGTACCACCACAAACAAACCTGTTGCTGTCGAGTCGATTCCAACTCATAGCAACCCTATAGGACAGAGTGGAACTGCCCCATAGGGTTTCCAAGGCTGTAATCTTTACAGGAGCAGACTGCCACATCTTTCTCCTGCAGAGCAGCTGGTGCATTTGAACTGCGAGCCTTGCAGTTAGCAGACAAGCACTTAACCACTGCACCACCAGGGCTCCTCTAGGTCCCACCCCAGATCTGCTGAATTAGAATCTGCATTTTGACAAGCTCCCTGGGTAACTCCTATGCATTTTACAGTTTGAGAGTCTTGGTCTAGTGGTTAAGAGAGAAAGCTCTGGAAACTGGGTTCAAATTCTGAGTCTACCTCTTAACCAGCTGTGTGGGCTTGAGCAAGTCATTTATTCCCTCTGGCTTCTCTTTGTACATCTGTCATATGAGCATAATAGTAATAACTACTACATAGTTTTATGAAGGTTAAGTACCTTGCACAATGTTGACGAATAGTAGGTACTCAAAAATATTAGTTATTGTTGTTATTATCATGCATCACCCACGTACCCCTGAGTGTTCAGGAGACCACACGGAAAGAAAGAAAGACAAAAGACCTGAATAGCCATCGCACCCTCGTGTTTCCTTCCGACACCCGGCAGCTGGTGGCCGAGGCCGGCTGGCCTCTGGGCTGCCCTTCCTGCGCGGGTCTCTCTCGGAGGGGCGCTCTGACGTGGGCATCCTGGCCTTCCTCTCAACTGGCACGCCGTAAGCCCTAAGCTTCCTGGAGCTGAGGACACCAGCCAGACAGAGAGAACCACCCTTTCCCCTGTGACTGAGTCATGCTATCTCTATTCAGATGGGGATCAAGGCAGGTGGAGAGCTGAACATGCCTGGTGGAGATGCCCCAGGCGTGGAGTTGGATGACTCACAGAGCGTGAATCACACTTATTACATAAGGCAGATCAAGAGCTTTCAAATGCTTCACAAGCCCAAATCTGTCCCCACAGATGGGGGGTGGGGGGGAGGGTGTGTGGAGAGGGGAGAGTGGTATCTGCAGGAGACTTGCCTCCGAAACAACTGGCCTCACTTCTCATCTGTCCCTTCTTTCATATATGCCCAAATACATCATTACTATTATTATTTTACTATTACTGATATATAAAATAATAATATATTATTATATATTATTACTGATAATTTCAAACACACACAGATAAATTGCTTCTCGGGGCAAGAGAAAAGCTATAGGTAACTACTTTAACTCAAAGAGATAGAGATTAATTAGCTCCCAAACACTGGGAATATGAAAAAGCAATAACTCCTTCTTAAGAGCTATGTAAAAAAATGTGGAGTTAGATTAAAAGAGCAGTTCAGTAGAGGAAATACAGTTATTTTACAAACAAGGGAATAATGCTTTTCCACCAATTAAGTTAACAAAGTTTTTTCTTTAACATGTGAATGTTCAGCAATTGTGAAGGTAGAAAGGGAGGGACACCTACACTCTCCGCAGTGGCGGCAGAAGTGGGTAGAACCTTTCTGATGACAAGTTGGCCACGGGGAGCAAGAGCCTTAGAAAGACTTGTAACTCTTGACCTCCTAGTTTTATGCTAAAGACACAGTCCAAAACAACAAAGGTAATTTATGCAAAGAGAAGTTTACTAAGTTATCATTTATAAAGGGAATACTGAAAGCACACTTAAAGTCCAACTTTGCTGATTGGTTTAGCCTATACATGTTATTACTATTGGCCATGAAGCTATTGAAAATGATGCTTTGAAAAGTCTTCAACACCATAGAAAATGCTATTGCTATGTTGTTGTGGTTGTTAGGTACCATCGAGTCGGTTCAGACTCATAGCAACTCTGTACAACAGATCAAAACACTGCCTAGACTTACACCATTCTCACAGTCATTGTTATGCTTGAGCGCATTGTTACAGCCACTGTGTCAATCCATCCCATTGAGGGTCTTCCTCTTTTTCACTGACCCTCTACTCTATCAAGCTTGATGTACTTCTCCAGGCCTGGTCCCTCCTGATAACATTTCCAAAGTATATGAGACTAAGTCTTGCCATCCTTGCTTCTAAGGAGCATTCTGGCCGTACTTCTTCCAAGACAGATTTGTCCGTTATTTTGGCAGTCCATGGTATAGTCAACATTCTTCACCAACACCATAACTCAAAGACGTCAATTCTTCTTCAGTCTTCCTTACTCATTGTCCAGCTTTTGCATGCATATGAGGTTATTGGGTCAGGCGCATGTGAGTCTTCGAGGTGACATCTTTGCTTTTTAACACTTTTACAGCAGATTTGCCCAATGCAATGCATCGTTTAATTCTCAACTGCTGCTTCCATGGATGTTGATTGTGGATCTAAGTAAAATGAAAACCTTGACAACTTCAATCTTTTCTCCATTTATCATGATATTGCTTATTGGTCCAGTTGTGAGGATTTTTGTTTTCTTTATGTTGATGTGTAATCCTTACTGAAGGCTATAGTCTTTGATCTTCATCAGTAAGTACTTCAAGTCTTCTTCACTTTCAGCAAGCAAGGTTGTGTCATCTGCATAATGTACATGCAAAGACCTGGAGTTAGAAAACCAAAAGAGAAGAACGCGCTCACCATTTCTCAAGCTGAAAGAACTGAAGAAAAAATTCAAGCCTCGAGTTGCAATATTGGAAGATTCTATGGGCAAAATAGTGAATGACACAGGAAGCATCAAAAGAAGATGGAAGGAGTACAGAGTCACTGTGCCATAAAGAATTGGTCAAAGTTCAATCATTTCAGGAGGCAGCATGTGATCAAAAACTGATGGTACTGAAGGAAGATGTCCAAGCTGCACTGAAAATATTGGTGAAAAAAAGGCTTCAGGAACTGATGGAATACCAATTGAGATGTTTCAGCAAATGGATGCAGTGCTGGAAGTGCTCACTCGACTATGTCAAGAAATTTGGAAGACGACTACCTGGCCAACTGACTGGAAGAGATCCATATTTATGCCTATTCCCAAGAAAGGTGATCCAACCGAATGTGGAAATTATCGAACATTATCATTAATATCACACATAAGTAAAATTTTGCTGAAGATCATTTAAAAGTGGTTGTAGCAGAGTGGTTGCAGTACATCCACAGGGGACTGCCAAATATTCAAGCCAGATGCAGAAGATGATGTGGAAAGAGGGATATCATTGCTGATGGCAGATGAATGCTGGCTGAAAGCAGAGAATATCAGAAAGATGTTTGCCTGTGTTTTATTGACTGTGCAAAGGCATTTGACTATGTGGATCATAACAAATTATGGATAACATTGCAAAGAATGGGAATTCCAGAACACTGAATTGTGCTCATGAGGAACCTGTGCATAGATCAAGAGGCAGTCATTCGAACAGAACAAGGGGATACTGTGTGGTTTCAAATCAGAAAAGGTGTGCATCAGGGTTGTATCCTTTCACCAGACTTACTCAATCTGTATGCTGAGAAAGTAATCTGAGAAGCTATTGCTATAAGATGGGGTTAAATAATAAAGCAGAAAACAAGATGTTTAAGTTTTAGGATCAAAGCTACATTAACAACAACAAAAAGTCAGTTCACCCCCCCACAAAAAAATTAAAATATAAAAAACTAGAGTGAAATACATAAAAACATTACCAGTAGTTATCAGAATTTAGTGGATATTTTTCCCCTTAGCTAAATTTTTTTGAAAATTCTGTATTTGCATTTCTTTTAATATAAAAATATTATTAATAATATATGTTAATTATAAAATATACAAACATATATTTATTGATTTATATATTACATATTATAAGTATATTATACAAAAGCAGTATATAACGTATAGTATAATATAGGGAGCCCTGGTGGCATGATGGTTAAGTGCTCAGTTGCTCACCAAAAGGTTGACTGTTTGAACCCACCAGCTGCTTTTGGGGAGAAAGATGTGGCAGTCTGCTTCCATAAGGAATACAGCCTTGGAACCCCTATGAGGCAGTTCTGTGTCCTATAGCGTTTCTATGAGTTGAAATTGACGTGATGGTAACTTTCTTTTTTTTTAAAGCTATAATATAAGGCACCCTGGTGGTGCAACAGTTAAGCACTCGGCCTCTAACCAAAAAAGTTGGCCGTTCGAACCTACCCAGCAGTTCTACAGGAGGAAGACCTGGTGATCTGCTCCTGTAAAGATTACAGCCTAGGAAATCCTGTGGGTCAGTTCTGTTCTATCCTACAGGGTCGCTATGAATAGGAATGGACTCATTGGCACACAACAACAACAGTACTGTAGTATAATATAAGAAGCCGTGAACTGTAAGATTATACTTGAAGGAAAGGAACTCTATATCTAGTTCTTTATATTCATTCAAAGCTTGTTCTATATAATATTCTCCCCTATATTTATGTGCAAATGGTGACCAGCAAACAAAGATTAGCTGATTTGTAACTTTAGTCCAATATACTTTAGAAGAAAAATTACATGGGTGTGGATTATGTGCCATATTTGTCCCTTTGGATGAGTTATTTATATGTAGCAGGCTTCTGGCTGATTTCCCATATTACTGCCATACCAGGCACCAGCTTTAACTTGTGGTAGCTGCTTAAATGACACATCTTTTGACCACACAGTAGAGAAACCAGGTGACAGCAGAATTGGTACCCATTCCCTTTCACACTTCCCCTCACTCTTTCAATAAGGTGGGTTTTACTGGGCCAGAATAGCTGTTCCATGTCATGACCAAGGGGCAAATTTATTGGCACCCAAGTCCAAAGACAGTTTTAGAACTCCAAATCGACCTCAGTGTTAATATGGGTGCCGCCTCATACCCAAAAATGTAAAAGGGAGAGTGCACCTCAGTACCCATGCAATCACCAGAAATCCAGCTTTGTAAAATGGTGGCCCTGATTAGAAGAAAATGAGCTGACCTAGACACCATTAACCTGAAACATCAACCTGTGTGCACCATATTTTAGTTGATTCTCCCAAAAAGCCCTCTTCTAAATGAGGAAGCTCATACTCTGAGAGGTGAAATAACTTACCACGATCTCAAAGAGAAGGGAGAGGTGATCAGGGATTGAAACCAGGTATTGTTCCTGGGTTTAAAATTTCTCACTCCAAAGCTCCCACCTGAAATGACCTTTCTCTCTAAGTCAGGATCCTTCAGATATAAGCCTAGGGATGAGCCTCGATTTGTGCTTTGCTCTTTTTTGAAAACCACTCAGCAAGTGACTTGTGGCTAGAGAGGGCCACACCAAAGCTTGTTACCTGTGTAGTAGAGCCCAGTGTCTAAAACTTTGTTGTGTCGGTCAGAGGATGGAAGAAGAATAAAAGTTTTTGCATGAAGAGAGATGGGAGTAGGAACACATTTGTCTACTTCCAAATCAGCCTCAAATAAAAGGTCCTATTTATTTTTTACCTGGGTGCAAGCTTTTATTTATCTACATAACGCAGTTGTTTTGCTTCTTTTATTCCCCCTTTGAGGCCGTCTCCCAAGGCCCTAGAATGAAAGGGACCATAAGAAGCAAACCATGGGTAACCCGGCCTGCCGTTCAGTATCTTTTCTTATACAGCAGTTATTTGTAAACTAATCAATAAACTTTTCCTATTTTGTTTGCTCCTTTAGAACCCTCAGCAGCCGCCTGCTGAACCATGAAAAAACTTAAAATAGCGATCTCCCTTCCACGCTGCCTCTTTCCCTCCGTAGAACCTGCGAGCCAATCTGAGGTGTTTATACCCGAGGCCCTATGAAGCTAATCTGTATGGAAATAAAGGATAGAAATATTCAGATTGAGTTTTACTAAGTGAACCTGAGGTTTTTCTGTTCAGCAAAATAGGCCAGGTAAATGCGTTTCTGATACAGAATAAATCACTTGTTTGAAGACCTATATTTTCCTTTTGCCATTTTGCTTAGAAGCAAAGAATTCACAGCCTTCTGCGTGGACTGTGAAAAGCACAAGTCCCTCCTCCTAAGGTAGCTTCCTGAACTACACTCATTTCCCTGTTAGACTCTGAGGGTCCTGCACTCTGGGTTCTGGGCTGGTGGTGCCTGGACCCTTCTCAGAGGGCCGGGCAAGGAGACGGAAAGAGGGATTAGCGTTTATAGGGCACTTTGTAGGCCAGGCCCTGTGTCCTTACCCAGGGAACCTCAAATGTGCATGAGATACAGTCCTGGCTCTGGGTAACAGAATATCATAACACAGTGTTGTAAATACAAAGATTGAGACATGTACAGAGGTGTCACTCATGTACAAAGGAGAGGATTTCCACCAGCAAGGTATGTGATCTGGCCAAACTTTCTGAAGCAATTGATTCTAGACTAGATATTTTCATTTGTGCCTTTATTTTGTCATAATTCAACCAACATCTATCAAGTTCAGGTGCTGTTCTAGGCCTCGGAGTAGAGCACTGAACAGGACATACAAAGTCCCTGCCCTCAGGAAGCATATGATCCAGTGTATCTTAAAGGATGAGCTGGAATTAGCCAGTGAATGCAAGAATGAGGGAAAGGCAGGAGAGGAAAGGCATTCCAGGTAGAGAGAACAGCAGGGGCAAGGGGAATTTGCTTACCAGTGTGTCTCCTTATTTCTAAGTTATCTCTTTTCTCTTGCTCGTTCACTCTGAGTAGGCCTGGCCTCACACAGTAGCCCTAGTTAAATAATTAATGATAATAATAATAGGCATCACATTCAAATTGTTCTCCTATGTGAAAGCCAATGATAGTTTTATGGGGGAACATGCCAAAATGCCATTCCAGAATCACTCTCTGAGTTGTACAAGTCAGACCAACATACTGAAATCTTGCTTTGAACAGATGTCAGTCAGTGGGATGAGTTGTGTGCTATAAATTGATGACATTTAATGCTCATGTCATATAAATTAAATTTATTTATACACAGTTTATGTATCTCTTAATAAACGACATCAATGAGTTCTTCTCAATTGTGATATGTGTGTGATGTGAGTATAAGAAATATAAAGGCAATACTAGGAGACAAGAAGAAGAGCAAGCTATTGATTTAATATGTATTCGTTTTTGAAATTACATAGTCCTACTCCTCCATTTCTTTAAACTCCGTCTAAATCTGGAAGAAGTAGGGACAGAAGATAAAGAAACTAAATGGGCCATGACGTCAAACTGAGGAAAGAGTCTAGGTGTGGTCTCTGGGTAAGGCTGGGATTGGAGTCTCTGATGGAGTTTAAGCCCTGTTTGTTGCAGTGAGGATATAATCTGGATGTGGCCTAATGTCTGATGCTTTAAGTCTAGCTATAGGAATTGGTGCAACTTGTGGTAATATAAAGGTCTAGGTTATATCCACTGAAGAGGTTAGCTGATGTGTGCTGGAGGGAAATCACTGGACGGCCACGGTCCAAGGAGAAAAAAACACAACAAGAAATTATTGACACATTATTTTGAGACCATGGGTACTGAAAAAGGAGGCATGGGAGAAAATTTATCAACTGAATAACTTAGTTATGTGGACCAGTGAATCCTTCCCAAATGCATTGCCCCTCTTCTGTGCAGAGCTGAGGTTTTCTCATGCAACTTACTACTTATAATAAAGTGTTAACACTTGAGAATTATTCACATATTTTTGTTAGAGAAAAACAGACTTTATATTAGTCTTTAAATAACATCGCATTTTGTGTCTCACATTGCCAATTTTTTCTTGAATGTGAGAGAAGAGATGGACTTAGAACAGGGTGGAAAATAGTACAGATTCCAAGCCTTTCTTGACTGTAATGCAAGCTGCAGTGAGTGACCTTGAATTGATGTGCTATTAATAATTGTGGTGATTGTGAATTTTTGTGGTACTTTATATTTACAGCAATGTTTTGGGAGTCTCACGAACATCTGGAAACTCCTATGAATATGTGTTAGTCATGTGAATGACATTCAACGTATGAGTCTTTGTGGAAAAATGGGGCTGGGTGTGTGTGTGTGTGGACAACTGTTCTAGACAGCCATTGCCATAGCTTGTTATAGAAATAGTGCCAATGAATCACACCTCTCGGTACACATGTCACTTTGCAATGTGGCTTCTGTGCTTCGTCCATCTAGAGGTGGAGACTGTTTCCCTACTTCTTTAATCTGAGCTGACCTCATGACTTGCTTTGACTAATAAAATGTTGTAGAAGTGACATGGTGTGACTTCTGAGTCTAAGCCTCAGGAGGCCTGCAGCTTCTGCTCTTGCTTTTCTGGAATACGGTTTGCCTCCATATAAAGACCCAGGCTAGCCTTTTTGAGGATGAGAGACCATGTGGAGGGAGAAGCACAGCATAGACAACACCAACAGCCAGACACGTGAATGAGGCCATCTTGGAACATCCACCTCCACTAAGTCACTGGCTGACT
The DNA here is from genome assembly GCF_000243295.1 of Trichechus manatus latirostris. NCBI lineage: Eukaryota > Metazoa > Chordata > Mammalia > Sirenia > Trichechidae > Trichechus > Trichechus manatus. The sequence goes on along the minus strand of NW_004443989.1, from coordinate 3,260,305 downwards.
GCCTCCATATAAATGCACCCACTTGAAATCAGCAAAAGAGCCACCCTGCTGAGCCCAGTCCAAATTACCAACCCACAGAATTTTAAGCTAATGAGTGACTATTGTTTTAAACTAAGTTTTGAGGTGATTTGTTACATAGCAATAAATAGTTGATAAAACCAGTAAGAAATATTAACAACAACAACCAAAGAAGGGAGAGAAGTAATAGTTACTGAGGACCTCCTTTGTGTTGAATAACCTCCGAGGACATTATCTTGTTTTGGCCTGATGACACCTCTCTGAGGAGATATCATTTTCTTTCCAAAGTTCAAAGAATTCAGTAACTAGTCCAAAGTCACATATCTAATGAGTAGTAGAACTAAGATTAAAACCTAGGATGGAATGTGTCTACATGTCCAAATTCCATTCTTGAAATACATCAGTTCATAACTTTAACTCACAAAACATCTTAGTAAATTTTGGCATATCGTTAAACTACCTGAGCTATAATTTATTTAATAATATTTTTAATTGGCTCATTTAAATAAATAATAATTATACTTAAAGAAGAAACTTCCTGTTACTGTGACTAACAATCACAGCTAATATTTATTGAACGCTGTCTCCAGGGTGAGCTTTCTTGTGACTGCTTTACACGGATTAATTAATTTAATCTGCACAATCATCCCCATTTTACAGAAGAGGATATTGAGGCTTGTGAGATTAAATAGTGGTTCAAGGTCACCAAGCAATTAAGTGTCAGAGGCATGATTTGAACATAAAGCTGTGTGGCCCCAGCTCTTGCAAACTTATCCCTTGGGCTAGTAGTTCTCAACCAGGGACAGTTTTGTCCCCCAGGGGTCATTTGCCAATGTCTGGAGACATTTTTAGTCACAACACAGGGAGAAGATGTTCCTACTGACATCTAGTGGGTCAAGACCAGGGACGCTGCTAAACATCCCACAATGCACAGAACAGGCCCCCCAGCAAAGAATTATCTGGCCCAAAATGTCGTGTTGAGGGTAAGAAACACTGCTTTTAGCTATTCTGTCACTTGTAGTAAATAGAAAAGCAGCAAAAACCAAACTGTGCTAAAGAATCTCTCTAGAAACTGTTGCTTGCCAAAACTGTGAGCCTGGGACCTCTCTTTTTGTTGAAAAAAGATTAGTAAACGTTAGAGAGATAGTAAAGACCAGCATCCTACAGAGACTTTCTTCATGGTGTAATCGGAGGGTCGTAAGAGACTTATAATTGGAATTATTTCTCCTTGTGTGATTCCAAGCTTTTTACACCATGTCTGTACACCTACCAAATCATCCCACAATCCACTGGTACATATCATGTTCTTTGGGAAATGTTGCACTGTAGCCAGGATTGGCAAACTATTGCCTGTGGGCCAAATCCAGCACGCCACCTGTTTTTTAAATAAAGTTTTATTGGAACACAGCCATGCCTATTTGTTTATGTATTATCTATGGCTGCTTTTGCACTACAACAACAAAGTTGAGTAGTTGCAACAAGACCATATAGCCTGCAAAGCGTAAAATATTTGCTATCTGGCCCTTTACAGAAAAAGTTTGCTGACCCTTGCCTAGACCTCTGCCTGGTACCTAGCAGGCACTTGGTAAATAGTTGTTGAATGAATAAAGCCTTTGAAGACACGGCTTTGGGCTGAAACCCTCTTTCTACACATTTCCTTCTTCACTCTCCTGCAGCATCCCCTCCCTTCTGCCCTATCCCACCCACTCCCGTTTTTTTTTTTGCATTTCCACTTCACTCAACTAGAAGTGACAGCTCCATTCTTAAAACAAACACTTGTCAGTGGTGTAGTCGATCACTGTAAGTTGCTGGATTTTAGGGCTCAGAGATACAAATGGATCTCCCCATGAGGGGATGGTGATTGATGGGCATGTTCTAGGGAGTCTGAGCAGCTCCCTTTCTCTCTGTGGCTGTTGGCATTCACCACACTCTCTCAGCCCCAGTGCTAAGGGATATATAAGAGACAGGGGAAGGCCTATAAAAGTAACAACTGAAACTGCCGCAGAGCTGAGTATTGATTTATTCATTACTATAAATTTTTTGTCATTACTATGCAATTGCTCTATCTCAGGAAGAATTGATGGATGTGGATGGAAGCTGCAACCCACTGTGCAAAACTTTTTCCCCCTTCTATAATTTCCTGTAACTCTTCTGAAGAATCATTATTCCTTATTACATAGCTCTGGCATGCCACCTATTTAGATAAATGCATGAACAAGTGTGCAGTAAATATTCATAGTGGCCCATGTGTCAACGATATATGTCACTAATTAGATAATTTAGTGGTTCAAATAAATAAATAAGAAAATAGAAGCACGCCCAGGAAAATAGTGAAATAAAACACAGACTCCTTGCAGGAGTCTGGGCAAATAGGACAGCTTTTTCGGGTCTGTAGTATTAGTTTATACGTGGATGCCGATCACAAGCTCATAGGAGGACTTAAAGGGGCTGTGTACACATGGTGAGAAAAACAGACTCAGGACTGCATGACATCTCTTTGGCCCTTCTCAGCAATCCATACAATTGTTACCTAAGTCTTATGGGACTCAGGTGACTTTTTGCCTCTTCTATCCTCTTTGTTTTTTGAGTCTCCTGTTTGCGAGTTGTTGATACAAAGAGCACTGGGTTTAGAGTCTGAAGATGATGGGTTCAAGTCCTGACTTTGACATTATATGGGAATGTCTCATATTCTCATATTCAGTTGGGCCTCAGTGTTCTTTATCTGCAGAATGGGAATGGTTATAATTTTGATGATAATGACAATGACGGTGATGATAATATGAATATCAGAACTTCAAAATGAGGCAAAGAACATGGAAGCTTTTTTCAGAATCTAGATTTCTAAGCAGACATTAAATGATTTTTTTAAAAAAAGACAAATAGCCTCGAGAAAAAGGGAAGTAGCCAGGTAGAGCAGCTATTCAGAGAATCAAGAAATTAGGAGCTCCTAGTAGTTAAGAGCTTGGCTGCTAACCAAAAGATTGGCAGTTCAAATCCATCAGCCGCTTCTTGGAAACCCTATGGGGCAATTCTACTGTGTCCTACAGGGTCGCAATGAGTCGGAATTGACTCAACGGCAGTGGCTTGGTTTGTTGGCTGTTGGTATTTATTGGGTAAGGAGCCACGATGGCGCAACAGTTAAGAAGTCGACTGCTGACTGAAACGTTAGCACTTCGAACCCATCCAACGGTTCCCTGGGAGAAAAGACAAGGCAGTCTGACCCTGTGAAGATTATAGCCTAGAACACCCTATGGGGTGAAATCAACTTCATGGCACCTAACAACAGCAACATTTATTGGGTGCTTCCTGTAGGTTATCAACTAGAATCAGAATTTCAGCTCTTTTTTGCATTTTACAGGTAGAGAAATTGAGGATCAGAGACAATCAGTGTAACATGCCCAAGGCCACAGATCCAGTAAGTTCAGTAACTAGTCCAAAATCACATATCTAATAAGACCTAGAACCTAAAACCTAGAACAGAATATGTCTATCTGTCCAAATTCCACTCTTTAAATGCCTCGGTTCACAACTTTAACTCACAAAACGTCTTAGTAAATTTTGGCATATCCTTAAACTACCTGAGCTATTATTTATTTAATAATATTTTTAATTGGCTCATTTAAATAAATAATAAGCAAACAAATAATTGTTCTTAAAGAAGAAACTTCTTTAAGTTTCAGTAAGTGTGCAGCTGGGATTAAAGTTCACCTCTCTCTGGTTTTAGCCCCCAAGCCCTTCATGCTATAGCATTACAACTATTGCCTCCCGGTTTAAATTTAAATGGCCTACTTATTTTTTTTTAAGAAGTAAAAGACAAGATTTCGATCTGAATTGTGAAGATAGCATGACTGTATTGACCAGAGTCACGGAGTGACCCACTGCAACTGGCACTGGTTATGTGAACAAGTCAGAGTCCTGTTTACAGGGATGTAGTTATACCAGCTCTCACCCCAAACTTGGGCAGTTTGATTAAGGGTCTCTGTGCTGACCTCATCAAGTGATGTTAAACAAAAATAATTGGATCCACTGAATCCTGAGGTCTGGTGATTAGCTCCTAATGCATGAATCTGGCCTTAGCCCTTTCCAGTCTGTGTTAAGAGTACAAGGGAGATGGATTCACTTTGTCAAGCAACTGAAGCCGCGTCTCTGAGGCATGCCTGGACTGATCATGGCCTCATCTGGGTCATGTTAATTCCTCAAATGTAGATAGGATGAATCCTGCACTCTGCCATTAAGCAATCACATAGAAAGTGCACTTATTCACATCAGCCCTAGAGCCAGCCACATTATTTGATCAAGGTGCTATCCTTCTGGTTTGGGGTTATTTAGTCATAACTGAGAGCACTCATTAATTTATTTAGCAAACATTTCATTTACACTTATTATATGCCAGTAGCTATGAGAAGCACTAGGAGTGCAAGGATGAATCAAATTTAGATGATTGTACTTATGCATAAAACCCTGGTTTAAAGCCCCTGCTGTAATTGTTGAACAATAAAAATATAGATATGGATGGATGGATAAATAGGTGGATGTGTGGATAAGGGGATGGATGATGGATAAATGGATAAATGGAAGTGTCTTAATCACCTGGGTACCCTTTTAAGCTTTGTTTTGACTCACAGGAGGTATCAAAGCTGTTTATGAGTATCTCCTATGACTAACTCTGGTACCAGAAGGAATCTCTTTAGGCTCAATATTACATATCCCTATTCCAAATTTTCTTCCTTTTTTTTTTTTTTCCTTCTATTTTTGAAAGCTTAAGTTCTGGACCCTTGTCTTTTGCATAATTTTTGTTTCTCAGCCAAGTGCTTCCCAGTTGTCACTTTAGTTGCCCTTTCTTCATGGACTTGAATCAGGGTTCATCTCTCTTGCTCTCTTGGAACCTCCCTGGGATCCACCCAGTACCCAGTTCATTGCCAACAGGAGTGGAATTCTTAGGGATGGATAAGCAAATAGATGATAAATGATGGCATGGTAGTGGTAAAAATGGCAGGAGTGGGTAGCCAAATTGTTCCTCCAACATCAACAATAGTGCCTGGCTCCTTATAGATAATTATAGATTGAGTGAATAGGTGGGTAGATGATTGAATAAGTAATTGGGTGACTGAGTACAGAGATGGTGTGTGGTTGAGTAGGTGATGGATGAATGGATAAGGTATGGGATTGGTTATTGGGCCAGTGAGTGGATAAATTAATGAGTTGATAAGTAAATAAATGATTAAACAGGGTATATGCGTGGATACCTGCATTAATAAATGAATGAATGAACAGGTGAATGGATAGCTGACTATCTGGATGGATAGTTACCTGGATGAACACTTGGGAAGATCTAGGGGTAAGTGGATATATGTGTGAGTAAGTGAATGGATGGATTGGACATTAAGTGAGTGAATAAATGTGCGTGTATGGATGGGTGAGTGGTTGATGAGATGAATTTTTGGATTGTAGCCCTAAAGCCTGCTGGGCACTGGGAGAGGACAGACTGAATCTTAAACTCTGCCCTGATTATGACCAAAGTAAACTATCCTGCTTGGTTTGGGGAATGATGCTGCTGGCTTTGGGAAGATTAAGGGCATCACACACAAGAGCATGGAAAGTCTGACTGGCTGGCCAGAAGAGTGATAATGACTCGTGGTTTCCAAGCACTGTTTATAAAATAACCAAAGAGGCAATGAGTATGTTTCTTGGGTTCCTTGAGGCCACAGTGAAGAGAGATGTAACCTCAGCAGGAACAGCTTCATGTGGAAGGCCAGCCAGCATGGAGTACAGCACTGCTTGGAGGTCACAGGCTCCTGTTGGCCAGATGGGCTTGGCATTTCTTGCTTTTCCTCTCCTTCCTTTCTTTCCTTTCTTCTTTCTTCCTTTCTTTCTTCTTTCTTTGTTTTCTCCCTCCTTCCTTTCTCCCTCCCTCCCAGCTTCTTTCTTTTTCTTTCCTTCTCTCTCTTCTATCCTTCTCCCTCTCTCCCACCACTCAGGCAAGGATGATCCAGAAAGCAGGGGCTATTGAAAACTGACCCATGCTTTAAAATTTGGAACTTCACTGGGGAATACCAGTTTAGACCTCTGGTTGAACTGGCTAGATGATATCCCTGCTCAGGATCACTTACCTCAGATATGTATGTGTTCTGATTAACTGTATTATAGTAGAATAAGCAAGGGGCTTAAAGCAGAACAGATATTATTGTCTGATGACCTTGGAAAGTTTCCTAAACTCTCTGAGGCTGCTTTATACACTAAAAAATCATGGGGGAAGAGTTTAAAATTAATAAACACCTATTTGGCATGGTTGTTGTAAGAATTAAAAGAGATACCTAGAAATTAAAATATCAGTACCTGATTGATACATACTAGGTATCTAACAAAAGTTAGTAGTCTTTCTTCCTTTTTGTTAATGGCTTAGTATCTCTTATACACATGAGCTACAGAGATGGAGGCTCTGATGTACCCCATCCATGGGAGTCAGGGACTCTGAGATAACATATTTGAGTCATTCCACCACAGGCTGGCCTTCCAGGATGGAGGGGCTCAATTAACATTTAAAAAAAGAAAAGTTGCCATATGGTTCATTCCAACTCATGGTGACTCCATGTGTGTCAGAGTAGAACTGTGCTCCATAGGATTTTCAATGGCTGATTTTTCAGAAGTAGATCACCAGGTCTTTCTCCCAAGGTACCTCTTGGGGGATTTGAACCTCCAACTTTTAGATTAGAAGTCAAGTTCATTAAACAGTTTTACCACCTAGAGACTCTGCAGTCAATATTAATTACCCATTTTCCCTGTGCTCCTGCAGGCATTGCTATTTTAGCATTAATTTTATTGCGCTCAGTGAGATAGCTATTTATTTATGATCCCTTAAACCATCTAAGCCCATTCAGGGGAGGGTCTTCATAGGTCATGGGCTCTTTAGATGTACTCTAATTACATCCTGAGCTGCTCTTCTCAGCTCACCCCCTAGTGTTGTATAGTAATTACTTGAATGGCTTCTTTCTTACCCAGTAGCCAATAAGATCTGTAAGGGAAGGGGCTCTGTCCACTTGTTTACTACTGGGTTCCAGCAACGCACACGTAGTGAGGACTCAAAATGTTTGTAGAATGAATGGCTAAATTTTGGTCTTATTCAGAGTTTTGAAAGAGTGGGTGGTTTTGTTCACCATTGACTCCCTAGCTGCTAATACAATGTCTGAAAGAGGAGGCAGATTTAGTTAGGGCTCTCTGGTTGCAAGCAGCAGAAGCTGACTCTGATGAACTTAAGCAAGATTTATAGCATGAATTGGAAGTCAGTGGGCAGCTCATAGGTTATAGGGAAGAGTTGGACTGCAGGACTTGGAAAGAACAATGGCAAGGAATCCAGAACCAGTCTCTTTAGCACAAATACATTGAAAACTAGTTAGCTCCAATTGCTTTCTGACCTTTCTACCCAAGGCTTAAATTTCTAAAAATGCAAGTGTGATTTGCCTAGGCTCTTAGCAGAGAAGGAGAAGGGATTCCCCTTGTGATGAGGAAGATGAGAAAGATAGCCATAGAATGAATATTCGCTCTACCCCAGTGAGCAGATCCCCCCTGCCCCACATTGCCCAGAGGCCTTAAACAACGTCCACTCCCACCACCTGCACTGTGTCCAGCTATTTAGGAGCCCTGAAGAAGTGTCTGTGTCGACCAGGGAGGCCATAGGACAAAGACTTTTCTGGCCTGGACAGAGCATAGCATACATGGAAAAGCCAAGCTCTGCTGGAATCCTCTTACAATATATGAAGAGCCAGAGCCTCAATTATGGGTACTCTGAGGACAGAATTTCAGACTTTGCTCTGGCTTTTGTCAGCTTAAGACTCTCAAGGTAGTTTACACAAGATTTGTATGTCTGAATTTTTCCCTGGCAGGTTCTCATTATAACCTAGATAACACAAACACCAAATATTTGTGGTTAGCAACAATAAGGAATTTTCAAGTTGCCTGACATCTTCTATCCATGTAGATCCCCACCTAGGACCAATACCTAGCTCTGAGACAAAAGGAAAGAGAAGGATGGTGGGAAAGTTTTCCATGGTTTACGCAATGTCTGAGTTTAAACTACTTCTTTAACTCCTTGTCTCTCTCTCTTGCACACACACTTACATCTTTTTGTCCTCCAAATGACTCTTCCAGTGCTGCAGAAAGGAACATGCTGGTATCTCATTTTGATGCCTAATCACCTAACAAAATATCACCAACACACTTTGGCCTTCCAGCACTGCAGAGGGGGAAGAGGAATTTAAATATGAAGTTTCTGTATTTTCTTTGCTTTGTAATCTCTGAGCTGTGGGTTATACCCTTTGCTTCCCCGACAAGTTGCTTTCAGATCATCAAGGGAGTCTAGCAGAGCGACTATACCAGGTCGGTAAACAGAAGACTGTTTACATAAAAAATATAGATTTTCTTTAAGCGCTTTGCTTAAGCCTTTAGTAAGTAATATTTACATTATTATTGTTTATGTTCCCAGAAGTCGGCAGGAAGATGGCCTTGTTGCAGTTTATGTGGTTTCATGATTCACACTTGATGAGGGAGCTATCACACGGGGCGGGGATGGGGAGGTCAGGAAAGCACAAAGGAGATTATAGCAAGCTTACTTGTGGGATACATGGCCTAGTGTAATGGCCCAGCCAAGGGCCCTGGGATTTCTGAGTCAGTCTTTCAAATTCCCAGACGTGTTTATCAGTTTTGAGTTTCAAAACTGGCCCACCCAGAATAAAGCTGTGTTGCACCTGATGTTTCATGCTGGCTGCATTTCGAGGGATTCTCCAGAGGCTGAGCTCCTCCCCAGCTGTCAGCTTGATAAAGTACTCAGCCATACTGACTCTCCTGGGTCCTGAGAATGCCACCTGGTGACCTGTTCCCCAGCTCTGCGAAGGGCTGCTGGCTGATCTCTTTCCCTGTGCAAATGGCACCTATTCAGATGTGTTCCCTGGCCCGACTGGGCATTGGTGGTGATGAAACTCTGATTCCCAGTGCCAGCGGTTGCCCAGCCTTATGACTCGGTGGGTAATCACCTTGTGCTGTATCCTATGGAGTGTCCAGGTCAGGGTCACATTAAATAGTTCTGAGCCTGATTTCTAAGACATCAATAAAAATCAGTTGCCCTTGAGTCGATCCTGACTCATGGTAACCCCTATGTGTGTTAGAGTAGAACTACGTAGGGTTGTCAATTGCTGATTTTTCAGAAGGAGATTGCTGGACCTTTCTTTCAAGATGCCTCTAGATAGATTTGAACCTCCAACCTTTTGGTTAGTAGCTGTCATGGATTGAATTATGTCCCCCCAAAATTGTGTGTATCAGTTTGGCTGGGTCATGATTCCTACTATTGTATGATTGTGTACTATTTTGTAATCTGATGTGATTTCCTTATGTGTTGTAAACTCTATCACTATGATGTAATAAGATGGAT
>NW_004443989.1:3247685-3249601 GCF_000243295.1 Trichechus manatus latirostris | reverse complement strand
TCAAATATTTATTGAGTACCTGCTATGTACCAGGCTCTGTGCTCAGTGCTGAGGATACCATGATGAGCAAAACATATGAGACTTTATTATCATGGAGCATAGAGTCTAGTGAAGGAGACAATCATCACATCATTATAAAAATAAATACAAATTATAAGTTATTATAAGTGCTATGAAGGAAAAGTACAAGTTCCATGAGAACATAAAGGAGGGTGCCTGAGAGTTTGTGGTGTGGGCTGTCAGGAAGATCACCTCAAGGGAGTGATGTTTGAGCTGAAGAATAAGAAGGAATGAACAAGGCTTAATGGCCTGAGCATAGACAGAGAAGAGTAGGGGTTGTCCTGGTTATTGCCTGGTATGTAACTAGTCACCCCAAAAAACTTAGTAGCTTAAAGTAAGTTTATGATTGCCTCTTCCAGTTCTTTGGTTTACTAGGCTCAGATGGGTGGCTCTTGCTTGTGGTTACAGTCAGATGGCAACTGGGACTGCAGATACATGATGACTTGACTGGGCTGGACGTCCAAGATAGCTCCCTTACAACTGGCTGTTGATGCTGGTTGTTGATCATGAGCTGAGCTGTGCCTGTGGAAGGGAACACCCGCATGTGGCCTTCCCATGAGGCTGGGCCTGTGGAAGGGAACACCCACATGTGGCCTTCCCATGAGGCTTGGGATTCTTAGAACATGGCAGCTGGACTCTGAGGGGGAGAATCCCATGAGTAAGCACTCCAGGAAGGCCAGGCCAAAGCTGTAAGACTTTTTATGACGTAGCCTTAGCCATCCCAGGATGCCACTTCAGCACCATTCCAGTGGTCAAGTTAAGTCACCAAAGCCAGCTAGATTCAAGAACAAGAAGGAAATAGATTATACCTCTCAGTGAGGAGAAGGCCTGGGCATACACGGAGGGAAGAAGTCTTTGGCAGCCATCTTGAAAACAAGCTACTGCATATGGTGTTTTCTCCTGCTATTCCTTCTGCCTGGAGTTATCCACCCCAAAATATTCACATGACCTGCACTGCTTAGATCTCAGTTCAAAATATCGTCTCATCAAAAAGGACTTTGTTGACTCTCCTGGCCAGTTACTCTCTTTCCCATGACCCTGTGTAATTATTTTCACAGTACTTTTCATTCCAAATAATCCCTTTGTTAGATTTTCTTGTTGTCAGTCTTCTCGTAACCACCTTCCCCTGCCCACGTACTCATCAAATGTAAAACCCATGAGGTCAGATCCCTTGTTCACCAGTGTATCCCCTAGAAAAGTGCCTGACACTTAGCAGGCACTGAATGAATATTTGTTGCATGAAGGAAGATGATTCTAGGCAAAAAGAAATGATACATGCAAAGACCCTGAGGTAGGACGTAAGCATGGTGGCCTAAGGACATGAACAAAGCCACGTGTGTTGGAACACAGGAGTGAGGGGGCAGCCACATGTCAGGAGGCTGGGAGCAGCACCTTGCCTGGCTGTGTCCACACTGATTTGGCCCTGAACATGACCACCATGCAGAAAGCATACCTTATTTTCTGGTATGCAAGCACTCCAGTTTGAACACCTCTGATGTATGCCAAAAATGACTGATTTCATGGATAAATGAAGCCCACTGAATTTGGCTGTTTCTCACTTTTTCCAAAAGTAACTGAAAGAACAAAACAAAACATAACAACCCTAAATGATAGACTGCCTGTGTTCAGAGAAGGAATTTTGCACCTCTCCAGGTAGACACCAGGATATTGTTTCATTTATTTCTTACAACAACACTATGAGGTAGATACAGTGGCCTAGGTTTCTCCAGGCTAAAACTGGTAGATGTTGTTGTTGTGTGCTGTTGAGTCAATTCCGACTCGTAGCAGCCCTGTAGGATGGAGGAGAATTGCCCCATAGGGTTTCCTGGGCTGTTAATCTTTACAGCAGCAGATTG
>NW_004443989.1:3245818-3247152 GCF_000243295.1 Trichechus manatus latirostris | reverse complement strand
GGTAGAGTTTAGTCAAGTCCAAACCAAAGCCATCAGGATACCATGTTCATGACTAGAAGTCCAGGAAAGGGGGCTGTGGTTGCAGAGATTGCCAGTGATCCCTCTGGTTTATTCTGGGAAGAACAAGGAGGTGTCTCTCCTTGGGTTTTTGAAAATCAACCTCAATGTGGCTGATGGAGATCTTCCATGATGGAGGAAAGATATTTACCCAAAGCCGATTGCTGTTATTTTTAATGTAGCTTTCACGTTCTTGGTGAATAGAAGTTCCTGTGTTAAATCACACTGGGGTGCTGCCCGGCTCTCACTTTACCCTCTCCATGTGCCAGAGGCTTGTGCTCCTAAACCCGCATGAACCGTGATTATTTCAGTATTTTCCTGTGCTCGAACTGCCTTCTCACTTGATATCTCAGTCTAGTTTTTTAGCTACTTTCCTCTTTATTTTTGCTCCATATAGGAAAAACTTAAATACATATATTTTTTTAAGGAGATCGCTATAAAAACTTTCCTTAAGTCAGACCATCTGTGTTGATGGAAACTTTAGACTTTTGTCTGGGGAGTGGAATTTCTTTTTCTCGTTTTCTCCTGTTCTTTGGGAAATCCAAAGAACAACAACAAAAAAAAAAACCCAAAGGTGGGAGGACTTTCAAATTAGATCTGGAAATGAGAGCAATTAAGATGCCTAACAGATATTTCAGAGCAGCTTGAATACTCTGTCATTCCTCTGATGGCATATGCAAATAAAGAGAGCGCTCATTACCCAGGACTTTGCCTTGTGCTTAGCGAGCCAGTGGCACATGTTACTCATTTCTTACCTATAGGATTTGTGGGCTAACGCCGAGGTCAGCTTCCCAGAAGACATCCTAGGTAGATTTGGAAGCTGAGAAGAAGAGTGGTGGGTGGAAGGGGAGAATAATTCAGCCAGTGCAGCCCATCATTGAGATTGGAGTTCTTGGCCACCCTTGATGTCTACCAGGGAAACTGTGACCTAGTCTGATATCACACCTCCCAGAAGATACCCAGAGCCTTCCATTCTAATTCCTGCCAACCCCAGATCCTTCCCTGGCCCATTCCTGCTACCATCTCTGGCACTCACCCTCACACTGTGACTAGTGAACTGGTCAACCAGAAATGAACCAAGGAGGCAGAAGGAGATCTCTTTCCCATCCATTGGACCAATGTGCCAACTGTGTCCACAGGGAATGAAGCTCCAGTGGCTGCTTTTGTCTTGAAGGTGACATTATTGAACCTGAATGTGCAATGGAATTGAAGAATGGGCTACCTATTTCCAGTAACATTTTATAAAAACTTCTATAGTCAATGAGGTTCCCTGACAC
>NW_004443989.1:3191189-3239124 GCF_000243295.1 Trichechus manatus latirostris | reverse complement strand
GGGTCTTAAAAGCTTGCAAGCGGCCATCTAAGATGCATCAATTGGTCCCAACCACTTGGAGTACAGGATAACAAAGAACACCAAAGACACAAGGAAAGTATTAGCCCAAGAGACAGAATGGGCCACATAAACCAGAGACTTCATCAGCCTGAGACCAGAAGAAATAGATGGTGCCCGACTACCACTAATGAACGTCCTGACAGGGAACACAACAGAGGGTTCCTGATGGAGCACTAGAAGGATGGGGTACAGAACTCAAATTCTAGTAAGAAGACTAGACTTTATGGTCTAACTGAGCCTGGAGGTGCCCTGGAAAGCATGGCCCCTGGACTCTGTATCAGCCCAGAACTAAAACAATTTCTGAGGCCAGCTCTTCAGACAGGGATTGGACTGGACTGTGGGACATAAAGTGATTCTCGTGAGGAGTGTGTCTCTTAGTCAAGTAGATACAAGAGACCAAAGGGGCAGCTTCTGTCCAGAGGTGAGATGGGAAGGCAAAGAGGGTTAGGAGCTGATTGAATGTTCATGGGGAATCAGGCGAAGGGGAGGAGTGTGCTGTCACAGAATGGGGTGAGCAATTAGGGTCTCACAATCTGTGTAAAAAAAATCTTGTATAGGAGACTAACTTGAAATGTAAACTTCATTTAATTACAACAATTAAAAAAAAATACCATCTCCACTTAAGAACAAATTTCAGTATATTCATACTGTTAGGGTTTTTTTCTCTGCATCTTTTTGGCTGTGAAATTAAGAATTGGTTTCTTTCCTTCCAAGCAAGTAAACCCAAAAGGTGACCACAATGTGTTTCCTGAGAGAAAGAATGGATGGGGATAGAGTTTTCTCCTTTGGACCATGGGCACTAGAATCAGGCTTCCCGGATTCAAAGCCCAATTCCCCTGCTTAGTACTTGTTTGGCCTTGAGCTGTGTATCAATCTCCCTGGGCCTGTTTCTTCATCCATAAAATTGGGATAATAATAGGGTTGTTGCAGGGATTAAATGATGTAATACTCATAAAACATTTGATTCACTGCCCAGCACATAGTGATCACTCAAGAAATGATATCTATATCCATCTTCTTTATCTGGATGGGTTAATGAATGACTACACTCCAGCAAGAAGGAGATAAGACATTATCACTATTAACGCAGATTTCATGTTTAAGCTCAGGCCATGTTCTGTACTAGGTCAGATCATAATGTTTTCCCAGATTTGTTCACCTGAGGGATGATCTCCATGCTAGACCTCGGGATGCGGGGCAAGGCCCAAAAGGAAACAGACAACCTAAAGCAGGCTCCACTTGGATACCAGGGGGTCTTGGGATGCCCCTGTAGATGTTGGAACCGATGCCTACTCAAGTCACCCAAACTGCTGACTTTGGAACAGATCTCTCACAGAGGGTCCACTGCACAGTAGGCCTGTCAATCCCATCAAAACGGGTAAGCCAGCGGCCTCAGGTAGACCAAGCCAGACTCCAGCAACTGCCACGTTCATGGCAACCGTTCATTTCAAGCCTCGCCAAGGAGCCCTGCAAAGGTAGAAATCTACACGTATGCTCCCATTTGGAGTATGCATTACTCCTTTCTTTTTATTTTTGTTAAAGGACACTTAGGTGGGCACAACGTGTTTAGGGCATATCGTTACATATTTTTTTAAATTCTGTTGTACTTCTTCAGAGAAAATGCATGTTGAAAGAAAACCGTTTCTGTCACTGAAAAATAAAAAGTATTTAAGGTGAAACAGCACCCTGGCACACAGTGGCAACTGGATCTTTTAATTACAGCTGGGCGCTGCCTGACATCATGAAATCTGCCTTAAAGGGCAAGAAGGAGGATGCCAGCCACAGCCGTGAGTGGAGTCTGTCTTGCAGTTTGACAACCAGTTCTGGCATTTCTGCTGCTTTCCCCCCTGACTGTCTAGTATTTGCAGAGCTGCCGCCCACGTGCCTCTTTCTACCACCCCCCCATTTCTCTGTTCTCTAATTTTGCTGTTGCTGTTAGGTGCGATCCAGTGGATTCCGACTCATAACAACTCCATGTGACGGGGTAGAACTGCCCCGTTGGGTTTTGTAGGCTGTAATCTTTCCGGGAACAGATCACCAGTCTTTCACCTGCAGCCTTTGGGTAGGTTCCAACCGCCAGCCTTTGTGTTAACAGCCAAGCACTTAACCATTGTACCACCAGGGGCTTCTTTCTTGAGTTTTAGCAAATTAGAAAGTACCCCAGCTGGCTGCAGAGTAGGAAACTGGAATATTTGTGAGTGCAAGAATCCATTCCAGAGCCCTGCGGAGGGAAAAAAAAAGAACGCAGAGTGTGCTCCCTGTGGGGTGTGCTGTCAGCGTCCAGTGCAGCCAGGATGGGACAAAGGCAGGGAGGACTGGTAGGAACAATGGGCTATTTGAATCTACAATTGTGAAGGCCACCATTATAGGAGAAGGCCTGTTCTCCTGCTGTGTGGTGGGAGGGACACCGCCTCCTGGGCGCCCCCCGCCCCCCCTGCTGCCCTGGGAGCAGCCGGTCATCTTCCGGTAAGGACATCGGCTGCCATTCAGGAGTCAAGAGCTGGGTTACACGTTACCCCTTGGCGGTGCTCAATGCTTCCATGTTGAGCTGTACTTTTGAATGTTTTCGATTAAAAAACGAAGGCAATGAGCAAGTTAGAGACCTTCCCTGCGCGTACCCACACCAACTGGACATTGCAAAATGGTCTGATGCCTTCCATTCAGGGCGTGGTTCCTAAGCTCAAATGGTGCTCCCTGGGTTGTGCACAGGACTATAGTTGGCACGTTCCACAGCTGGGTCAAGGCACATGGGCATGAGTGTGCAGGCAGTTCAGGGTAGGGGACAGTCAGGGAGAGCTTCTGGGAAGAGGTGAGCTTTAAAAGTGCTGTGGCTGGATGTGGTCAAGACACCAGCGACAATTCCGTAGGTCACTTTCCCTTTTGGCATCTTGCCTCTACCGCCCAACTGACCCCACCATAAGCAGTGAAAGACTAGGGCTTTCCCTTGTCTGTCTCCTAAGTTTCACCTTGAACCTAGGTGCAAGCCCTGAGCTGCAGCCACACCCAGGTAGCTCCGCCCAGACTCTGAACTTGCTGTTCCTGTGACAGGGACACCCTTCCCACCTCACTCATCCCCTGACCATTCAATTCCTAAGAACCCAGCCAGAATTTCGCTGCTCCAGTAAAGCCCTCCTCAGGTACCCTCCCCACCTTACTACCTCTCATGAGCTAACAGGCCCTCTTTCTTGGGGCCCCATAACTCCATGTGCTTAACTCTTGAATAGCACTTACCTCTCTGGACTTTCATGACATCTTTGCTGACTCGCCTTCCTCACTGAAGGGTGCCCTGCTCGAGGTTGGAGGCCTGGGCTTTTCATCTCTGTATCTTTAATGTTCAGCACATAAGGTGGCCTATGATGTTTGAAAAATAAGGGTCTTTCTCCTGCACTCTGAATGATTGTAAACAAGTGTTAGAGTCGGTAAGCTCACTTGTATATACAGGTTGAGCCCTGTGTCTGTGTAGTCGTGGCTGTGGTGCTGTGGTTGTGTGTGCTCAAACTAGACCTGCAAACAGAAGATGCCTCTGATTCATTAGCAACTCCTGTTGTCTGGGCAACTAGTCTGTTGGAGGCAAGGATGAGCTTTGAAGGCAGGAAGGGGCCCCAGAACAAGCAGCTCAGAGATGTATTTGCTCACTGGTGTCCACAAGAGGAAGTATAGGGATGATGATGATGATGTTGACAAGGACTATGACAACTAAGATGCTTCTGCACCGCTTAGCACTTTCCATTCTTTTTCTTATTTAAACCTCAGAACAAACGTAGACCATAGATAGGGCTATTATTCTCACTCAGTGAAGTGAAATGACTTGCCCAAGGTCACAGAGCTTAGGGAAATCAGCACTAGATCCCAAGCAGCCTCAGTCCAGAGCCCATGTTCCCCAACACTGCTCACTACAGCTACGAGTGTGTAAGCATTGCACACTTAAGTTTATGTACACACGTGTGTAAGGATGTCCATGTGGTTGGGTGTATTCTGTGCCTCTTTGTAGCTGGTTTTACATGTTTGGATTAGAATGTTGTGTATGTGTTTACTGTGTATGTATGTGCCTCTATCAACCCAAAAAAACACCAGACTAGTATTAGGGTTTCGATAGGGTCAGGGTAAATCTGGTGAGAGGGTACCAAGGAACCCTGGAGGTGGTGGTTCAGAAGTTGACTGCTAACCAAAAGGTTGGTGGTTCAAACTCACCAGTCACTCTGTGGGAGAAAGATGTGGCAATCTGCTTCTATAAAGATTTACAGCCTTAGGAACCCTGCAGGTCAGTTCTACCGTGTCGTATAGGGTTGCTATGAATTGGAATGGACTCAACAGCAACAGGTTTGGGTTTTAGGGAGAGGGTACCTTCAGTGAGGGTACCTCCACTCCTGGCTCCTTTGCCTCCTTGTCCACTTTGAAGCAAGAGTATATTCAAGAGTCTGCCTTTCTTTGGGTGGGGATTCTGGCCTTACCCCAACCAATGCAGAAGAGAGAGAAGTTGCAGATTATGGGGAGACAAACTTCCACCAGTGAAGACTTGCTCTTCAGTGGTCAATTTGCATTTAAATGCACCCTGTCATTTTTAATCTGAACACTTGGCACAACCACCTCCCTTAGGAGCAGCCTCTATTTGTAAGGTCTGCTTCAAGCCAGGTAACGCCCAGCCTACAGGGAGCCTATTGCCGACTCAAGGGCCCAGAGGCATCTATGGGTGTGGATGGAACAGCCAGAGTGATGTATGCTAATGTAACTGTCAGGGGTTACTCAAATGCAGTCCGAGGATAGTGCCAAGGGGCATTTCGTGTTATCAGGCCATGGGCAGTGTCCCCTGAGACAGGAATCCTCCCGGTTGGAGGTGGGACTGTGGAGTCACTTGTTCAAGCCTATTAAATGTTAGAATGCACTGAAGGCAGCTGACAAGGTGGAGAAGCTGCTATTTGTCTTATGAAGACAAATAGTTGACAGTTCAAAGAGAAAAGCAGGTGTCCCCTCCATCCCCATCACCTCCTGAGTTCAAGGCACAGAAACTAGGTGGAGTTATTTTTTTTTATTATTGTCAGAAAATAAACGACTATTCCCAGGGTTTCTTTTGTTTTGTTTTATTTTCTTTCATTTCATATTATTCTAACATATTCAGATTTTCAGGTTAAAGATTACTGGCAATCCCCTCAATAATACTAGTAAACAGATGTATGCTTTACCTTTGTTTCTACTCTTCGTAACTATCTGAAACACCTTGCTTGAGTTTGTAGAGAAGTTCGTATTTTTCAAGTCTCTATCTGAATTAAAAATGTACAACTCTTGTAGCATCTAGCACCTAAAAGTGGTTTCCAAATGTTTGCTGTGGGTCTTGAACCATGAAAAGCCGTATTGTTTCACCCAGGAAGACACTGAGACCTCTGGGTTCAGGGATGTGCCTGAGGCCACTCAGTAACTGACATCAGCGGGGCTGAAACCCTAAATATGACAAGGAAAAACATCCAATGAAAGCTTCAACTTGGGAACTTTGGCAGACCCCAGAATGACGTGAATTGAAAAGCCACAGTGGAGGATAAATTAAGGGAGTAGGAGGCCAGAAACAAGATTTCAGTCTTTATAAATCTACTGACCAAATATCAGGTGTGGGAAATAGTGTGGTAAAGGGAAATAAGAGTTACTGATTTTTGAAAATTCTGAAACAATGTGTTTTCATTTTAGAAAATTCGGCGGTAAAACACCCAGAATGTATAAAGAATGAATTAAAAAGAAAATTATGTATGTAATAATTAAAACTATATATATATATAGTTACATCAAACTGATACAACCCAGATTTCGTTCCAGCCTTATTTCTACTCATCTAAAAATGTTGATACTAGAGTTGGACCAGAGCTGTGGTCCTCAGCTGGCTATGTGATTAGCCGCAATGGGACACTAGATATTGATAATAATTACTAAGAATTCACACAAACATCCTTCCCCAGCACCACCATGACTTTCATGTCATTAAACTCATAATCAATGATAACTAAAATGCCTTAAAACCAGTGGATGCCAATCTTAAGAAAAGTGGGATTCTTGCTTCTGTCCATGTGTGAGCACCGGACATTGTTTTTGCTGGTTTGGTTTGGTTTTTGATGGAGAGACCAGAGGGCCTAAGACATAAAAGTCTGTGATTCACAGGCTAAGAGGGCACCTGGGGCTCAACAATCAAACTGGTGAGTATAGCTCGTTGTAACAGAGACAAATTGCTGTGTGTTTTCTATTTCCTGTCCTCCCTTTGGAGTTAAGTTAGTGGCAACAGTCTGCTGCCAGGGCTGGCCCTTCAAAAGTTCTGTCAAAATTTCTCTTCCTCTGTCACAGTGAGCTGAGGCCATGTGTTCTATGTGGCATGGCTGCCAGATGGAGGCGAGCTGCCCAGTCCCCATCAAACATGATGTGTGTGACAAATCAACTTTACTTGTCCTGTGCCATTGAAATGTTGGGATTACCTTGTGACCTTCAGGGAATTCTAATTGACCCTATTACTGAACCTTGGTGGCTCAGTGGTTAAGCGCTTGGCTGCTAACCGAAAGGTTGGCAGTTCAAACCCATGAGCCACTCCTCAGCAGAAAGATGTGACAGTCTACTTGCATAAAGATTTACAGCCTTAGAAATCCTGTGGGGCAGTTCTATCCTGTCCTATACGGTTGCTATGAACGAAATCGACTTGACGACAGTGGGTTTGGTTTGGGTTTTTTATTATTGAACCAATGGATCTGAGAGTAAAGCACTGCTGACTCTGGCCAGCAGACCTTTTAAAAGAAGTCCCTTGTCTTTTCATAAATACTCTGAGACCCATGTTCTCCTCCCACCCATATCCTTGCAGCTTGGAGAAGTTGTAATCAAATGCAGTATAGTGATTATGAGCTTGGGCTCAGGATTAAGGCTTGGATTTAAATGTATACTGTCTAACTATATGGCCCTAGGCGAGTTCCCTAATCACTCAGAAACTCAGTTTGGTCATATGTAAAATGGGATAATAATAACTATCTCGTGTAACTGTTGAGAGGGTTAAACAGAATGAGATAAGTAATATAATATATACCAGTGGTAGCATCCGTCCATTTATAACATATTTAGCACTGTGTCTGGCATGAATCAGTTTTTATTATTGCCCTCTTACTTTACCAGGAAAGTTGACATCTTTGTTGACCCTTTCTTCCTGGTTCTCCAGAATCTTATGTATGCTTGAACACCAATGTATACATATTGAGAATTGAGTTTTTAATTCTGAATCTACATTTCTGGGATCCATGGAGTTGGGGTGACCCACCCAGGCCATTGCCCTGAGATCTTCTTTTGAACCTTGAGCATTGAGCAGACTGGTGTCCTAAATTCACCTGTATGTCAAACAATAGTCTTGCTGATTAGAAAAGACAATTTTGTCTTTTGAAGAATTATCTATGTACAGTCAGTTTCAAGAAACAGAAGCTCCAGGGTCAAACTAGAAGCAGTGTTTTAGGGTAAATTGTTATTATGCAAACACTGTTCTGGCCCAGTTTCCATGGCAATGTCAATAAGATAGGGTATAAGAATCTTTGGAAGTTCTCTCATCTTTGGAACACTCTGGTCAGAGTGTTGCCCGATTGGCAAATCGTGTATTAAATAAGCTTCCATCAATTTACATTATTGGCTTAATATGATTTTTGTTTTAACAGTGTATACCCGTGAACTTCATCTGTAGTTAGGTATCGCATGTTGTTGGAAGAAAGGACGGTTAAGTTCCCGCACATAGAACTGTTCTGAGATTTCTGGCATAGACTGTTGTTTTTGTTGTTAGGTGCCATTGAGAGGATTCTGACTCATAGCCACCCTATGTACAACAGAAAGTAACACTGCCTGGTCCTGTGCCATCCTTACAATCACTGCGATGTTTGAGCCCATTGTTGCAGCCAGTATGTCAGTCCATCTCGTTGAGGGTTTTCCTCTTTTTCTCTGACCCCCGACATTACCAAGCACAATGTCCTTCTCCAGGGACTGGTCCCTCCTGATAACAAGCCCAAAGTACACGAGATGAAGTCTTGCCATCCCCTCTGCTAAGGAGCATTCTGGCTGTACTTTTTTCAAGACGGATTTGTTCTGTCTTTTGGCAGTCCATGGTACATTCAATATTCTCACCAACATAATTCAAAGGCATCAATTCTTCTTCGATCTTCCTTATTCATTGTCCAGCTTTCACATGTATATGAGGCGATTGAAAATACCATAGCTCAGGTCAGGTGTACTTTAGTCTTCAAAGTGACATCTTTGCTTTTGAACACTTTAAAAGAGATCTTTTGAAGCAGATTTGCCCAATGCGATACATCGTTTGATTTCTTGACTGCTGCTTCCATGGGTGTTGATGGTAGATCCAATTAAAATGAAATCCTTAACATAGATGCCAGTGTGTTAATTGCAGGGGGGTACGGAAAAGAGGCTGTCATCATCACTAAGAATGAGAGAGAAGATAACTCGTCCTGATTAAGAATTTGTTAAAGGACCAGCTTACCAGCCGCACTTTCAGCATACAAACCAGCCTTCGCCACCCACCCGAATGCACTCTTTGACAATTTCAAAACGTGCTTTGCTATCCCGGCCTCCATGTGAAAATGCCACTTCCTCAGCATGGATTCTCATCATTCATAGTTTCCCCTGAACAATTCCCACCTTCCTTGCAGGAGTTTACGTTTTAACTTCTTCGAGTAGAGGGTGGTTCCTCTTTCTTCTTGCTTGCATGGATATCAGTCTTTCTCTTCTCTGGAATGGCTCCTTTCACTCTATAATCCAAAGGCCAGTTGGCCTGCATTGCTCCAGCCGGAATGGGACTATGTCACATTCATCTTGGTACCCCAGAGTCTAGATTTGAGAACAATGTCATCTAGCAGGTACTTGGCATTTTTTGGAGTCCCTGGGTGATGCAAATAGTTAACATGCTTGGCTACTAACCAAAAGGCTGGAGGTTCAAGTTCACCCAGAGGTGCCTTGGAAGAAAGGCCTGATGATCTGCTTCTGAAAATCAGCCACTGAAAACCCTATGAAGCACAGTTCTACTCTGACACACATGGGGTCGCTGTGAATCAGAATCAACTCAAAGGCAACTGGTTTTGACTTTTTTTTTTCCAATGAATAAATGATGAATCAATGGGAAGTTTGAGTCTTCCAAGCTAGGCCTAGGGATTTCACGAATCAAGACATCCCTGCTAGTCCTCTGACTGGATTAAAAATAAAAAGACCAATGTGATGTGTCAGGTCATTGCCGTCAGCCTGTGGTTCATTTTGTCACAGGAAAGTCACTCCAGCTCGGAGACTGAGCCCCCGCCGATGGGAGCATGTCAGCCTCTGCCCCATTAATAGGATTCCCTCCCAGTAATTACGGGGTAAATGACTTGTTAAATCCAGAGCCCTCACAATACATTTCTCGACATGTAGTTCATATTCCTTGGATGGTTTATCGCACTTCGGAGTAGTACATATTTTATAGGAAGGAGAGCTCTCCAATTAATAGTAATTGTGATCGAAGCAGTAATGCTCGTCTCCAGCCTCATTCCACAAGAGGAGACTGGAAGGCCCATCTTAATTGCCACAAAGAGCTATGTCTATCTGCGGCAGTATATAAATAATAAATTAGAGGCAGGGAGAGCAGTGCCACTGTTACGGTCTTCGAGGATGGAGAGATATTTATGTAGTGCTGATTGCCTAAAAATCTTCTCCAAGTAATTATTAGTAAAAGTGGAATGTCTACATTTGTAAGGGAATTTTAATTAAAGGGAAGGTAACTCTCATTATGGGGAAGAAGTAGTGATTGGGTATTAACCTACAGGCCCAGGACCAGCATCAGGGATTGGATTGGTTCTGTCTGCTGCAGCCTGGACAGCGGCATGAAGCTCACTTCCTCTGGATTCAGTTTCCCTTAGTTTAAAAACCAGGAGAAATGAAGCAGATGTAAGTGCTTGGAGTTCCATCGGAGAAACGAGACCTACCACTGGATGCTGCTTACGTAGTTCCGCCCAGGATCATCTGGTGGGGCTAGGTCATGCATTTACTTTTTTGAGCCTCCATTTCTTCATCTATAAAATGTTAGTATCACCATTTTCACCATGGCTTTATATGGAGTCCCTGGGTGGTACAAACAGTTAATGTGCTCGGCTGCTAACTGAAAAGTTGGAGGTTTCAGTCCATCCAGACTTGCCTCAGAAGAAGGGCCTGGCAATCTACTTCCAAAAAATCAGCCATTGAAAACTTTATGGAGCACAGTTCTTCTGTGACACACATGGAGCCGTCGTGAGTCAGAATTGACTCCATGGCAATTGGCTTGTATATGGAGTAAATGAGGTACAGTATGCACAAGGAGCCTTGGTGGAGCAGTGGTTAAGCACTTGGCTCCTAACCAAGAGTTCGACGGTTCAAACCCACCAGCCACTCTGTGGGGGAAAGATTTGGCAGTCAGCTCCCATAAAGATTACAGTTTTACTCTGTCTTGTGGGGTCACTATGAGTCGGAATCAACTCAGTGGCAGTGAGTTTTGGTTTATGCAGAAGGACGTGGAACAGTTTCTCCTGTAATATTGCAGACTTTCAATAACATGCAAGCAGCTTTCGTTCACTTTCACTTGCTGCAACACACTTGTAATGAGCACCTACTATATGCTAGGCTCTGATGAGTTAGAAATAAATAGGGCATTATTCTCTACCCCAAGCCACTCACCATCTGCAACCAAATGAGGTACTCTCAATTCATGATCAGTTTTAATTTCCATAGTGAAATGTAGTAATGAACATTTTTGGGGGGTGATCAGAGGTCCCTTTAAGAAGCTAATATACATCATGCTACCTCTTCCAGAGGAGCCATGGTGGCATAGTGGTTAAGAGCTCGGCTGCTAACCAAAAAGCTGGCAGTTCAAATCCACCAGCCACTCCTTAGAAACTCTATGGGGGCAGTTCTACTTTGTCCTGTAGGGTCACTATGAGTCAGAACTGACTTGATGGCACCTAACAACAACAACAGCGTCTTTCAGAAAATTGCACAGATAATGTGCCCACAGGTTTTACGTAGAAGTCCAGATATTTCATGGAGCCCCATGTTGACCAGAAATGTACCTTCAGTTAAGGCCCAATGGCCCAGAGGACTGGGCTGAGGAGATTCCTGGAGCTGGGTGTAGGACATGGAAAAGTAAGATGGTCCCAGGTGACCAGTGATCCTAAGAGCCCGCCCCCTCTTCTTCCAATGGAAAACAAGTTCATTTCAGACCCAGCCCATCCCTTGCACTACATGCAAAGAGGAAGCTCTGATGTTCTGGACATACATCTATCAACAGATGGCCAGGGGTTCTCATTTGCCTGTGGGCAGCACCGTCCAGTCTCACCTCCCAACTATCCCAACTACCCACGAACATACACAATCAAGAAATAGAAGCATTTAGAGTGAAATAAGTCAATCACAAAGTGACAAATACTGTATGAGACCACTACTATAAAAACTCATGAAAACGTTTACACACAAAAAGACACAATCTTTGATGGTTATGAGGGAGGGGAGGGTGGGGGGCTAACATTAAATAGACAATAGATAAGTGGTAACTTTAGTGAGGGGTAAGACAGTATACAACAGTGGGGAAGCCAGCACAACTTGTGCAAGGCAGGGTCATGGAGGCTCCATAGACACATCCAAACTCCCTGAAGGACCGAATTGCTGGGCTGAGGGCTGTGGGGACCATGATTTCAGGGAACATCCAGCTCAACTGGCATAACATAGTTATAAAGAAAATGTTCTACATTCTATCTTGGTGAGTAGCATCTGGGGTCTTAAAAGCCTGTAAGCGGCCATCTATGATACTCCACTGATTTCACCCCTTCGGGAGAAAGGGAAAATGAAGAAAACAAGATACAAGGGAAAGATTAGTCCAAAGGACTAATGGACTAGAACTACCATGGGCTCCACCAGACTGAGTCCAGTACAACTAGATGGTGGCTGGCTACTACCACTGACTGCTCTGACAGGGATCACAATAGAGGGTCCTGGACAGAGGTGGAGAAAAACACAGAACAAAATTCTAACTCACAAAAGAAGACCAGACATACTGGCCTGACAGAGACTGGAGGGACCCCAAGAGTGTGGGCCCCGGACACCCTTTTAGCTCAGTAATGAAGTCACTCCTGACAAAGATTAGACGGCCCCATAAAACAAAACTAAAGGGGCACAACAGTCCAGGGACAAGGACTAAAAGGCAGGAGGGAACAGGAAAGCTGGTAATAGGGAACCCAGGGTTGAGAAGGGATACTGTTGACATGTCGTGGGGTTGTTAACCATTGTTATAAAAACAATACGTGTGCTGTTTAATGAGAAACTATTTGTTCTGTAAACCTTCATCTAAAGTACAATAAAAAAAAGAAATAAAATTTAAGGGAAACTGGCTGAAGGAAAAGAGGTGCAAAATTCATACACAAGGCTAGTGTCCAATGAAACAGACTTAATAGAGGAAACAGATGGCTTTAAATTTATCTAATATTCCTTGAGTGATTCAGTGGGATATCATAATGCTAATACAAGGACAAGCTCCTTAGTGAATAGTTTGAGTTCTTGGAAATACAAATTTTGTTTAGTTAAGGGAATGATTGGCAGAAATAACACAATTAAAGATCAAATTAGTGAACTAGACCAGGGATCAGCAAACTTTTCTTAAAGAGCTGGAGAGTAAATACTTTAGGCTTTGAGGGACACACAGTGTCTGTCGCAACTGCTCAGCATTGCCCTCAGGGCGAAAGCAGCCTTGGTGCTGTTGTTAGGTACCATCGAGTCAGTTCTGACCATAGCGACCCTGTGTACAACAGAAAGAAACAGTGCCTGGTCCTGCGCTATCCGCATGATCATTTTTATGCTTGAGCCCATTGTTGCAGCCAGTGTGTGAGTCCATCTCATTGAGGGTCTTCCTCTTTTTCACTGACCCTCTACTTTACCAAGCATGATGTCCTTCTCCAGAGACTGGTCCCTGCTGATAACATGTCCAAAGTACGCGAGACAAAGTCTTACCATCCTCACTTCTAAGAAGCATTCTGGGTGTACTTCTTCCAAGACAGATTTATTCATTCTTCTGGCAGTCCTGGGTATATTCAATATTCTTGGTTAACACCGTAATTCGAAGGCGTCAGTTCTTCTATGGTCTTCCTTATTCATTGTCCAACTTTTGCATGCATATGAGGCAATTGAAAACACCATGGCTTTGGTGAGGGCACCTTAGTCTTTAATGTGACATCTTTGCTTTTGAACACTTTAAAGAGGTCTTTTGCAGCAGATTTGCCCAATGCAATGCGTTATTTGATTTCTTGACTGCTGCTTCCATGCTTGTTGATTGTGGATCCAAGTAAAATGAAATCCTTGACAACTTCCATCTTTTCTCTGTTTATCGTGACGTTGCTTATTGGTCCAGTTGTGAGGATTTTTGTTTTCTTCATGTTGAGGTGTGATCCATACTGTAGGCTGTGGTCTTTGATCTTCATAAGTAAAAGCTCCAAGTCCTCTTCACTTTCAGTCTTCCTGCAATCCTGATGCTGCATTCTTCTTCATATAGTCCACATTCTCAGATTATTTGTTCAGCATAAAGATTAAATAAATATGGTGAAAGGATACAACCCTGAAGTACACCTTTCCTGACTTTAGCCCACGCAGTATCCCCTTGTCCTGTGGGAACAACTGCCTCTTGATCTGTGTATAGGTTCCTCATGAGCACAATTAAGTGTTCTGGAATTCCCATTCTTCCCAATGTTATCTATAATTTGTTATGAAAGCAGCCAAAAAAGATGCATAAACTTTATTGATGACACTGAAATTTGAGTTTTATATAATTCTCATGTGTCACAAAGTATATTCTTCTTTTGATGTTTTTTCCAACCATTTAAAAATGTAAAAACCATTCTTACCTCATGGGTTTTACAAAAAAAAATAGGTAGCAGACTGGTCTGGGCCTTCAAGTCATAGTTTGCTGACCCCTGATCTAGAAGATGGGGCTGAGTGATCATTTCACAATCTCTCTAAAACGGACTAAGATACGGAAAGTATGAGGAAAAAGGGAAGAAAAAGGTAAGGTAGATTTAGATGAATTTTTTTTTATCACTGGAAGTAAAAATGTCTATTGATTTTTTAGTTGGTTGATTGGTTATTTGACTTATTTATTTACTCATTTATTTACACTATCCTAATTAACTGGCAAGTAAGAGAGAATTAACATGTGGCTGTCCACTATATACTAACAGATATGTTATTTTTAATATTGCACGTTCCTAAAGAGCAAGCGTTATTTCAGTTTTAAAAATAAGGACCCCAAGCTACGGCATGGGTAAAGTAATTTGATGGAGACCCTCAAGCATTAGAAGCAGACTAGGAGTTGAGCACAGGTTTGCGGCTTCCAAAGTCCATTTTTATTCTACTTCGTCATGTAAGGGTTTTAATGATCCTTGACCAGGTCCTGGGCTCAGTAGTTTATATACTGCCTCTCATTTATTATCCCAATGTAATTGAGAAAATTGGAAATGAAGAGGAAAGTTCAATCCAATACAGCTGGTAAATGGCAGAGCCAGAATTAGCTTTAAAAATCTAAACTTACAAATGTAGAAACCAACTTACTAACATTAGGAAGGTAGTAATTTAATTTCCCATATGATCTTTCATTCTACAGAAATTCAGGCCATGTAAACGTGAGGAATGCCACTATATAAAGGTAGCAATAGCCAACATGCTATTTGCCAGGCACTGTGCTCGGGGTGTCCCATGTGTCATTTTCAAAATGGCCCAATGGATGTTCTACCATAATCTCAGTTTTGCAGATAGGAAACCAAAGCACAAAAAGGTTAAGTAACTTAGCACGCTGGAATTAGTTTGTTGTATTTGTTTATCATCTGTCTCTCTCTTTTAGAATGTATGCTTTATAGGGAAAGGACTTTCGTCTGTCTGAGTTGGACTGCATCCCCAGAATGCATAACAGTGCCTGGTACATATAAGTAGATAATATATTTCTCAAATAACTGAATGAGCAAAGGGGTGAATGGATGGATGAGTGAGTGAACTTGTCCACCATTACATAGTGAGTGTCAGAGACGGATGGCTAGGTGTCTGCCCATACCTCATTAACAACCCACAACTCCTGCTAAAAAATTTAAAGAAAGTGTGAAGAATCACAGACAGAAATGAATGAAAAATGAAGAGAAAAATGAAGCATCTCTGGAATGATAGAAAGCTCAATTTGTAAAAACCCAATCCCCACTCACATGGACACATCTGATCTACAAAGCCGAGAACTTATGTCCATGAGCAAGACATGGCAATGGTATTTTCTAAACCACATCATATTTTCTTAATGTATTTTAAACAAAGCAACTCATCTAGGAAGAGCTTCATAAATATTAGCTACTCTTAGGATTATTTCAAGGAAACAAAAGGATGGTTTATGGGAGAAGCAAAGGAGGAAAACCCAGTAAAGGTGTCTGCAGAATGTTGTATCTGGGCTGAGCATTCAGAGGGAAAGCAAGCAAAGAAGGAAGGAAAGAAAGAAGAAAAGAAGGAAGGAAGGGAGGGAGAGTCGGGGAGAGAGACACAGAAGGGAAGGGTAGAGGGCATGGAGGGAGGGAGGGAGAATTGTTGATTTGGGTCTGTGGATAGGTATATCAATAAAAATATGGAAGTAGCCAGAGAAATTTCTAGTCTCTGAGGCTTTCCATCGTTCTGCTTTTGCCAACAAGGGGTATGCTTATAAGATTTGTATAGAACTTATAGCAAAACTAAAGAGTCTGGAAAACCTGTGGAGAAAGTTGGTAAAATGCTCTGGGGAGATGAAATGGCAGTCACACATGAAAGAGACTTCTTTGGTCATATCGGACATCAGAGTTCTTTGCAGTCATCACAGCTACTATTGTTAAGGGGACCCTTTTTGTGACCTCTCTGGGAGGATTTGTGTAGTTCTTCAGGATTGCACAGCCAACAGTCAGGCTGTCATGGTGGGGACGAGACCCTATTGGCCGATGCCTCGTTGGACTGGTGTCTCCTTCAGGAGGATTTAACCAACTTGTAAGGGAGCTGATGCTCATCTCTAGGCAATGTGTGTGCACACACATACACATGCTGTCACACACTCATTCACACACACACACACACTCTCACGTACAGACTCATACATACACACAGATACAATACGGTCACATGAGTACTCACACACACACACACATTCCATGATATGTACATGCATAAACACATGCAGACAGATATTCCTAATGAAAATCTCACTTGCACACTCTCATGTGTGCTCTCACACATGCACACACATTTACGGTAACTCAAGTACATGTATTCACATGCATACTCACACACTTGCTCACACACATGCTCATCATATGCTTTGACATGAGTACTCTCTCACACACACATGCACACACCCACACAAATACACAAGCACATTCTCACGTGTGTACTCTCATGTACACACATGCTTCCACATGAGCACTTACACACATACACACACTCACATGTGTACACAGATAATGCACAGACACATAGTCACATATGCAATCACTTGCATGCTCACAGCACACATGCTCACACATGCACTCACATGCAGTCATATGTACAAATACGTCTGCACGTGCTCACATGTGCACTGTCACATACACACATAGACAGTCTCACATACACGGTCACACAATCACTCACACATATACAGTCTTACACCAGACACAGTCACATGCCCAGTTACACACACTGAAGCATATTCATGTGAACATATTCGAGCATACTTAATCTCGATTCTCAGAAGCTGTCTTACTATCCCATACAGAATTTATAGGACGGGCTTCATAAACATACACCACGCATCTCTCACAGATAAATTTGTCTCAGCTGAGTAGTTCTGGCTGTGTCAGGCTACCTGTCTAGTTCAGGTTGTCTCCTTCCTGCCAGAACAATCTTGAAGAACCAGGTCAGATAAATTCATCAAAAAGCTGGAAAAAGTTGGAGGAAGGGCCCTCTATCTGGTCAATAACATAGCCATTTGTGTAGTGGCTGTTATTCCCCCGCCTTTGTATTATTCAGAAATCCATACATTGTGTTTGCCTTTTGTGTCCGGCTTCCAACAAGGCTCTCTTTGTCCCCTTCACAAAGGCCAATAAACTCTGTGTGGCAAATAAGTTTCAGGGACTGCTGGACATTATGACTAATTGTTATGCAGTCTATATCCCTGAGACTATACACTGATATCAGAAAACAATGGCAGTGAAGTCGCCCATTCAGTTGAGAGAGTCCCCTGGTAACCCCATGGGGGCCGAGAGGGGCAACAAGGAGGCCATTGATGGTGGCAGCTCCAGCACAGACCCTGGGCTCAGAGGGAGAGGGGTGGGATGACCACATCACTCGGCTCGAATGCAGCTTTTGTTTGCCCGGCAGTGAAAACTGGCACGTTAGAAATAGTTCTGTTTAGATTGCTGCTCAGAAACTTGGAGGAGGAAAAAAAGGGGGAGAGAGAGACCTTCCCACCCCCTCCCCTGGCCCTCTGCATCAACCGGGCTAGCTATGCCACAGCTCCTCGGTTTCACTGCCGTGAAGGCCTGCTAAACTATAATGGATATTAAAAAGACACTGTACAGCACACTGATCAGTGCCCACCTAACTTCCACAGACTAAAAATATCACGTACACCCGGCTTATCTCGGGCCATGTCATGGAGGGCGTGGCTAGTCTCTGGGGCACCTGTCTGCCTGTGATGAGAATGGTCATTGAGTCTGCCTTAATCTTCAATGCTGAGTTCCTAGGGAAGAGCTGATCATTCTCCCAGAGGCAGACAGCAATTGTTCATTCATTGGACAGGTATTTATCCCGTAACTTCTGAATCCCAGGGGCAAGGTACCAGAGAGAGGATGGTGAGCAAGACCAGCCAAGTCCCTGCCCTCCCAGAGCACATGCTCTGTTAGGAGAGAGATAGTACACCCAGAGACAAATGACTGCAAGTGTTCAGAAATAAAGCACATGAGTGAGATGAGTGTGATGGTGCAAGGATACTGTTTCAAGAGTCTCCAGAAGGCCTTCCTGCAGAGGTGAACCTGAACTGAGACCCCAGGCATGAGAAGTGTCCCGCCCACACAAGTCTATGGGAAGAGTACTAGGAGGAGTGAGGGCTCTGAGAAGTCTGTGAGCTTGCCAGTTCAAGGGATGGAGAGAGGCCGTTGAGGCTGAAGCATGTTGATGGGGGAAGGCGGTACAAGGTGAGCTTGGAGGAGTAAGGGGTCAGTTCAGGTGAGGGATTAATTGTTTCTCTGGGCTCTGATTGGCAGACGTGCCTAGGTCTGAATTCTAGTTCCATCATCTACTATTTAATATGTAGTAAGGAGCCCTAGTGGCACAGTGGTTATGTGCTCGGCTGCCAACCAGAAGATCAGTGGTTTAAACCCACCAGCTGCTGGAGAAAGATGTGACTGTCTACTTCCATAAAGATTACAGCATTGGAAACCTTATGGGACAGTTCTACTCTATCCTATAGGGTTGCTGTTAATTAGAATTGACTCAACAGAAATAGGTTTTGGTTTTTTTTCTTTTTTTTAATACTGTGTAGTACTTAATATGTAATATGTAGTACTTAATATGTAGTGTGTCCATGGATAAGTTGCTTAAATTCCCTGACCTTTATTTTATTTGTCTCTAAAATGGGTAAATAATTGTACCTCTTGATGACAAAATTAACTGCGATAAAATCCAAAAAGCTCCTGGCATATGCTCAACATGAAGTAAATATACTATCATCTAATCATTAGAGTTAACATTTTTATTAATAGTAAATATGGTGATCATATTGCCTGGCTCTTATTTTTCCCTCAAGCCAGGCAAAATGTTACATACAGCAGAATCCACAGAGTTAGTGTGGCCTTCCTAAGCACCCAACATTTGTCAGACCTAATCTCTGGTACAGAGTATACAGAGGTGTAAAAAGATGAAGGAGGTCACAGACTAGTGGGAAAAGTAGGCAAAAGTGTCAAATGATTTTAATAAAACATTACAGAGGAATGTACCAGTGCTGGGGAGCGTTGAGGAAGGCACCAACCCAGTGGGAAGGGAAAAGGGGAAGTTCCTCAGAGCAGGTGATAGTTGGGCTGGGTAAAAAAGTTTTAATGAATATGAATCCGGCAGAGCAGGAGGAAAATATTGCAGGCTCCATGTCCAATATGTCCAAAGGCAAGAAGACGTGGACGCCCTTGGCACTTTCATGAACTCGCTAGCTGTAGGGACAGCTGGATTGTAGTGGTGACAGGAAATGAGGCAGGAGGGGTCACATTTTTGAAGCCCATGTGCAAAACCCAATGCAGAGGAGAGAGACCCCCTTCAAGCCAATTTTATTCACCCTTCCCCTTCCCAGTGTTTGGTTATATGAAATAATAAACTTCCCTTTTTGCTTAAACTAGTTCAAATTCAAGTTTTTGTCATTTACAACCCAAAGGATTCTTAAACAATGCACAGGGTAAGTAGAAGGCTTTGCAGAGCAGAACAAGGGTGACCCACTCAGGGTCTAAGAGCCCTCAGCTAGAGCTCTAAGGAATCATCAAACAGATAATCCAATTTTTAAAAATGAATTACATAGAATAATCTGTCGAATAGATGGGCACGATGTATGATTCTGTCTTTCTGGCATTTAAAAGTTTCACCACATATCTCTCTCCTGGATTATTGCAGTTGCATCCTAACTGATCTCTAGGGCCTCAAATCTTGCCCATCTATCACCCCTTCCAGCCACACTTAGGCAGATGAATTTTATAATATGCAAATCAGATCATGCCTCCCCCCAACTCTTATAAATGATCTCAGGAAAAGTACAAAGTTCTTCTCATGGGTTATAAGGCCCTTTCTAATATGTGCCCTTACCTTTCTCTAGCCTCATCTTTCATCAACGTTCCCCAGATTACATTCCCCCTCCACCCCCACCTCTCCACTCCTACACATCCACCCCACTTCCAGTTTCTCCACTCTCCCACCCCTGATCACACTGAATTCATTTCCAATTTCTGGAACACGGAGTGCTTTCACATCCAGATCCTCAAACACTGTATCAACTACAATACACCAGATACTTGAAAATCTCATCCTTCTATCATCCCCTTCTTCAGTTGCCTAACTCTTACTTGCTCCTCACGTCTTTCCTTAGGGAATCTGAGTTAGTAGCCCATTTCTTGAATGCTTGAAGCACCATATATTTCCCTTATTGTGTGGTAAAGACTGCTAAGTGATCACCAAACATATGTCCTCTTTTCCTGGGATCACAGCTAGAGTAAATTTCCCAGACTCCCTAGCAATTTGGTGGCATCAAGTGATAGAATTATGGCCCGTGGTCAAAGTGGTAAGTGTCAAGAATATAGCAGTAACCAAGACATAGACCCTGTCATCATCATCTTCAGCTCTAGTGAGGGAAGAAAGTAAATAAACAAGGATTCAAGTAAGATTGTTTCAGGTGATAATACATGTTGTAAAGAAACGGAGAGTAATAATGGATTACAATTCAATGAAGTGTCAGAAAAACGAGGGCAGTCCTTAGCTGAGGAGATGACAAGTGTTCTGATACTTGAATGATAAGAAGAAAATAGTCATTTTTAGATCTAGAACAATCTGTTCCCAACTTTGGGTGCATATTAATTCTGATGTAGGAGAAACTTTAAAATACATATTCTTAGGCCACTCTCACAGAGATTCTGATTTCATTGGTCTGGGTTGAATGCTAGGCATTTTCTTTCTTTCTTCCTTTTTTTAATTCCCCATTTGATTCTAATGTACAGTTAAAATTTACTATACGCTAATCTAGG
The DNA here is from genome assembly GCF_000243295.1 of Trichechus manatus latirostris. Lineage (NCBI taxonomy): Eukaryota > Metazoa > Chordata > Mammalia > Sirenia > Trichechidae > Trichechus > Trichechus manatus. The sequence continues at coordinate 3,218,269 of NW_004443989.1, read as the reverse complement.
GGACAAGCTTTTCTGGAAGAAACAAAAAGGTGAAACGACCTTTAGGAAGAAATGAACTTTGGGAATTCAAGGTGCAGAATGTGGGGTTGAGAAGCTGAAGTGCAGTGAGAGTAGGAAAGTGATAGGAGGTGAGAACCGGAAGGCAGAGGTCAGCAAGGGCCAGGTCACACTAGGTCAAGTTAAGGATTCTGAGTTTTATTCTGGTTGCATTGGAAAATCACTGGAGCAGTGTCTTAGGTAATATAATCTGATTTACATTTTTAAAATATCCTGTCTATGGAAAGTGGGGAGAGAGTAAGAGAAGAAGCTACTGTGAGAGAGAATCCAGTAGAATGGTGTCCTAGTCATCTAGTGCTGCTATAACAGAAATAGTGGATAGCTTCAACAAAGAGAAATTTATTCTCTCACAGTCTAGTAGGCTACAAGTCCAAATTCAGGACATCAGCTCCAGGGGAACGCTTTCTCTGTTGACTCTGGAGGAAGGTCCATATCATCAATCTTCCCTTGGTCTGGGAACTTCTCTGTGCAGGATTCTCAGGTCCAAAGGATTCACTCTGCTCCTGTCACCATTTTCTTGGTGGTATGAGGTTCCCCTGTCTCTCTACTCACTTCTCTTCTTTATATCTCAGAAGAGATTGGCTTAAGACACTACCTAATCTTGTAGACCTCATCAATATTTCTGCTGCTAATCCATCTTATTACATCATAGTGATAGAGTTTACAACACATAAGGAAATCACATCAGATTACAAAATAGTACACAATCATACAATACTGGGAATCATGACCCAGCCAAGTTGACAAATATTTTTGGAGGACACAGTTCAATCCATGACAAATGAAAAGTAGCTTGAACTAGAGTGGGGTAGGGAAGACACTGAATAGATTGGATCCGAGATATATTCTGGATATGGAACCATCATGGGTGGAGTGGTGAAAGGAAAAAAATGGAAATTAAGAGTGGCTTTTAGGATTTCGAGTCTGAACAACTGGGCTAATGGCACTTCCATTCACATAGTGGGAGAAGTTGACAGAGGAGGTTTGGAGTGGGGGGAAATTTAGAGTTCTGCTTTGGTCACATTATGTTCAAGATTCCTATTAGATACCCAAATGAAGAAGTCAAACAAACAGGTTGACAAGTCTGGAACTCAGAGGAGAAGATGGAGTTGGAAATATAAATGACAGAAGCAGGAGTATATTTGTTAGTTGCCGTCAAGTCAACTCGAACTCATGGAGACCTTATCTATAACAGAGATAAGCGTTGCTCAGTCCTGTGCTGTCTACATGGTTGTTGGTGTGTTTGAGTCCATTGTTTTAGCTGTTGTGTCAAGCCACCTTATTGAAGGTTTTCCTTGTTTCTGCTGAAGCTGGAGTGTTTTTGGAGGAAGTGAGTGGTCAACTATGTCAAATGAAGCTGGTCCATTGACTAAAAGGAATTCAGATAATTGACCACTGGGCTTGGCAAGATGTAGGTCTTTTGTGACCTTAATAAGAGCTGTTTAGATGCTTTATGGAAAGAATGGCAGTTGAGGAAGTGTGGCTATGGATGACTCTGGAGGAGTTTTCAAGTTAATCGGAGCAGAGAAATTGGGCTCTAGCTGAAGGGCATTGTGGAGGTTTCTTTATCATCATGTTAAGATGAACCATAGATGAATATATGAATATCTGAGTGAATGATTGAGTCAACCATTCAAGCCTTAGCTGTAGCACAAAGCTAACTGCTGGATGGTGTGTACACCACAAGCATAATCATCTGTCCTGTGGACTTCACACAATGAGTTGTTTGGCATTGGCTTATCAGGGAGACAGTTCATTTCTCAAATGTCCCTATGGAAAAACAGCCATAAATTTTCCCTTTAGGACTGGGGATATTTCCAGGTGTTTCCTGGATGATCCAGGTGGACTTATGAAAGTACTTCCCAGGGAGGTCAGGTACTTTCCTTACCCAGCAGGCTAGGCTCTGAGAAATCCTATTGTAGATATCAGACCTGAGGTTAGAGTTTCGACTCTTCAAATAGATACAGTGGCTAACAGAGGTGCCTTTCAGAAGGAGAAAAATCCGACGTGGGTGCCAACGTCCTTTCTGACATGCCTGCCTTAATTTTTCCCCGATAATTTTCTTTTTCTTCTTTAAAAAAAAAAAAGGTGGGGGGGAAGAGGACCTGAGGGGAAAAAAAATGAAATTTTTTTTTTTTTTTTAAATCTATCGAATTAGCCCAAAGCAAACAAAATCAAACCAGGTGCCCTGTCCTGTAATCTATTATTGGTGTGGTTCTGAGTGTTTCATGTCCCTGTGCCTGAGTAATGTTCTTTGAAGGCGGCTTCATCAATAAACTGCCCTGGTGAAGTTTCACAGGCCTAGAATAATGAGTAACAATTAGAGTCATTTAAAAAGTAATATTTTTTCCTGCAATTTGGAAATTGACTTATGAATTTGGGGATCCTCCAATTTCATCAAATAAATGACTCCTTCAATTGAGTTCTTTTGCCAGTTTGAGGAAAGCCCCCCTGAAGGCTGGCAGGCTTGTTGAGCTTTCATGCCAGTTTATTGATTTTGATAGAAAAGAAACTTTTGACATTTAACAAAATTTGACTCTATGCGTGAAGAAAGTCCAGAGTTATTTTCACCTAAATAATTACTGCATGGAAAACGTTTCTCAAGCAGCTTGGGCTTCCATCATCAAAACCCAGTTCTCTCAACAGAGTTTTTCTAAGGTGTTAGCTCAGAGTATTTTATACGTATATCTTGAAAATTTATGAAAGAGGGTAGAGGAAGCAATTAGGAGATAGACAGACAGATAGATAGATGATAGAAAGAAAGGGAGGAAGGAAGGGAGGGTGGAAGGAAGAAGATAATGATAGATGTAAATGATAGGTGATAGAAGGAAAGAAAGATAAGAGATGATAGAGATGATAGATGTAGATGGATGGATCGATATAATAGAGAGATGATAGAGATAGATGATAGAGAGATTGATTAGATAGATAGATAGGTAGGTAGAAGGGTAGGTAGGTAGGTAGGTAAAAAACCAAAACCAAACCCGTTGCTGTCAAGTTGATTCTGACTCAGCAACCCTATAGGCCAAGGGTAGAACTGTCCCATAGGGTTTCCAAGGAGCACCTGGTAGACTCGAACTGCTTACGTTTTGGTTAGCAGCTGTAGCTCTTAACCACTGTGCCACCAGGGCTTCCAGATAGGTAGGTAGCTAGAATATTGAGAGAAAACATCACTTTTTTGGATCTGTGTTTCTTGGCATAAGAAATAAACCAGTGACTTGATTAACTTTCTGTCTAATTTCTCTTCCTCCCTTCCTAATTTCTCTTCTTCGCCTCGCCTACTTTCTCCACCATCAATAAGCTACTTCCTTTTGTGGTCTGTCTGTCTTGAATGTTATTACTCTCATGCCTGCAAACAAATGAGGAACAATGTGTACCCTCCCACAATGCAAAGTACATTAGGAAGAATTAGAAAGATGATTAGATTTGGCTCCTCGTATCTTTGCCAAAACACCACCCCTGGAAGTCTTCCTTGATTAATTTTGATGAATTTGGGTCAATTCTTCAGTATATAAACCCTATGAATTTTTATTGAGCATTTGTAATGCTCCAAGAACCAAAATGAGCCCTAAGGATACAGAAATGGACAAGACACTTTCCTTTCAATAAAGTTCTCAACCTAGCATCTAGGAGTAATAGAGGAAAAAAAAAAAAAAGAAAGAATATAAATACAGATGTTTGACTTTTCTACATTTCAACTTGTTTTTCTCATAACACCAAGATAAATGTGTTTTTAGTAGAATCACTTATAATAAATACAGAGAACAATTTTTTTTCTTTTATTTTGGCCTAGAGGTTTCCTCCCTGATGCTATATCCACATAATGCTTCTTAATTGGTTTGACTCTTTTGAATCAATGATGTTAAACCACAAGGTCCACATGACATCTCAAGAATTTTATGGACAATAGCAACTGACCTGCCAAGCAACAAGCACCAAGTCTGAGCAAATCCCTTGCTCTTCCATGGATTGAGTTCCTAGGTAGTGTGACTGGCTCTGCTAGGCTATGCTATGCATTGGGGAAGGTCCTAACTAAAATATTCAAATCTTCTCACAGGATAGTTTTATCAAAGAGAAGCAACATCTTTCTAAGTTCAAAACTCATTCATGTTCTTTGGAGGTCTTCACTTCTACGTTCATTACCTGGGTTAATTCTTACAGAATTGTGGTTGCTATTTCCACCCTCCTGCTGAACTTTTTAAATCTATCTCTAATCCTACTCTTGGTCTGCTATATCGATCTGGATATTAACATAAATGTCCCCAACAACTCCTCCTGGATATTCTGCAAGTGCTTAAAAACAACAAGTGTAAAGAAGTAGTTTGCCTGACATCTGGACCCAGGTGGACCTGGGTTTCAACCCTAGCCTGAGGGTTTACAGCTGTGGTTGCATAACAGAAGCACCTGGATTATTGATTTAATTAGTCTGGGATGAGGTCAACTGTCTGTTTCTTTACATGTTCTCTAGGTGATTCTGATGCAGGGAATCTCAACCTTGATTGCTTTAAAAAATCTTAGTGGTCAGTTTGGGTCACAGATCAGTTAAATTGGAGCCTCTGGGAGTTGGTTCTAGGCACCAATACTTCTTAAAGCTCCCCAGTGATTCCAAGGTGTGGCCAAAATGGAGAACCAGAGTCCTAGTCCTGCCATCTATTAGCTGTGTCATCTGGGTGAGTGATTTAACTTCATTAAGCTTCAGTCTACTGATTGGTAAATTGGGGACAATTGTTCACCTGTTTTAGAGAGTTTTGTAAGGGTTATAGGAGTCCCTTGGTGGCACAAATGATTAAGCACTGGGCTACTAAATGAAAGGTTGGCAGTTTAAACCCTCCTAGAGGCACCTGCGAGGTCACAGCCATGAAAACCCTATACAGTGCAGTTCTACTTTGCACACACGGGGTTACCATGAGTCAGAATCAACTAGATGGCGACTGGTTTGTTTGCTTGTTTATTGGGTTTGGTAAGGATTCTGTGAGATGATTTATGTAAAAAGCACTTAACAATGTTTAGCACATAAAAATGCTTCATAAATATAAGTATCATCATCATCATTATTGTTATTACCCATTTTGAAAACCCTGCTGTTACAGTGACCAGCTGTCCCAGTTTGCCCAGAACTTTCCTGGTTTTAGGATTTAAATTCTATGTCCCAGGAAACTCCTGTTGCGGTTGATGCCAAATCCATCCATCCAATTATGAAGCTAGAAACATTAGCCATCTTTGAGTCTTCCCTCATGCCTTCTTTTCTGCATCTGATCAATTATCAAATCCGAGCAATACTGACTTTTTAAGATACATCTTAATTTTGTCTCCATATTTCCATTCTTACTTTGGCCTCTGTTGGTTATTTCTTCATTATCTCCCATTCAGACCATTGCAGTACCCTATAAATTATCCTCCCCTTAATATAAACCAAACTTGAGCATGTGTCAGAATCCCCTGGAGCACCTTTTATAGAAAAGATTTCTGCCTACTCTACCCTGTCCCCCAAGTTTCAGTCTGGGGAGTAGAGCCTGAGAATTTGCATTTCTAATAGGTGATGCTGATGCTTTTGGGTTAAGAACTTTTGGGTTCAGATCTGAGTGACTGGACAGTTTTCCTCTGCACATTCACAGCCACTGGGGAGATGGAGCCTTTGGGAGATTCCAGAAGCATGTGGGTCACTCAGCAACAACACATTCCCATCCTGGGTCCCTTTGTGGACTCCAGAGTTCTATGTCAGCAAGAAAGACCTGGCACCAGACTAGCTTATTATCAGGTCACCTGCTCAGCTGTGAACTGATTTTATTCTATCCTAGCCCCTGTTCACAGCCAGTTACTCCTAATTTGAAATACTGAGTCAGTCACTCTTAACTGATGATTTAGGTTGGGACATAGCCCCGACCTGTTGTTTTAGCTTCAGCACCATTCTTGTGATCTGGGCTGCAGCATCACTGATCATGCTTAAGACCTCAGCAGATTCCAGACTCCACACCAGTCCAAGGCAGAATGAACGTCTCCAGACATGGCAAATTTCTCCTCCTAAAAACCTTCACCTGGTCTACATGTATTTATTAATATATTCATGTAACCTAGATCAATTTTGGATTATCTTCATTCATTCATTCAATAAATATTTAGTGTGCCTGCTATAAGCCAGGAACTAGGGATACAGTGATGGGAACACTCAGAACCTGTGTCAAACCCCATGAGGCTTAGAATATAGGGAAGTTCCTGGATGTGTGAAAGTTGAGCAGAAACTCAACTGCTATGGTTCTGGCATTAAGTCTTATACAGGAGACAGCATTTTCCCTTCCACTCAAGGGTTTCAGCATAACCACTCTGACAAACTCCTCAATTTCCATTTATTTCCATATTCTTAGGACATAGACACACTTCTCATACACGTATCCTCACTTTCTTGGTAAAGCATCCATCAGCTCCTTGTAGTAGTTATTGTTGCCATGTAACAAATTATCCTAAAACTTTGCAGCTTAAAACTACACACATTTATGATCTTATGGTTTCTGTGGGTGAGGAATCTAGGAGCAGCTTAGGTGGGTCCCCTACCTCATTGTATCCCACATGGCTGCAGTCAAGGTGTCCGCTGAGGGTCTTTGGTCTTATCTGAAGGCTCAAATAGATGGGGATGTGCTTCGAAGTTTCCTTGGCAGTTGTTGGCAACATTCAGTTCCTTATGGGCTGTTGGACGAGGATCTCAGTTCTTCTCTGTCTGCTGACTGGAGTCTGCCCTCTGTTCCTTGCCATGTAGGTGCCTTCCATACAGCAGCTCGCTTCATCGAAGTATGTGAGCTGAGAAGCAATAGAGAAAGTCACAATCTTCTATAACCTAATCACAGGAGTTACATCCTATCACCTTTGCCATATTCTGTTGATTTGAAACAAGTCACTAAGTCCAGCCCACACTCAAGGGGAGAGGTGTGAATACCAGGAGGCAGAGATCATTGATATTAGACATCTGCCTCTCACATCCATGGAGTAGATTAGAACTCTCTTGTATGCTCTCATAGCATCCCATACTTACCTATGATAAACCTCTGCATTTATTGAATCTGTTAGTTAATTACACATTTGTTTTTCCCACTATCTCTATTTTTCCTGAGGCTAGTACTGTGTCTACATTTTCATTATTGTATTTGCTCTGGCCAGTAGTGGACCTAACACTAAGAATATATTCAATGAACTTTTGTAAAGTTCACACATTCACTGTCTGTTTGAAATCCTACTAAGTGGCAGCCACATGCTTTATATTTTAGCCACAAATGTAGAATCTTCTAAAATTCTGGAAGAAGTGAAGAAAAAAAGCCTAGCCTCTGTGGATCATCTTACAGAAAGGGCAGTACTCCTATGAGAAGGCAGTCGTGATGGTATTAGAACTGTTATATAGGACATTAACCCATATCATACATTCTTTGAGAACCCTAGATTTGAAAGTGGAGTCTCCTTATATAAAATGGACTTAAAGTTTACTTTCTAAGACAAGAACATGAAAATGAAATACAATTAACTTGGAAGATGTAATTTGTGGAGCTGGTTCATAGATATGGTGACTCCCAAGCTATCCTCATGAATCATCATTTGCTACTCTTGCATAGCTTTCCCTATGGCAAAGGTTTATGGTAGGTATATAATGGGGTCAGAAAAGGCCAGTCCCCAAACCAGAAATATTTATCTCCATTTTATTTAGAATGTGTGAAATTTGCAGCAGCCAGGTCCAATGTGGACATTGAGACATGGCATTGAGCCTCCAGAACACAGGAATGACACATACCCAAAACCAAACCAAACCCACCTCTGTCAAGTCATTCTAACTCAGAGCAACCCTATAGGACAGAGTAGGACTGCCCCATAGGGTTTCTAAGGCTGTAAATCTTTACAGAAGCAGACTGTCACATCTTTCTCCTGCGGAGCAGCTGGTGGGTTCGAACCAACCTTTTGGTTAGTAGCCAAGCGTTTTAACCAGTGCGCCACCAGGGCTTCTTAATGACATATATAGCACAAGTTATTAATAGCTTACTTCATGCGATAACATCAACTAGAGAACACTTCTCAGTATCCAGTCCCACTGATAAGAACTTATCAGTGCACATATTGATTGGAGACTTATCTGTACCATCTGTGACTCTGGAAAACAATCATTTGGGCCTATGTTTCCTCCAAAGGTGAGATACTGAGAAGCCCCATCTGGTTGTGTTGGAAGCTCACACTGATAACTTCTTGTACCCAGGCCAGTGTTTTGTGAGGTAGTTTCTGGGCTGCTGGCCTGGACTCAGAATATGCAGGAACTGCACATCCCAGATCAGAAAAAGTGACCGCCTACCCCATAGATTCACATGGTTCTGACAGTTGGAATTCCAGCTGAGGTGGGGCCTGTGGCTTCAGCACCAAAGGAGCACAGAATGTGAATGTTCGGCCCTGTGTTTCTGGCCAAAGGTCTGTTTGTGGCCTGTTAAAGTTCTGGGGTAGTTGTTTAGCCAGGGAGGCGCTGCCTAGAACCCTCTGCCAGGACAGCTTCAATGCCCCACACAAGTATTCCATGAGCTGAATAGACAAGCGACCTTTGATAACTGAGTGGGATGCTACAAAGTTGAGGCTGAGGAGAATGGGAATTAAAAATGAGTTGTGATATTTGACAAAGGTTGTCAAAAGACTATAGGAGGACTAGCCTGGGAAACACAAGTCCAGCAATAATGGCACACAGTTTTATACATCCAGGCTACTATTTGTAATTTCTGAAGTAGGGTCAAAATAATGAGACATGGGGCAAAGTCAATAATAATAATAACAATAAAATACAATTTATTGAAATCTATTATAGCATCAAGGAGTCCTGGTGATGCGGTGGTTAAGCACTCAGCTGCTAACTGAAAGGTTGGCAGTTCGAACCCACCAGTGGCTCCATGGCAGAAAAGACCTGGCGATCTACTGCCGTAAAGATTGCAGCCTAGGAAACCCTTTGGGGCAGTTGTACTCTGTTCTATAGGGTCACTGTGAGTTGGAATTGACTCAGTGGCAGTGGGTAAGAAAGGAAGGATCTTGGCTTGACCATGGGACTGGAAGGTATTCAATAATGCTGGAGCCGAGAGGGAGTAGCAGGCATTGAGGTTACAGAGGGGTTCAGGGCATACCACCCAGGATCTGGTAAGTTTACGAAGATGTCTGTACTGTATTCCATTAACTGAAACAAGTGAAGGGTTTTAAGTAAGGGAAGTGATATGAAAACATTATGTTTTAAAAGGATCATGCCAGCTGCTATAGGAAGAACAGATTGGGGAGGGCAGAAAAGGACATAGGATAATCATAGGACATAGGATAACCACTCCATAACACAGCTGAATAACAGCGGTGGCTTGAACTAGGCTGCCCCAAGCCATGTATCCAGGCAAGGAGTTCAACTGGAATTTATGGAAAGAATGGTGAAATCTGAGCTCTGGCCAGCAGGGAAAATCTTCATGGAAGAAGGTGGAATTGAGAAGGGCTTTAAAAAATGACTGGAATTTGGATACCCAAGAAAAATCAAGTGGTTTCTCTCTTACCACATTTGAATTTGGGAAGTGGTCTAAAAATACATAGTGAGTAGGCAACAATTCATTATAAAATCTCTTGAATAGGTATTTTCTTGGCAAAATAGCCAACATGGTGTCAAAGTTACACTCCCATAGTTCAGCATTCTTTCTCTAGCCCGTTGAGTTTTGCTTCAGGAGTCTGCCATTTTAAGTGTTTCATATTAATCTATCTCCAGTAACAATTACAAATGGAATGTTTACTTTGCTTAATAACATTTATAGTTCTTCTGGTTGGATAACATTTGTTATTCTTTATTTAGAATCTATTGTTAGGAAATGCTTGTGATGTTGAACTTTTGAATGTTTCGTTTTATTTTACAGCATGTTCTGCTTCATGCTGGGGCCATGATGCATGTGTATGATGCATGTGCATACGCACACATAAGCATGGTGGGAGAAGAGATTCTTTTCTGATAGAATTAGAAGTAATGGTCTCTATTCAACTCCATCAATATGATCCAAATAAATTATGACAGTAAATGCAACTAACTGCCTCTCCTGAGGTTTAGCTCTTTGTGTTGGGACACGGGGACAATCATGACAAAAGAAGGGTTGGGTCTGTCAGTGACTTATTTTTCTGTTCTCTGTTGGTGCCCATTGTCTAGTATAATCAATGATACCTTTAATGGTTTGATCATACATTTTAAATGGGTTGCAAAGTAGGATGTATGAATGCCTTGTGGAAAGGAAATGTAGAGTCTATGACATCATATGGGCCCCTTGAGTGATGTATTTCAAGGTGTCTGAGAGATATCCTACAGGATGCTTACATCACATGTGAGAGGCTCCACATGACTAAAGTTTGGGAAAAGGTCAATATTCATGGCACAGCACCCAAAGGGTATTCTACCCACGGAAAGAAGGGAATTAAAGAATGGGGACGGTGGGTGGAGTTGTTTCATGGATGCTGCTGACCTGGCTGGGATCTGGGGCCCCTTGATGAACATGCTCCCTGCTTTGGAATGGGTGGAGGCTGCTCAGAACCCCTCTTGGCAGCCATGGTGAGAAAGGAAAGGAAGGTTGAGGAAGGCCGTGTGGGAAGGTACTCATTCAGTGTGAGAAAATGGTGACTGGAAACAGCTTTCGTCCTGACCAAAGGACACACCAAAAGACACTGGGTGAGTGTCATAGTTACAGCCAGGAAACATCTGGCTGGGTCAGGAAGCGGATGGAATTTTGAACATAGGCACATCTGTGGTGATAGTAGGGTGGGATCCAAGAATATGAAGAAATTTCAACTTTTTGAGGAGGAGATATAATTGAAAAAAATAAGAAAATTGTTTAATAGCCTGTGATCTTTTAATTTTTAGCAGTCTTATTTTTTATTTTACTTAGACAGGATTTGCATCAGGTGTATTATGAATGCCAAGATAGAATTCTCAAGAGAGTACGTTTCTAGGGAGAGGCCAAAGAGAGAAGCCAACCAAAGTCTTCTGGAAGAGATATCTCAAACTTAGTTTTTCACAAAACTATTATCAGGGCCCACTTGGGAAATGGCAGATTAGATACCTAATTAACATATTGCCCTGTGGTTGTACTTGATGGCTACTCTCCAGTAGGAAAGAAAACATCTTCAAAATATTTTCAAGATTGCTGAGTCAGATAAGAGACTTTGAAAAGGGATTAAACAATTCCAAGTCAGAGAAGCAAAATGGAGATTAGTGATGGGGTGATTTTTGATGCTTTCAAGAGCAAAGGAAGCAGGGAGATATCAGCCAGGAATCAGAGGCGGTTTAATAAGAAAAAGTCAAAACCAGAAGCCCTCATCTGGGGAGGTTTGCATCTCTTACCAATTTGATTAATTCCTTGACTGCACCTTTCTCCTACCCCCCAAAAAACTCTATCAGTCCTCATGCGTTCATTTAGTGTGACTTAGAAATGGGGTAACAGTGGTAACAGTAGTTAAGTGCTCTGCTGCTAACCAAAAGGACAGCGGTTCAAACCCACCTGCTGCTCCACAGGAGAAAGACCTGGCAGTCTGCTTCCAAAAGGATTATAGCCTGGAAACTCTATGGGGCCATTCTACTCTGTCCTGTAGGGTCTCTATGAGTCGGAATTGACTCAATGCCAACGGGTTTTTTTTTTCTTTCTTTTTAATGTGTAGTACAGATATAACTGGTCTTCAGTATTGCAAATACTGTTTTTTTCCAAAATCTATTATTTGTCTTTTTTGGATTAGAGATGGGGTGGGGAAGAAAAATGAAGAAGTAATCTAGAGGGGCGATAAAGAAAAGGTCGTAAATGTGTTGACATAGGAATATCTCAGTAGTTTGCATCCTTTGAAAGTTTCAGTGTTATGTTTTGCCCAGGCTTGGGGTAGGAAGGCCCAGAATGTCAACCATTAGGCAAAAACTCCCATGGCCACCGAGGGAAATGAAATGGATGAGAGTGAAATTGATGAGAGTGAAGCTTTAAAGTGATAGTAAAAAGGAAGAGAAAGTTAAGATGGGGCCATTTCCAGCTCTGAGCTCTAAGAAAGGATCAAGTGGGTATAGGTCAACAAAGCAAAGAAGGACTTCAGTGCCCTCCTTAGAAACTAGAAAGTCCCTGATCAAAATCCCTGAGAATTGGTTCTGGATTTTTTTGGGGGGCGGTGGGGGAGCGGTGGTGGTGGTGTATATGTTTGCCATAGGTGAAAGTGAAATTCAGCCAGGACTAAGAATTCCCCTTTGAATCATGAACTCCTTGAAGACAGGGTTCCTCTGCTTTTAACCTAAAACTTGGTAGCTCCAGGACTTAATTCACTGCCCGAAAGACAAGGAGTGCTCAGTAAACGTTTGTTAAACTGAGTATCCCCTGTCAAGTCTTGCACACAGCTCAGTAAATACTTTAATATGTCATCTCTGGAATCAAAATGAAGGTGAATGGCCTCAACCTGTCGTTACCTCCTCCTAGCCTTAGTTTCCTCTTCCATAAAATGGAAATAACATACCTACCTTGTAAGACTCTCATGAGAAAGAAGACAGTGTTAAGAGCTAATTTGAGTAAAACAACACACAGTGTAGCTCTCTCAGCCCCCTGTTGGATCTACCTCAGTTCAGGGTCTCCTAGAAAAGTTCCAGGTCTTTTGATGCAGAATCAGCGTGATTTGTATGGGAAAAGGCAAACGTGAGGCATTGGGTGAGTTCCAACTCATCCACAGTCAAATCCATCTATCCCTCTTCACCGAGGCTGCATCCTGTGGGTAAGGTGGCCCAGGGGGCAGGGGAGGATGCTTAGGGGGACGGGTGCCAAAGAAGCCAATAATTCTGTCAGGGGGTTGAGGAGATACAATGGGGCCTGGGGGCATGGAGCCAACAGCAGGTCTCCATCAGAACAATGGCAGACATGCTGCCTGTCACCAGCCCTGCTTGTGCCTGCTGCTTTTCTTCACTCACCCCTTTTTTGTTTGTTGGTTTGTTTGTGAGGTAGAACACTGGGAAACCTGGCTGAGGCAGCACTCTGTGAGGGGCCTACCTTTAGCTGGCCTGCCTGTTTGGGGCATTGAAATCTTAGCCAGACCCACCAGCTGATACTCACCCAGTCTGGGGACCTTTACTTGAGGGATTCTTTGGGAGGTGGTGCAGGTAAGTGGTTAACAACCCACGCTTTGAAATCCAGTTGACCTGGTAAACGTTTCTGCTCTTCCACTAATGGTAGGATATTTAGTTTACCCAGTCACAACCCATTTCAAGGAGTTAGTTATGGGGTATATATCTATCTATAATCAAGTATAGTCAAGGTTCTCCTTCTCTCTCCTTCCTCTGATGCAAGCTTTGGAATAAGACACTCTGGGTTTGAATGCTGACTCCTACACTTACTTGCTGAGTGACCTTGGGAAATAATCCCTTAATCTCTCTAGGTCGCAGTTTTCTCATCTATAAAAGGGAAGTACTAGTATCTGTTAGATATAATTTGTAAAGCACCTAGCAGGTTTTCTGGCACACAGTGAACCTTTAATGTATGATAGCTATCATCGTTGCTGTCCTCTTGGTTGGAAACATCTTCCCCAAGGTATATACATGGCTCCATTCTTCACTTCCTTCAAGCCTCTAGTCAAAGCCAAGCTGCTTGAATGAAGTCTTCCATGATCACTTGTATAAAACAATAAGACCTTCCCCACTCTGGTACTATCCCTTCCCCTTCCACTGTCTTATTTTTCTCTATGGTGCTTTTCACAATTTCAGACTAGTCCATCTATCTGTTTATCCATCCATCCATCCATCTAGCCATTTATCTATCTATCTGTCGGTCTGTCTATCACATCTCTATCTTTCTTCTAGAATATAAGGCAATTTTGTCTATTCACAGCATCTAGAACAGTGCCTAACACTTAGTCAACACTCAATAAATATTGGATGGGATAATGAATAATTGTTGTTATTATTCTTTAAGTTGGGCTTTATGATGGCAATATAAGGCTGAGTTCAGAGCTGTTGAATCCACATAGTGAGAACTAGCTATGTTAACTTCTCTTTATTAAGTTCCATGTTGTTGTTAGTTGCTGTTGAGTCAGCTTCAACTCACGGTGACCTTATATGTAACAGAACAAAATGTTGTCCTGTCCTGTGCCATATACATGATGGTGGCTTCCTCAAGAAATAGGAGGAAGCCAGCTTGCTTGAGCTCAGGGAGAATAAATCTCTTTAATGAAAGGGCTGGGTCTAAGGTACAGCATGGCCTCTGATGGAAGTATCTCGTTGGATTTTCCATCTCCAAGAAATATATTTTGAGATTCAAGCAATTCATTCAAAACCATTTAAGTATTTACCATGTATCTAGCCACCACCCATCTGTCAGTTTGTCATACTCTGGTGGCTTGCATGTTGCTATGATGCTGAAAACTAAGCCACCAGTATTTCAAATACCAGGAGGGTTAGCCATGGTGGGTAAGTTTCAGTGGAGCTTCCAGACTAAGACAGACTAGGGAGAAAGTCTTGGTGATCTACTCCTGAAAATTAGCCAATGAAAACCTTATGGATCACAACAGAATATTGTCCAATATAGTGCTAGAAGATGAGCCCCCTAGGTTGGAAGACACTCAAAATACAGTGTTCTGTTGTGCATGGGATCATGGTGAGTCAGAGCCAACTAACAAGATGGGCCCGACACTTTTTTAGTTTCTAGGAGATAAATAATCAAAGCTGGCATAACATTTGCCCTCGTTGAGATTATGGCCACTGGAGGAGGGAGACACTTTTTTAAAAGTAGCTTAGTCAGCAAAATAGATACTGACAACAAAATACTGATTTGAGTATGCATTTGCAAGTGGTAAAAGTCCAGCTTCTTATCATAACTTTTTTCACTAAGATAGCTAATGATCATAGTTTAGGTAAAAATAAATAAGTTTATTTTTTAAATTTATTTTGACCACGTACTAATTCTCATTAAACACTCTTATACATCATTTATTAAATTTGTTCTCTAGGAGTTGCCATTCATACCATGGTGGGGTTCTAAATAAAGTTTCCCTGAAACTGTCCTAGAAAAAATGACTTCTCTGAAGATGCCATGACCACTTGGCATTCAGAAATTCTCATTTTATTTCATAGGTTCCTCAGCTGTGTGTTCAGTGCATAGGGTCTTATTTTAATTCCAATTTTAATATTAGCTCTTGGTTATACACATAACTTTTGAGCTTTTTCAGTGCAAAGGGTTTAGCAATGTATCTTCCTTATGCTTTTGCCCAGTTCCATTGCTTACATTGTCCTATAGGAACATCCCTGCTTGTAATATCATCATGTTGGTCTGGCACTCCACCTGCCCAAGTGGTAATAAACCCCATGGCCATCGAGTTGGTTCCAACTCATAGCAACCCTATAGGACAGAGTAGAACTGCCCCATAGGGTTTCCAAGAAACAGCTGGTAGATTCA
Source organism: Trichechus manatus latirostris (assembly GCF_000243295.1). NCBI lineage: Eukaryota > Metazoa > Chordata > Mammalia > Sirenia > Trichechidae > Trichechus > Trichechus manatus. Next base: position 3,202,793 of record NW_004443989.1, on the reverse strand, counting down.
AACTGCCAACCTCTTGGTTAGCAGCTGAACTCTTAACCCACTATGCCACCAGGGCTCCAAGTAGTAAAGATAAGCTTATTCAATAGATGGGGTGGGAAGAGTGGAGTTTACAAGTCAGGGTGTCCTGAGTTTGAAATTTTTTATTGTATTTACTAAACAAGTGACCCTGGGCAAATTACAAATGGTATCTGAGCCTTACTTTCCTGATTTGCAAAATGGGCCTCTGTGCTGGGATTAGGGTGAGGTGAGTGAGGCACTCTCTTCAGGAGCAAAATTTAAGGGAGCACCCAAAAACTCAGTAATCAAGATATATATTAGTTTAATGCAATATTAAAAAAAATTCCAAATTAATGCAGAAAAACCTCATAATTAACAAAATATCAAAATTGTAAATGAAGACAGGACTAGGGCCAGGATTAGTGTGAGGCAAGAGAGTCCAAGTAGTTTGGCCCCTTAAATTTTGCACCCTAAGGAAGTGCCTCGCTCTCCTCACCCTCATCCTGGCCCTGATGGGCCTAGTACCATTACATAAGTCTGTTATAAAAATACATTTTGATAATAAAGGGAAAGAATCTTATACAGAGACTTGCATCCACAGAAGATCTTTCCCTACCCCCACTTTCCATCTTTGCTGTCCTTACCTACCTCCCCAGATGGTACAAAATGGGGGACAGACAAAACTGAGCCTTCCACTCATTGACTACTCATTGGTGCTATGTAGAACTCATCAACTCTTCTAAGCCCTAGAACATTGGTCTATCCAACAGTGAGACACTTCTAAGTGCTTTTTCTTCCATATGGATTTCTCTCTCTCTCAATACAATTTTGGCAGCACATTTATTTACTCTCTGCAACAAAACCTCTGCAGTCCTGGAATGGGACACTCTCTGGCTCCATGGGACTGGCCCAGACATTGTCTAAATCTATGACTTGAAACTCTTCCCATCAGCCTCCCTCCCTTGCACAAACCAAGGCATCCTGCACACTCATCACCTCAAATCCTGTGCCAAGTTCTTCTTTATGTGTGCAATTTCAGATCCATTGGCCGTTTGGGCAAGGAGCCTAATATGAAATCCTAAGTATCTTCTTGGCACCAAGTCCTCACCTGGTGCTGTTGCCAACCTCCTTCTCCTCCACGTTGTTCTCTGTACTCACTAATGCAGAAGGCGAGGGTTTTCTAAGCTTCCAAGAGTCCACTCAAGCTCCTTCACAGTCACACAGCATCTTCAAGTCTACAGAATCCGTCCTACAGCCGTCATCCTACTGAAGTGTGATGACTTCAACCCCAAGGCCCAGGCCTGACCAAAGCTGTCATTCTATTGAATGGATCCCTGGGATGCCTGATCCAGGTTTTTGCCATGGTCCTTGGTTTCCCTCCTGCACATGGAGAAATATCTTCTACATTATTTACCTTAATCAAGATTGTCCAAAACTGGGCCATCACAGGTTCCTCAGAGCCGTGGAGAACGACTTTGCTCCCTAGAATAGAGAGGAAAGATCATGGACTTTGGAGTAATACCCACCAATTTCAAGTCTGTCTTGTATTATCTGAACAAACTCATGCAAAACCCCTTAAAATTTCTGAGCCTCAGTGTTCTATGTAACATGTAAAATGGGGGAAATACTACCCCACCACTTGATTGTACTGAATGAGCTCCATGCAAAAGTTCTATTTAAACCTTAAAGGCTCTGGAAATTCACTGATTCAAACAGCAAATCTGATTTGAGGCCCCACGCTGGCATTGCCCTGAAGAGATTTGAAGACCACTGGTCCTTGTGAAGGTAAAAAAGCATACTGTGTGATGGCTGCAACAAATCTCCTTTGAGCAACTTCAACATAAGTAGCTTGGGAAGCTGAAAGGTTGGACAAGACCATCACTCCAGAGAAGACCACCTGGAAATAATATGTGTGTGTGTCTGTGTGTGGTGTTGTATGTGTATCAATTTTCAAAGACTGTGGTGATTATAGATTATAGGACAACCTATCTTCTCACTCTGACACACTTGATCCCAGGACATTCTGGGACGTCCACGGCAGTGGAGTATGACAGGAAATCAAGGGCTTGGGTTATACTGAAGTGCTGGGGTTTTGATTTCTCAAGCCAGGCAGACTGAGTTTGAATCCTGGTGCCACCATGGTCTTATATGAGTTATGGGAATAATAATGGTAACATTGACCTCAAAAGTTTATGAAGATCAAATGGGAAATGTCATCCATATAAAGGACTGGTCCACTGCAAGTGCCAATAAAGGCAGTGCGTCAGTCTCTTATGTGGATGAAATGTCTCATTTGATCCTCATAACCCTTCTTCCTTCTACCTGGATGCCATCTCTCTGCTCATCCACCTGACAACCTCCTCTGGCTTCCTGAAGTCTCAGTCCCTTGGAGGGCTCTATGTTAGGAATGATAAGCTTTTGTGACAAAGAGCTAAAGGAGATTTCATCATTTTCACATGACTACTCCACCAGTATTCCTCACTCCCACAGGTGGTATTAAAGCCCAGAATCTTCATCACCATTTGTTCTAAGCCGTACTTCTCAGTGACCTTAATAAAAATTTAAAGACCGTATAACATACATTATCCTGTAGGTGTGTTAATTAGTCTTCTGTATGACATCATCTCTGCTCCTGGGAATGTTTATGGCTGTCATATATCTCGAGAGAAAAGACTTAACCATTCTCTACATAACTACATAAAATTCTATTTAGTAAGCCAGGAATAACAAAGGAAACATATCCTCTGAAATATCACTACATATTTATGACAGAAAAGTAATCATAGCAAAATATTTTGAGAATATTCTCTTTCAAATAGTTAAGTGTATAAACTTTAAATAATTTTTCCATAATTAAAACTGACTTAGAATCAATTTCAATCATGTTTCATTGTATCATTTTAGGAGGTTTTAATACTTTGAAGTCTTTTTAAGATTTATATATAAACAAAACATTAAAGATACATATGATATTGTCACCTTTTGCTTTGAACCTATGATGTTAGACCTCTGAAAAAGTTAGTCAGTCTTTCTAGTGTTCATTTGGTATGAGTATTTGGGAATAGCTAAATTTTTCAATCCTCTCTCAGCATTATGGCACTTTATGACCAAGGTCTAATTTCCAGTCCCAAATTGAAAAGAAGGCAATACCATTGACCAGAGATTCAGAATGTTTTTTGAAAATCACACAGGTGTTATTTCAGATAGTTTGGGTAGCGTCAATAGAAATGTGTGCATTCGGCAATTACGGATTTAGTGTGTACTATTTCCAAAGCGTAGGGTTGTGTAAGATTAAAATATATACAGTATTTTTCGTCTGGTTCCTATTGGCTTGATTTGTTTTTCTGTTTTCGTTGTAAGTTCCTCAAGGCAAAGAAAGAATTGTCTCTACCCGGTTGGTGTGAACCTTCTTGTAGCACCTTGGGTATATTAAACATAATGATTTCCTGGGGCCATGAAGATAATTTAACCGACAAAATAAACATAGTCCTTCTACTTTTCACTGAGAATTTTAGCATATGGTCCTCATTATCCCAAGAGGTGATACAGGCAGAACCCATTAACTATATTCGAAAGGATTTGGAGGAATGTGTGGAAGCCAGAGAATGTCATGTACTCATTGCCTGTACGGTTCACGTAAGAGACAAGGAGAATGGGTTTATGGCATCTTCATTTGGATCCCCACAAGATAGTAAGTTCCTTAATGGCAGAGACTGTTCAACAGTTATCATTCATAAATATTTACAGAGTGTCTACTTTGTGCCCAGCACTGTTCTAAATAAAGACTTAATTAACATTTCTACTTGCTATAATCTATTCAAAGGAGTATGGGTTGTTTTTATAGTGGTGGTGGAGACCTTGGCATGCTTTCGCCTCCTCCTACCTTTAGAACCAATAGCACATGCTGGCAAGGCAGTTGACTAGAGTTTTGCCCATGAATCAGAAATCAGGCTAATGGCCTCAGCAGGAAATAACCCTCATGAGTAGCCCACTGCTGTAACCCATCAGACTCCCTGTCCACAAACATTACTCAGAATGTGCCTCTGCCAGACTGACATTGATTGTTGTCTGACGCAGCGAAAGGGCGTGAGAAGGTGTCAAGGTGACCTCACATCTCCGTGCCAACACTGTCCCCACCTAGAATCTAAGACTCCCTAATGATATACTGTCTTTGTGGTATGATTAAAAAGTGCACAGTGACTTTCAATGAAGTACTGGACAGCACCTGGACACAGACTACTAGGGAGTGGGCTTGTTAAACTTGGTCTTAAAGTTCCAAGGAAAACACACTGATATAAGACGTGCAGCTATTGCCAAGGAAGGCATTTAGTGCATTTCCTGTTTGTGGGGGTGGGGAGAACTGCCAAGCGGCAGAAACAAGGCTCTAGGACTTGTTAATGAATTAAACCCTATTGATTGGTAGAAGAAAAGTTTTAGATTCAAAGACTAGTAGAGAAGCCCCAAAAGGCAGAAAGCCCACAATAATTAGTTTGAACAGTTTTTGTTGTTTGCGTTTTAGGTATCAGATCAATAAAGCAACATTAATAATTAAAGACCGGGATAAATATACCAATTCCAGATTAGAGCTTTGAGCTTTAAATTGCTTGTGCCAAAAGGTTTTCTTTTTTTAAAAAGGCTCTAATCTTCCCAGATGTACTGAAGGGCTATAATGTGACTTCTTAAGCTATGGATTTGGTGAGAAATATGAGGTTCCTCTAGATGGAGGCTGTAGAGAGGTCCCAGAGCAGGCATCCGGCTAGGCTGTAACAGGAAGGGATAGGTATGTTTCATTTAAAAGAGCTGCATCTCTCTTTTGCCCTTCTTCAGATTCAGCTTAGTAGCTAATAAAACAATGAGAAGGAATAGAACTTTCTATTCATTGGAGGCTAGCTGGAATTCAGCCGCCAAAGTCTGGGAGAAGAAGAAGGAAAATTCTAATTAAGACTGGATTGGGAAAGTACTGCTGGAACTCAGATTATGCGGTATCAAATGGACCGGTGTTGGAAATGTACTGAAAAGGCAAACCCTGCAAAGGCCGATATATGACCAGCGGGAAGGTGTTAGGAAGTGGTGCTTGACGCTAGGAAAGCGTTATGACATTCCCCAATGCTAGAGAAAAGGACAATTGGAAACCAACGTGCTCTTAATGATTCTTTAGTCCCAAGAGATGTGTACTGATCTCAGTTCACCAAATAGCCACATCCCAAGAGGGAAGAAGAGGGAAGAGGGCAGTCAGTCCATCAGGTCAGTGAGCTTGGGGATACTCTCTGTCATGAAGAGGCACATTTGAATCCACATTTCCTGTGAAGCTTTCTGGCTGGATTTCCTGAGGGGCTCTTCCCATCGGGAAGGAAGTTGACTATGTCTGCATTAGTCTGGTCTCAGGCCAGGTACATCTCATGCTTAAAAATAAAAACCATACCCACACCCACCACTACTTCATGTCCTTTCCACTCTTTCTGGCTCTGGTCTTGTTTCATTCTTCTGTTGTCCAATTTTTTTTTCTTTCTTTTGGTAATATATCAGTTATCCATTGCTTTATTTTTTATGCCCACCACTATGTTTGCTTCTCAGACACTTGGAGACATCTCTGCAAGGTCCATACCTTTATTTTTCTCATTCTTTTCTTTTATCTCCTCTAAGATTATGGTCCCTAATTTTGCTGTCTTGTCTATACTCTTAGTTTTTCTAACTGTGAACTTTGTTAAACTTGACCACGGCTAGGAATGTTGGTATGGATTTCTTACATGGACTCATGGGATCTTCAGGTTGAATCTTCATGTACACCAGTGTTCCCTAAAGATCATTTCATCTTACATCCCACTTCCCCATGATATGCACCTTGCAAAAAGGTTCTACTGTTCTATTGGAAGTGATGTAAACTAATATCCCCTCTTGGATGCTGAAGGTTCTGTGACATGTTGAACTTTAATGTTTCCCAAATTAATTGACCAGAGAATTATCCTTTCTTTGTTTTATTTTTCTCTAATACCTATTGATATAACAATATTTTTGAGAATCATGATGGGGAATGCTAATTTAAACCAATATCCCTGTTCAGTGAAGACAGCCCCTCTTCAAAAATCCTGATAGATCATCATTCATGCAAAATTCCACCTCGATGCCTCAAGTGATGAGAAGCTCTTTGCCTCTCAAGACAAGCTCTTCCATTGCTATAAATAATTATTGAAAAATTATAACTTGCATTATTTTTACCAATATTGCTAACCTTGGTCTTAATTCTGTTCCTTTCTGTAGGCACACAATATATGAAGATAGTTCTCACGTGTCTCCTCACCATCTGGTTCTTTCAACTCACTCTCTTTCATACCATGTACCATTTCCCCCCTTCTTGATTAGACTTACTCCTTTTCCTGAGGCCCAAACGTGAAAATTTTTCTACCCATTGTTTTAGCATGTCCAAACACTCCTGAGAATTTAAAAGGCAAGCAGAATTTCCTTACCCTTGGTCACCCTGTTTCTGAATATTTCTGAGTTCACACACATGAATTTGCTCATTTCTGTCACATTTTCAGATGTTGAAAAATTAATTTTGACTCTATCCATTGCCTTGATCAACAAAGGAAGCCTGCCTTCCTCTATATGCTATACTCTCTAATTTTTCTTGCATATAAATCAATTTTTAAACATATTTCAGACCGCCAGTAGGTCTATTAAATTACACCATCTGCATGATTGGTTAGTAAGAACATCGTCTTTATGTTTCCTTCCAACCTTTATACAATTTCCTATCAGGAAAAACACCCAATACTACCCTTTTTATTACACACAAAAAATTTACCTGTCTATTAGAAAACCTCTTTATGTGTTCATTTTGAGGTGCCTCCATCTTTATGGATTGAATTCTTCTCCACCCCAAGTATTTAATGTGCCCATAACTCCCCCGCCACTTCCCCCCCCCCAAAAAAAACATCTTATTCCTTCGTACTGAGCTGACCCTGGATTCTCAGTTCTGAAAGCATCACAGATTGTACCTCTGGCTATGATAATCATGGACTGACTAATATTGAGTCCTCTCACGGGACAGGCACTGAGGTAAGTATTTTACATGGACTATTTTATCTTCTCATCATAACAACTCTAAAGGAGAGTAGTAGTAGTACCCCATTTTAAAGATAGGAACACTGAGACCTCCCTCCCTCCATCCCTTCTTCATTCCTGCCTTGTTTTCGTCCATCTACCACGCACTCACCCATCCATCCATCCGTCCATCCGTCCATCCATCCATCTTATCTCATGTATCTCTCCTCTTCTTCCCTTCTCTTCCTTTCATCCTCCTCTTTTCCTCTGTAATAATAATATTTTTCCTCAATGTTTCCTTCACCTTTCCTTTTCTCCTCTCTAGGCTACACATGAGCCTCTTCCAGCATGAGAACTGGGTCTCAGAAGAGTTAGGTTCTTGTAACTATGCCAAGATTGACTCCCTGATTCTGGGTTTTTAACTCCCACACTGTCTTCCCAGAGGGAATTCAACAGACCATAAGCATGTATTATGTGCCTGGCACTGGGGATATAGGAAATTAAAACAACTGAGCTTACTATTTGCTTAGTTCTGTGCCAAGCTCTTTACATACCTTTACTCATTTTATTTACTCCTTTCAGCAACAATCCCTTTCAATAAGGTTCTCATTCCCACTTTAACAAAGAAAGCAATGGTCATGAGAGTTCCATGTCCATGTTTAGTAAATGGTTGGAGCTGGGAATCTACCCCAGATCCCAATGCTCCAAACTCTCATGCAGTGAAACATTGCACCAACGTGCATTCCACAAAAATGTGGAGTATCAAGAGGTGCCATGAAATACAAAGCCTTCTGTGATCAAGTAAGTTTGGGACCTTCTGGGTTAAATACAATTCAATTAAGTCACACTGTTAGTAAGGTAGATCCGGGATCAAAACCAAAGGACATATGGCTCTATCTCCTCTCCCTTTCTATCTTCCTACCCTGCCACCTTGTTGGTTTCCAGGAGAAAACTTGAAAATATATTTGAACTTAAAAACATACCCGTGTTAAAGACTGTGTAGGGACCAAAGACATGAATTAGAGTGCATACTTATGCTAAATGATGTTGCACATGTAAATGTCATGCATCTGTATTTCTTCTAAGGAGAATTCATAACCAAAAGGCGGGGTCATGCTTCAGTAGTGACAACAGAGGAACAATTCTTTACAACCGATTGCCGCCTTTTTAGTAATTAACATGTTCTATATAGATTGAAAGGTCATTTCTTATCCCCTTTCTTTAAGTCTTTAATATTTACCAAATAGTGTCGCATTGTTGGAAATGTCACAGGCTGTAAATCACAGGGGTGATTACACACAGTGATTCATGATGACTTAGTTCATTAAGAAAATTACAACTAATTTATTTGGATGCTGTATCTGTTGTACTTGCACAGAATTCTTTCTGATTAAAAAAGTGAATTATGTTGACTTGTTTTTGTATTGTAGGTGACTTCTAATTAAAATAAAAAGATAATGTGTCTTAGCCTTAAGTTGGTATTTCCTTTTCAATGCCCATTAGATGTTTCAATGCAAAAGTTGGGAGGGTAAATGCAATGCAGTTCGGAGCTGAGTTCTTTTTTTTTTGCCCCATCATTCTAATCTCATTAAATGGCTCTTTGTTAGCCCAGTTTCTCTAACAAGAGACCTGAAACCCCCTCTCTTTCTTCCTCACCTCTAGCCCATCACCAAGTTCTGCCTATTTTATCTTCTAAAACCCGTTGCTGTTAAGTTGACTCTGACTCATACCAACCGCATGTGAGTCAGAGTAGAACTATGCTCCATAGGGTTTTCAAGGGCTGATTTTTCAGAAGTAGATCTCCAGGCTTTTCTTCCGAGCCATCTCTGGGCGACTTGAACCACCAACCTTTGTGTTAGTAGCCAAGCACGTAAACCATTTGTACCGCCCAGGGACTCCTTCTAAATGTTGCTTAAATCTGTCCCTTCCCTCCACCTCTACTGCTACTAGTCTAACCTGTGTCACCATCACCACTGCAATAGTCTGGACCTGTTATCCCTTCTTCCAGACATTCCCTTCCACCCTACTCTTTGCGCTGCTGCAGCTGGATCACTATTTTACAACCTATCTGTGGCAAAAGACCAGGTATTTTTCCCCCAGTGCAGCATGGACCAACATTCTTATTTAAAAAAACAATAAAAACATGCTTGGAGCTTGGATGTTACATCAGTCAAACTGCTATGGAGCTTTCTAAATACTCATGCTCAATTTCTGTACTCTTATCCTGATTCAGTAACAAACTTTGCAGTCTGACACTCATCTAAGGTCTACACTTGGTGTGTTACTGAGCTAGAGTGGTTTTTAAAAAAATGTTAATCAGACAACGATACCCTCCTGATTCAGGTTTCTATTAAAATACAAACTAAAATACTTAACACAACCTACATAGCCCAGCCTGATCTGGCCCTTACCACCTCCTCAGTCTCTCTCTCCTAATGTATCCTCTGGGTTTCCTGCCACCAGCCACACTGACTTTCTTTCAAGTCATCAAAGTGCTGAGCACCTGCATACATACTCTTCCCTCTCTCTGGAATACTTGTCCCTCACCTCCCAGCTTAGCTCTCTACTACATTCTTCAGGTCCATCTTAAATATCTCTCATTCAGGAAGGTGCTGCCTCATCCTCCCCCCACCACCACTGATAATAAATCTTCTGTGATAAATTTAGCATGGATGAAATTATTAGACACTCCTCCCATTGAGAGATGGGGCCCATGCCCTTCCCCTGAAAACTGGGTGGGCTCTGTGACTACTTCCCCAATATAATACAGCAAAAGGGACACTATGCCAGTTTCCAGCCTAGATCTTAAAATACTGACCACTTCCATTTTTTGTATCTTGAAATTGGCTCTCGGGGAAACCAGCAACCATCGAAGAAGTCTGACTGGCTTGAAACCATCATACTGTGAGGAAGTCCAAGCTACATGGAGAGGCTGAATGCGGAGAAGGATGCCCAACCATTTCACACACCAACGAGATAAGCAAGGGAGCCTTTAGGATGACTCTAGTCTCAGCTGCTATCTTCTGCAGCCATATGAGGGACCCAAGCAAGAACAGTCCAGTTGAGCCCATCTACTCCAGACTTGGAAGAGGTAATAATGTACTTTTGTTTTAAGATGCTAAGTTTTGATGGTGGGAGTTGTTTCACAGAAGTAGATAACTGGAAGAGATTTCTTATTGTGTTATTTCATGCATACTATATTTTTTCTTTTCTTTTTTCCCCTACCACTTGTCAGACAGTTTGTCATGCTGTGGTGGCTTGCATGTTGTTGTGATGCTGGAAGCTTTGCCACCAGTATTTCAAATATCAGCAGGGTCACCCAGTGTGGACAGGTTTCAGCAGAGCCTCCACACTAAGACAGACTAGGAGAAGGACCTGGTGATCTACTTCTAAGAAAAATGGCCAGTGAAAACCTTATGAATAGCAGCAGAATATTGTCTGATTTAATGCCAGAAGATGAGCCCCTCAGGTTGGAAGGCACTCAAAACACAACTGGGGAAGAGCTGCCTCCTCAATGTAGTTGTTGTTGTTGGGTGCCATCAAGTTGGTTTCGACTCATAGCGACCCTATGTATAACAGAACGAAAAGCTGCCCGGCTCCGCACCATCCTCACAGTCGTTGCTGTGTTTGAGCCCATTGTTGCAGCCCTTGTGTCAGGCTAACTCATTGAGGGTCTTCCTCTTTTTCGCTGACCTTCTACTTTACCAAAGTAGAGTCAACCTTAAAGATGTGGATGGAGGAAAGCTTTCGGGACCTTTATTTGCTAATGTGACAAAACTCAAACTGAGACGAAACAGCTGCAAACATCCATTAATAATAGGAAAGTGGAATGTACAAACTATGAATCTAGGAAAATTGGAAATTGTCGAAAATTAAATGGAACACTTGAAGATAGATATCCTAGGTATTAGTGAGCTAAAATGGACTGGTATTGGCCATTTTGAATCAGACAGTCATATGGTCTACTATGCTGGGAATGACAAATTGAAGAGGAATGGCATTGCATTCACTGTCAAAAAGAACATTTCAAGATCTATCCTGAAGGACAATGTTGCAGTGATAGTATAATATCCATACTCCTACAAGGAAGACCAATTAATACAACTATCATTCAAATTTACACACCAACCACTAATGCCAAAGATGAAGAAATTGAAGTTTTTACCAACTTCTGCAGTCTGGAATTGATCAAACATGCAATCAAGATACACTGATAATTACTGGTGATTGGAATGTGACAGTTGGAAATGAAGAAGAAGGATTAGTAGTTGGAAAATATGGCCTTAGTGATAGAAAAGATGCCGGAGATCACATGATCGCAATTATCAAGAACAATGACTTATTGATTGGAAATTCCTTTTTTCAGCAACACAAACTGTGACTGTACACATGGACGTCACCAGATGGAATACACAGAAATCAGATGGACTACATGTGTAGAAAGAGACAGTAGAGAAGCTCAACATCATCAGTCAGAATAAGGCCAGGGGCCGACTGTGGAACAGACCATCAATTGTTCATATGCAAGTTGAAATTGAAGCTGAAGAAAATTAGAACAAGTCCACA
>NW_004443989.1:3189809-3191089 GCF_000243295.1 Trichechus manatus latirostris | reverse complement strand
AACAGGAAAGAAAGAAAAGACCAAAAGGGATGTCAGAAGAGACTCTGAAAGTTGCTCTTGAACGTAGAGTAGCTAAAGTGAAGGAAGGAATGATGAAGTAAAAGAGCTGAACAGAAGATTTCCAACGGCATCTCGAGAAAACAAAGTAAAGTATTATAATGACATGTGCAAGACCTGGAGATAGAAAACCAAAAGGAAAGAACACACTTGGTATTTCTCAAGCTGAAAGAACTGGAGAAAAAATTCAAGCCTTGGGTTGCAATATTGAAGGATTCTATGGGCAAAATATTGAACGACGCAGGAAGCATCAAAAGAAGTGGAAGGAATACACGAGTTACTGTACCGAAAAGAATTGGCTGATGTTCAGTCATTTCAGGAGGAAGCATATGGTCAAGAACATATCATATTGAAGGAAGTTGTCCAAGGTGCATTGAAGGCACTGGCTCCAGGAATTGATGGAATACCAGCTGAGATATTTCAACAAACAGATGCAATGCTAGAAGTGCTCACTTGTCTATGGCAAGCAATTTGAAGATGGCTACCTGGCCAACTGACTGGAAGAGATCCATATTTGTGCCCATTCCAAAGAAAGGTGGTCCAACAAAATGTGGAAATTATTGAAAAATATCATTAATATCACATGCACGTAAAATTTTGCTGAAGATAATTCAAAAACAGTTACAGCAGCACATCAACAGGGAACTGCCAGAAATTCAAGCCGGATTCAGAAGAGGATGTGGAATGAGGGATATCGTTGCTGATGTCAAATGAACCCTGGCTGAAAGCAGAGAATATCTGAAAGATGTTTACCTGTGTTTTATTGACTGTGCAAAGGCATTCAACTGTGTGGATCATAACAAATTATGAATAACAGTGCAGAGAAGGGGAATTCCAGAACACTTAATTATGTTCATGAGAACCTGTACATAGGCCAAGAGGCAGTCATTCAAACAGAACCAGTGGATACTGTGTGGTTTAAAATCAGGAAAGGTGTGCATTAGGGCTGTATCCTTTCACCATTCCTATTCAATCTGTATGCTGAGAAAATAATCTGAGAAGCTGGACTATATGAAGAAGAATGCAGTATTAGGATTGGAGGACGACATTAACAACCTGTGATATGCAGATGACAAAATCTTGCTTGCTGAAAGTGAATAGGACTTGAAGTATTTATTGATGAAGATCAAAGACTACAGCCTTCAGTATGGGTTACACCTTAAAAAAAGAAAACAAAAATCCTCACAACTGGACCAGTAAGCAATATGATAAACAGTGCAAAT
>NW_004443989.1:3178536-3189709 GCF_000243295.1 Trichechus manatus latirostris | reverse complement strand
CCATGGTATTTTCAGTCGGCTCATATGCATACAAAAGCTGGACAATGAATAAGACGAATTGATACCTTTGAATTAGGTGAAGAATATTGAATATACCGTGGACTGCCAGAAGAATGTACAAATCTGTCTTGGAAGAAGTGCAGCCAGAATGCTCCTTAGAAGCAAGGATGGTGAGACTTCATCTCAAGTACTTTGGACATGTTACCAGGAGGGACCAGTCCCTAGAGAAGGACATCATTCTTGGTAAAGTACAGTGTGCACGAAAAAGAGGAAGACCCTCAACGAGATGGATTGACACAGAGGCTGCAATAATGGGCTGAAACATAGCAATGATTTTCAGGTTGGCCCAGGACCAGTCAGTGTTTCTTCTGTGGTACATAGGGTCACTATGAGTTGGAACTGACTGGATGACAGCTAACAACAATATAGCTTTTCCTTTTTGAAATGCATTTGATAAATGGTGATGTGAGTTTGTCTTGGTTTGGGTTTGTCTCCTAATCTAAATAAAAAGATGTTTTCTAGCTTAACTATATTTCCTTTTCTCTTCCCCATAGATGTCGCAGTGCAAAGTTGTCATAATAGTCAAAAGGCAGAGTACTTCAGAGTTGCATTTTTCCTGCTTTTGGTATCACCTGGGGAGGTGATTCCAGGAAGCACTGTGGTGAAACAAGGAAAGATGCTTTAGTGACTAGGTTCCACCCCACTGGGGACCCACTAGAGATGATGTGGAACATGTCTCAGAACTGTCCCACTAGGGGAGGGGCGTTTTGAGGATGCCATGGCATCCGTCTTCCAACTCTTGTCCCTCATTGATTGATGGTCACTTCTTGGGCGTTAATTCTCTGAGCAAAAAGATGGCTCAGCGTGCTCCTGAGGCCAGAGAATGGTCTTTGGCAGAGAGATACAGGAAACCACATCTAGGTGTTTAGAAACTGTGGTTGACCTCTAGGGTGGAAGGAGGAGATGCAGTGACTGTAACGTTCACAGAGCAGTGGCCAAGTCTGTTTCATTCCTTCTTGCATATAGGCATGTGCCTAGTGGCTTTAGGGCAGGCTATTAATATTTGTCAGATGACTAAAGGAATGGGAAAAACACATGATTTCATAATTTTGTAGCAAGGAACTATACTCCAGAAGGTCTAAGTTGTAGTCTCAAATTTTGCTGTTGACCTTGGCAAGCCCCCTTCCCTCTCTGGGCCTTAGATCTCTGAATGATGTGATAAATGGGTTGGGGATTCATGGTTTCCATGAGCCCTTCCAGCTACAATAGTCTATGGCTTATGAGTAAGATATATGTAGCCTCTTTTGGCCAAGAGATCATATTCTAAGCTGGAGAAATTAATTGATTTTTACCAAGAAATGGAATGAATTTTTGAACAGGAAAGTGTAATTAGAGGAATCATGAGAATTATGTTGTGATCTTTGTCCCTTTAAAAAGGAAGGTTAATTATTGCATAAATCAGGCTACATGTATACAATAAAATTATTCAGAAGCCATTGAAAATCAAGCTTATGAAGTGTTTTATGATATTGAAATATGTTGTCATTGTTGTTAGTTGTCGTTGAGTTGACTCTGATTCATGGCAACCTTATATATAATAGATGAAAACATTACTGGGTCCTGTGCCATCTTCATGATCGTTGGTATGTTTGAGTAGATGAGGCTATTGTGTTAATCCATCTCATTGCGGGTTTCCCCCATTTTCATTGGCTCTCTACTTTACCAAACATAATGTCCTTTTCTAGTGATGCGTCTTTCCTGATGACGTGTCTGAAGTGAGTTCAAGTCTCAAAATATATGCGTATATTATATGTATAAAGTGTGTGTGTATGCATACATGTATCAGGGGGAAAACAAAGAATCTCTGAACAATTATTTTGGAGTTTTGGCATAATTGGCCATTTTTTTAAGACTTAAACTTATTTACACCTTCCAACTTGTGGGCAATAAACATGCATTATTTTTATGATCACAATTTATATAACAAATGTGCACATAAATGTGTTTAAATGGTGCAAAGAAAAGGTAAGGAAATGCAACCAGGGAAGCATTTCCAGGCCCCTAAGACCTTACTGGTTTGCTTAGGGGAAGGCTGTAGCACTCTCCTTAATGAAGACATTAACAGATAAGATGATAAGAGTGAAAAGTGTTGTATATAATATAATTTTAGATTCAAGTTCAAGCATTATCACTAGGCCTATATCTTTGTTCAACTTTTTTATCCTCAGTATCTGATTTATAAAATGGGTGTAACAACACTGAATCCGCATGATGGTTGTGAATTTTAAAGGGTACAATAATAAACATAGGAATATATTTAAGGACGATTAAGGTTTCATGAACAATAATGACAAAAGAACCTAGGAAACTATCAGTAGAATGCTTTCTTTAAGAAAAAAATAATTTCAAAGACAGGGAATGCTAGTGCTGCTTTATTCTGCTGGGTGCTCTAGCTTTAAGAGACATCATTGATATGAGCCTAGAAAAGAGATGACTAGAGGGGTTAGGTATGGACAAGATAATCATCATTTTAAGATGTTTTACAAGTACTCATATAACAAAGAAGCAGCCTTATTTTGTGACCTCTCAGAGAGTATTAATTGATTTATTTATTTATTCATATAGTCAACATTTATATAGGCCTTTACAGGGATAAGGTACAGTATAGGTGCTAGAACCAAATCATGTAGAAACAGCCAGAGGAGGAAAGATTTTTGATTCTGCGCAAAGAAGGAAACACCTTTGGGCTCAGAGTACTATGATAGTGGCTGCCCCAGATAGCCAACACATGAGTGTGTTCATTGAGTACCCATATTCTCTGAGGTCCTGTCTAGACTGTGCCGCACTGCCTTGGATATGAACAAGCAGAGGCAGGAGGTACATTCCCAACACCGCAGATTGTATTTTCCAAAGGTGGCCATACCAATCCCATATGCTCTCCATGCAACGTGATGCTGACCCCATCCATCTAGCAACGGGATCTGTGAGGCTTCCCCTTAAATCTGGGGAATGACCTCCAAACATAGGTCATCAAAGATGCTAGAGCTTCTGCCTGGCTCTCCCTCTTGGGGCATGGCCTCAGGAATGCTGAGGGCAACGTGTAAGAAGTTCAACTCCCCTGAAGTCACCACACTAGAGAAACCATACGGAGAGATCACATAGAGATGCAGAGAGATGCCCAGGGAGCCTCAGCCATTCCAGCCAACATGTGGTCAAGTCTTCCCAGCCCAGGCACCAAACATGAGAGTGAAGATGCCTTAGAGATGACCCCAGCCCCAGCCGCAATCTGACTGCAAACTCATGAGCGACCTCGAGCCAGCAATACACAAGTGAGCCACTTCCAAATTCCTGACCCACACGATCCATGAGAGATACTCCATGACTATTTTGCTTCTAAGCCACTAAGTTTTCAGGTAATTTGTTCCACACTAATAGATAACTAATCATATTTAAACAATGGAGAAAGTGTGAACTGAGATATCCCTAAGCAGCTTCTAATTTCAAGTCGGTGTTGCATCATCACCATTCATTACAACTAATATGCTATGACTAAAGGTTTCGCCATGGACAAGCAGGGTTCAGGGAGGAAGCCAGGGGTCTGGGGCTTAATACAGCCACTGTCTCACCTTAGCTGCTCTTTTAATGATGACTTATGTATTTATATTGTGCCTTTCATTTCATTTTGCCCTGTGTAAACACATTTTTCTAACCTCATTATTAACAATTGCCAAGTAGAGATTAATCAGTGGAAAGAGAGCCAGCTCTTTAATTAATGACTGTAAATGTGGACTTGGGACGAGGTCCTATGGAAACACATAGCTGGATTCCTTTTACAGTTTTTTCTACTGGCATTTTTTTCCCTGCCACTAGTTCACAGAAGTAGACAGAGGCTCTATGTAAGACAGTACAAAAACATCTCTAAAGGATAAGAACACAAACAGTTGTTTGCTACTTAGAAATGAAAATACTTCAAAAATTTTATTCCTCGCTACATTGACTGTTTTTTGGATTAAATTACCAAAGTTTAATAATTTGCTTCTGTATCCATCGCTCTTCCTTGACTTCTGGAAACTTCTGGAGTGGAGAGTATATCTGTTCTTCTTTAAACCTCATGTATTGTTCAGTTCCTCTGCTACATTTCTCATTGTGTTATATCTAAAGTTATCCATTTACCTGTCTGACCACCTACCTCCTGCCCCCACACCTCTCCACCCCCCAGACTGTGAGCAACCTCAGGGCAGGGATCTAGTCTTAAAGTTCTTTATCTCCCAAGTGCCTAGCGCAGTTCCTGGCATACGGTACGTACTCAGTAAATGCTTGAATAATGACTACATGCATGACTGGATGCTGGAATAAATATGACTTGGAATACATGTATTACTAGAATGCCAAATAAAGAGAGGAAACTGGAGGTCCTCACTTTGTAGAACCCGTGAAACTGACAACTCTTATATGAGCAACTCAAACAAGAGATAGGATTTCTGGGGCATTGCACAGCTAATTAATGCTACAGGTAATTTCCATACAACAGGACAATATAGTTGCCTCTCTCATGGGTAATCAATGCATCTAATTCATTCATTCATTCACTCATTCATAGCCTTTGAGCAGTGATCATTGGTCAAGCGCTATGCCAGGTGCTAGATATCACAGATGACTCAATCACTGCCTTTAAAGAGAAGAAAAACATGCAAACACATCATTAGGTTGATCCAACTTGATTATTGAGAATCAGGAAACATCTACTCTTGATTCCTTTGGTATCACCTTTCTGTTTATATGCAATATTTCTAAATAGTCTTCGAATCACTTATACTATTTTATTAGCTGCCAAATATTTGCCTTTATGTATTCCATAGACAAGGAGCCCTGGTGGCACATTGGTTAAGTGCCCACTGCTAACTGAAAGGTTGTCGGTTTGAATCCACCTAGCCACTCTGCAGGAAAACGACCTGGCAATCTGCCTCCATAAAGATTACCCACTGCCATCTTAAAAGCTTGTGAGCGGCCATCTAAGATGCAGCAATTGGTCCCAGCCCACTTGGAGCAAAGGCGAATGAAGAACACCAAAGACACAAGGAAAATATTAACCCAAGATACTAAAGGTCCACATAAACCAGAGACTCCAGCAGCCTGAGACCAGAAGAACTAGATGGTGCCCGGCTACCATCAGTGGCCACCCTGACAGGAAACACAACAGAGAATCCTGGCTGGAGCAGGAGAAGAGTGCAGAGCAGAACTCAATTCACATAAAAAGACGAGACTTAATGGTCTGACAGAGACTGGAGGAACACCAGAAACTATGTCTCCTGGATGCTCTGTTAACCCAGAACTAAACCCATTCCCAAAGCCCACTCTTCAGACAAAGGTTAGACAGGACTATAAAGCAAAAATACATGTGAGGAGTGTTCTTCTTAGTTCAATCAGATACACGAGACCAAATGGGCAGGATGAGAAGGCAGGAAGGGACAGAAATTGGTTGAATGGACACAGGGAACCCAGGAGGAAAGGGGGAGTGTGCTGTCACCTTGTGAGGATTGCAACTAATGTCACAAAACAGTATGTGTGTACATTTTTGTATGAGAGATTAACTTGAGCTGCAAATTTTCACCTAAAGCACAATTTAGAAAAAGAAGAAAAGCAGCAATGGAAAGAAATTAAGGGGGGAAAAAAGATTACCCACTGCTGTCAGATCGATTCTGACTCATAGTGACCCCATAGAGTTTCCAAAGCTGTAAATCTTTATGGAAGCAGACTGCCACATCTTTCTCCCACAGAGCTTCTGGTGGTTTTGAACGGCTGACCTTTCAGTTAGCAGTCAAGCACTTTAAGCACTGTGCCACCAGGGCTCCTTCCTAGAAAACCCTATGGGGCAGTTCTACTCTGCCACATGGGGTCGCTATGAGTCAAAATTGACTTGACAGCACCTAACAACAAGAACATTCCATAGACAATGAATCATATTTTCCTTTTGGAACGTAATAAGTACAACAAAAGAGAAACTTTGAGTAAAATTTGTTCTCTAATTGAGGAGACAAAGTATATATTTTCTCATTTTCACCAGGAAAGATGTCTAACTTGCCGTTGGGAAACAGTGAGAACATTTAGAAGCTCTATCAAGCATTATCTCTGCTTGGTTGATAAGTAGGTCACCAGGAGGAAAGTGTTATGGTGAAAAAATTGATCTATTTTATATTCTTAGTATCTCTTACTGTCAAAAGTTACTTCGCCACTTTGGGGACCTCTTTTTGTTTTAATATTTAAATATTCTGGAAACAAGAGCTCACTGAACAAACGTCAGCTTACTTTCTTTTCCACTTTCCTAAGTGTTAATCACAACCATTTTGGTTTGCAAATGGCCCCAGGGAGAATTGACAACTTCCTCCTGTGTGCTCTTACCTTGTATGTATCACTGTGTACTCACCACTCTCCCCAAACGTCAGTGTATAAGGTATGCATCTCACTGCATTTAATAATTTGTCTGTGTATCTATCTCTCTTCCTTGACTTCTAGAAACTTCTGGAGTGGAGAGAGCAAACCTGTTCTTTACATCCCAGACCCCCAGTACCTTACATGACTCACTTTCAGGATTTTGTTTCTGGAATAAACTGAGTTGAATGAGTGTCTTATCTTTGACTGTTTTCCAGATTATTTCTCCAGAGATACAAGTTTTAAATAATCCAAATTTTGTTTGGCCTTGATTTTGTTCATGTTAAGTATTTTGATTCCAAACGGACTTGTAGGAATTTTAAAGCACTGGGGTGGTAAAATCTCCAGAGTATTATTCATCAGTAACTTTGCATACTGATGATTTAATATATGCTTTTAATGTGAGGAAAGATGCACTATCAAATGCAGACACATCCCCCAAAACAGAGCAAGTGGAAATGTATGAGGTCACCCCTCTGGGAATCGCATTGCCCAGTAAAGAAGGAAGTCTGTCTTTGAAGGTTGGCACGAGTGTCAGCTACTAAGCTGTCATTTCTTCTCACACTTATTCTGAGTGAACACAATCCATCCATCAGTGCTTAAAGAGTTTTCCAACAGTACATTGACCTTGAATGCGGCACATTGATTTTCAGTAACGCACCACAAATAGGGTCGTTACTGAGTCACCCAACAGTGAATGTGATTGGGAACAGATTTCTGAAATTCCAATAGGGTGCCACCTGCCTTGGATGATGGATCAGCCTATTGTAAACCATCAATCCTTGCTGGGGGCTTGAAAATGGTGACACCTGAATAACATTTATCATTATGTACACCACCAGGCAACACGTAAGACTATAGCTGGGTTTTGCTGCGATGGCGGGACCTCTTGGGTAGATGGGCTGTTTTGTTTGCAGCAGCCCTTATTTACTGAAATGCTTTCCTGAGAGGGACCCACTGGTGATGGTGACGAAGATGTAAGCACTATAGGGAATTACATCTGCAGCAAGGATTGAGCGATAGATAAAAAGCGTACGTCTTAAGCTGTTAGAGGTTAACGCCAGATCAATTAAGGTGATTGTTTCTTAGATTACATTGGACAAATGTACATACACAAAGGGGGCATTAGCATAACCAGAGAAGAAGAACAAAGAGAAATTAACTGATGCTAAACTTAAAATCAAACTGGAAAATGATTTTATGTTCTTTTGAAATGCTGAATTATCCTAATGAAGAATTTCTGGGCAAAATGAAGCTCCTATGTCCTTTTTTATTTTAGTATAAGAAACTGTAGAATAAAAAAAGAGGTTTTCTTTTATTTTTTGCAAGAACTAGATAACTGTAGGGGCCAGTTGAATTTTGCAATGATATGGATTTTGAAATCCATGTCTACTTTTGGAAAAATGGCAATGTGTTTTATTAATATATGGAGTAATGATCATCATTTATCGAGTATCTATTATGTGCTGGTCACCATCCCAGGCTTATTACAGGTATTGCACAAACCCTTCTAATAATCTGAACATGTAAGTATGATTTTCTCCCCATTTTACAGATGAGGAAACTGAGGGTTAGAGACCTTGAGGAAGTTGCTCAGGCTTATACAGTTATAAATGTCAGAGCTGTGATTGGAAATCTGCTCTTTTCTACTTGACTTTAACCCCCACATACTTTCCCTTGTGGCCCACTATCTGTCACTGCATGAGTTTTCTTGGGCTGCTGTAACAAATACCATACAGTAGGTGGCTTACAAGAACAGGAATTTATTGTCTCACAGTTCTGGAGGCTAGAAGTCCAAACCAATTTGTTGGCCAGGTCAAGCTCCCTTCAATGTCTCTAGGGGAAGATCCTTACTTTTCTCACCCTGCTTCTGGTAGCCCCAGGCGTTCCTTGGCTTATAGATGGATCTTCACATGGCTGTCCTCCCTCTGTCTCTCTGTGTCTCTTCTCCTCTTTAATAAGAACACCACTCACAATGGATTTGGACCTACCCTACTCCATTATGACCTCATGTTAACAGATAACTAACTACATCTTCAAAGACCCTATTCCCTACTCACATTTACAGGTAACAGGGGTTAGGACTTCAACATATCTTTTTGGAGATACAATTCAATCCATAATACTCATATAGAATAAAAAGTTAAGCCATGAGGCATTTAGATACATCACCTGGTTGTAGTATTACCAAACCTTAAGAGCAGCAAGTCAGAGCAGAGTGCACCCTGATCCTCCACCCAAAAGGTTAAAAGATGTTGCTGGGCATGTGAAGTGTGCAAAAGTGCCCCTTTGGGAGCTGCTAAGCTCATGATTATATGTCCATAATTATAAGCTGCTTAGAAGAGGGAAAGTGTTTGGAGGGGTCTGAGTATTATAATTGAAGTTTGTGAAATGCACAACCCAACCCACTAGCCGTCTCTTCTCATGTCAGATCATCCAGGATTGAATGTACATGTTACCCCACACACACTCCAGATCCAGGGGCTGATCTCCAGTCAGACAGAGCCTACAGTGATGATAGGTGAGGGCTGCTGCAGGTCAAAACTCAGCCCAAGCTACTCACAGGAAGGTTTGGAAAATACCCACCTCACTTCTTATAATTAAGTCCTGCATCGGTGAGAGGTCCATGTCTGCCACCAGAGTTGGATTCTGCTTGGTTGGTCCTGGAAGTCTTTTCTGTTTTACTTACTTTTTAGAGCAAGCACAGAGGTCTGGCTCCAAAATTCCGCTTGCTTCATTCATTCATTCATCTCAATTCCCACCTTCCTCCTACATCCAAGTTTTGGTTCCCAGAACATCCTGCATGCCTGCATGCCTCCGCCAGGCCCTGGACTGTGAGCTGTTTGTAGAGACAATGTCATCTTTGTCTTTTTAGTTCCAGAACCTAGCATAAAGTGTTGTATATAGAAGAATCTCAGTGCACGTTTCTTGAAAGATAAAAAATGTGACAGAAAGACATCGTGGTCTGGACCAGCATTGCCCAATAGAACATTAAGCAATGATAGGAATGTTCTAGATTTGCAGTGCCCAATATAGTATCCACCAGCCACATATGGCTATTGGGCACTTGAAATGTTGCTAGGGTAAGAGATGAAGTAAATTTTTAATTTAACTTAATTTTAATAGACACGTATGGTTAGTGGCTACTGTATTGGACAGCATAGGTCTAGAGTGTCATGGGCTTGCACTTGACTTTTGACTGTGGCCCTCTATGGCTCTGTCGCCTTGGAAAAGTCACTTTTCCTGCCCAAGACTGAGTTTCTTACTCTGAAGACTGGGTCCATTTATACATACCTCCGAGTATGGTTGTCAGGTTGAATGAGAAGAAGCACAAAGACCCATGCACCATAACTGGCAGTGACAGATATTCAGGAAATATCTGCTCCTCTCTCTGGTTTGCACTCAGTGTCTGGAGTGCACAGTGCCTGTGTTTGTGTGTGGCCCCCAGAGGGGTCCTGGAGGAGAGGGAGAAGTTGTGATGTATAGGACACCAAGGAGACCAGGAGAGAAATGCACAACACCAACAGGTAAGCAAAGCCTCTAAGAGAGAAACAAGGAATAAGATCAGCAACCCAAGAGGGAAGAGAAGAACCAAACAGACTGGAAAATTGGTGAGGTTCCGAACTACCTATGCGAAGGGTGACTGTTAGGATTCCACTTCATGGAATAGAACATGGGTGCAAACTCACAATAGAAGGATAGGATAACTTTTTTCCTTTTGGGAGAATCGGCAGCTGTTTTCCTCTTTTATCCAAGTCAGGACTCTGAATATTTTCTTTTGCATTTTGTAAACTGAAACGGGCTTTAAATGTAGTCCTAAGCTGTTTGGAAGTAAAATAAATGACAACCTACATTTTTGTACACTGTCCTGTTTCAGGATTAGGGCAGAATATAATTCATGAAGATCATGAGGAGAGACATATCCCAGCATGGAGATGGCACGATGGCTTTCTTTCAAAGAGAAAAAAAGATCATAAACATTTGAGAGAGACATTTGCCACCATCTTAGGCATATGTGCATGAAGAGAGGAAGGCAAATAAATGAAGTAAATCTAACAGTTATCATCTATTGAGTGCATATGACATACCAGGGACTGTAACATGTTGAACATGCATTGGCTCATTTAACCCTAGATTTGAACACTGTTTTGTCCTTGCAACCTCCCACTTCCCTTGGATCCACTTTCTTCCATCCATGCGCTCATTGGATATTTTGTACTTGACCTTGCCCCCCAGCTGCAATGGGTTGGTTTGGGGATGGCCATTGGTCACTAAGTGGTCCAGTCACGGGCTCTCTCGTGACTGTCCTGTAACTAGAGCTGCGGAAGAAAATCTGTTTCTGTGTGGCTCCAGTGGTCATGTGGTACTACTCCCCAGTGCTTGCGGGGATCCTGTTCCATCCTTGGCCTGAAATTCAGGGTAAGCCAGTCTCAGCGAGAATAGAACCTAGAACAGAGAGAGACAGAGATGAAAGTGATTGCGTCTGACAGTCTGCTGGGCTCTGGTGTTTCTGATGCCCAGTTGCTTTCCTGCCCTTTCCTTAGTTTCTTCATAGTCAGTGAGCTGCCCCACTACCCTTCCCATAAATTTCACTCTGTGCTAATGTTATGCTGAGTTGCCATTTTTAATGAAAAAATTCCTAACTAAGGCACTCTTCATAACAACCCTAAGAATTAGGTATTATTTTTATCTTCAGTATACAGATGATGGAAATGAGAAATAGAATTGTCAAAATTAATATGGC
>NW_004443989.1:3176325-3177451 GCF_000243295.1 Trichechus manatus latirostris | reverse complement strand
CCTATATAATGGACAATTTTGACTCTAAACTTGTCAATGTGTTGTGTTCAAACTGTCTGAATATCTAAAAAGTCTCCAATTACAGATTGATTAATTGACTACATAGAAATCTGTTCTCAAAATTCCAAAAGCCTCCAAACAATTCTAGTTTCTGTGTCTAAAGATAAACCTCCTACTCATTTTTGCTATTCATTTGCATATTTTTGAATGACCAGAAAAATGGTATCCTGGGTGGTGGGCATACTGTGTGTGTTCAAGGAATGAATGGGGCTTCATAAATATCCATTCCAGGAGCTATCAGTATTCATAAAGGAAACCGAACACATGACAAATGTGATTAGAAACAACTGTCAAATAATGACAAATAAGTTCTAATAAAAATGGACACAATCCTAACAATTACTTGAAATGCAGGTATTTATCAAACAGAGCACGATTAAAAATGACCATATTGCATTAAAGAAATCGAACTGATGGAATCTTAAAAATGCAGCTTGGCCATTGGAGTTTGCTCACGCCTTCCTCCTCGCCCAGCTCCTTGCAGAGAAATGGGGTGGGAGTGAATGTGAACAAAGAGTGTACTAATGTGCACTGAAGTATTCACATTTTTTACCAATGTTATCTCCAGAGTTCAACCCCGCAGAAAAATGAGACCACAGTACAGAACAGAGTGGGACAGATGACAGGCTCTCAGACCCCAGATTGTGTGAAACAATGAAGAGACACACAAACGGGAATATGTTCTGTGTGGGTGAGAGGTGCTACAGGGCCCCCTGATAACTGTCTGCAAAGGGGCATGCATTATTAATGAAAAAGACCAGGTAGATTGATATATGGAGAAATAACTCACTGGACATTGAAGATGAGGAATCCTTTCTCTTTCTCCCTCTGCCAATTCATTAATTATCTGTCTTTATTTTAAGAACCTTAAATAAATAAACTCGGTGATTATAGCTACAGGACAGCATAACATCCAATGAAAAACCTACCAGTTACTTAGCTTCTTGTGGAAATGGTTGTCATCTTTCTCAAATACAATCATCAATAATAATACTGTTAATCAGAATATGTTATTTTAATTGCTACCATGATTTGTGATTTATTAATATGAAAAATCATAAAAAGC
>NW_004443989.1:3122478-3156038 GCF_000243295.1 Trichechus manatus latirostris | reverse complement strand
TGAGAAACTAATTTGACCCGTAAACTTAAAGCACAATTTAAAAAAAGAAAAAGTTATTTGTACAAATAGCCAAAGGGAAATTGAATGAGTGCTTTAATGTGCTTTTTTCTGTGGGAGAAAGAATGCAGACATTGAGATGAGATAAAGATGACTTTGGATTGCAGCTCTATTCCTTATTATCTGAGAAAGATGATAGCAAATTACCTCACATCCCCTTGCCTCAGGGTCATGGATTGAATTGTGTTCCCCAAAAATGTGTGTCAACTTGGCTGGGTCATGATTCCCAGTATTGTGTGGCTATCCACCATCTTGTGATCTGATGTGATTATCCTACAGGTTGTAAATCTTAATGTCAATCGTGTTAATGAGACAGGATTAGAGGCAGTTACATTAATGAGTCAGGACTCAATCTACAGGATTAGGTTGTATCTTGAGTCAATCTCTTTTGAGATATAAAAGAATTGAGCAGAGAGGAGAGGGGCCTCATACCACCAGGAAAAAAGCACCAGGAGCAGAGCGTGTCCTTCGGACCTGGGGTCCCTGTGCTGAGAAGCTCCTAGCCTAGGGGAAGATTGATGACAAGGACCTTCCCCCAGAACCAACAGAGAGAGAAAGACTTCCCTGGGAGCTGACACCCTAGATTCAGACTTCTAGCCTCCTCGACTATGAGAGAATAAATTTCTGTTTGTTAAAGTCATGTACTTGTGGTATTTCTGTTACAACAGCACTAGATAACTAAGACGCCCAGTCTCCACATCTCTGCTGTTGTTATTGGGTGCCATTGAGTCGATTCTAACTCATAGTGACCCCATGTGACACAGTAAAACTGTCCCCATAGGGTTTTCTTGGCTGTAATCTTTATGGAAGCAGATCACCAGGTCTTTCTCCTGCAGATCCACTGGGTAGGTTTGAACTGCCAGCCTTTTGGTTAGCAGCTGAGTGCTTAACTTTTGCACCACTATGGCTTCCGTATCTCTAAAACCACCCAGTTTCTTTTTAAATTTAGATACTTGGAAATAACATAAGTGAAGTGCACAGCTTGGAACCTAGCAATTGATAAGTAGTAACTGTAGGCAGAGGAGGAGACAACAACTAGTTGGAATCCTGGCTCTGCCATTTACTAGCTGTGTAAGGTTGGGCAGGCTCTTAACCGCTTGATGTCTGTTTCCTCATCTTTAAAATGGGGCAATAATAATAGAACTTCATAGGGTGAAGACTCATTGAATGAATGCCTGGCACATGGTTAGGAGCCGGGGCTGGATTATCCAATAAGCAAGATACACACAGGCCCAATTTTGTCTTCCCACCAATCTGCAATGCACAATTTCACTTGTCCCCCATCACATCAAAGATGTGGTGAAACCCATGTGAAATTGCTCACCACAGATTATCAAGCAAATGCAATTAAGCCCATGTGTACCTTACTCAGTGCAAACCGGTGCATACCATGCTTACTGGTTAATCTACCCCTGTTAGGAGCCCTGTTGGCACAGTGGTTAAGTTGTTGGCTGCTAACCAAAAGGTCAGCAGTTGGAACCCAGCAGCCTAGCCTCTCTGTGGAAGAAAGATGTAGCAGTCTGCGTTCATAAAGTTTTACAGCCTTCGAAACCCTATGGGGCAGTTGTACTCTGTCCTATAGATTCACTAAGAGTCAGAACTGACTCGATGGCAGTAGGTTTGTTTTTGTGTTTTTTTTTTTTTTTTGGTTCAGGCACATGGTTAATGCTCAGTAACTTCTAGAAATTGTCCTTAGTTATTATCACTATTACATAAGGTGTTGTGAGGATATGACAAAGGATATTAAACTCTATGGAAGAGGGGACTTTTGAGTTGAATCTTGACGAGACTGAGAGGCTTCAGATTCTAGGCAAAGGAAACAGCATAAGCATAGCAGTTGGAAAGGGTGTGGCTTTCCTAGTAGACTGGAGCAAATCTGTTGATGATGCCTCCTGTCCACCTTATACCTCCAGGAGGCTGGATGAGATGCTGCAGGCCACTCTTCCAGTGCACCTGGATGACCAGTGTCACATTCTGCCATTGGCCGCATCCTCACATTTATATTCCACCTACTCCCCATGTACTTTACTCTACACACTGTGTACTGATTTGCCACTTTTTTAGGGTAAGATTATGTCTCTGAGTAAGCTGATTAGTGTTAGACTGATTGTTTTAAAATAACTCGAGCGGCATCTGAATTTATTTACATACATGATATTGCCTTCGATAAACACAGCTGTATGCAGAAAGAAAATTCAATGGTATTTTAGGAAGTTAAGCCAACAGTTTAGCTGTAATAAAGGCAGCCTTCTCATTCTGGTTTTTCCCTCTTTTCTCTTTCTGGAGTAAGTCTTTCCACCAACGTTGGGACCAAGTACTCCTGCCCAGAAGGTAGTCGGGTACTGGGTGAATGGAAGCTCTGGTGGCTGTGGGTAACATAAGTCACCAGCAGACAGAGCGTGTCTTTGAAGGAAGTGACACTAGGAAAGTGCACTGATGTCCATTTCTGGCATGGGTTTCACAAGCCATGCTGACTTTCGTGCTAACACAGAAACCATCATGAGCGTTACGGCGGTGTCTAACTCCTGTCTGTGCAGGGAGAGACTTTTCCGATTTTATTGATTCCACGTGAATTTACTGAATGCCATTGTGTGTTGCCAGTCACTGTGTTAGGCTCTGAGGATACAGTAATAAACAAGGATGATATAGACCCTGCCTGCATGGATCTTACAGTCTACTGATACTGGCAGGTGATGGATAAGAAGTTATGCAAATGATTACATCATTGCAAAGATGAGAGATACAACCAAGTAGAAGAACATGTCACCAGCAGAATAAAATTAGCTTAGATGTGGGCGTGGGGAGGAGGGCTAGTGGTAAGGGAAGACTTCTCTGAAGAAGTGGCATTTAAACTGAGAACTAAAGGATGAATTTGGATTTGCTAGGTGAAGAGACAAGGAAAGAGTATCATCTGGAAGGGGAAGGAATTTTGTGTGTTCAGAGGAGCAGTGAAGGGTCATTCTGGCTGTCAAGGAGAGAGTGAATAGGTGAGGCTACAGATGAAGTCAGGAGCCAGACCAAATAGGCACTTGTAGGCCACGCTATGGATTTTCACTTTATCCTCTGAACAATGGAAATCCATTGATGGGTTTAAGCCAGGGAGTGACATGGTCAGATTTCTGTTTCAAAAAGATCACTTGGGCTGCCATGGGAGAATGAATTGGTAAGAGAGGCAACAATAGACATGGCATATCATTCAATTGGCTACTTGCAGAGATACAGGCAGAAAGAGGTGAGGGTGATTTAGATAGGGAGAGGCATCAGAGATGGAAATAAGTAGTCAGATTGAAATTGAAGTTGGAAGTAATCAACAGAGTTCATGTTTGATTGGATGTGAGCTAAGGGAAATGTCAAGTCCAACCAACTATTTTTTTTGGCCTGAGCAGTCGTGTAGATTGTTGTTATTGTTGTTAGCTGCTGCCGAGTTGGCTGCAACTCATGGTAATCCCATGCACAGTGGAATGGAATGCTACTCAATCTTGCACCATCCCCATGATCAGTTGCAGATTGGACTGTTTTGATCCATAGAGTTTCCATTGGCTGATTTTCAGAAGTAGATCTCCAGGTCTTTTTTTCTAGTCCGTCTGAGTCTGGAAGCTCTGCTGAAACCTGTTCAGCACCATAGCAACATGCAAGCCTCCACTGACAGATGTGTGGTGGCTGCACATGGCTGGAAATCAAATCCAGGTGTCCTGAATGAAAGGGAAGAATTATAGATAGTGGTGCCATTTAAGGATATGGGACAGATAGGGGAGGACCAGGTTGAGGGTGGAAGGTAGAAATAAAGAGGTGTGTTTTTTTTTTGTTTTGTTTTTTTTTTAACTTAAAATTGAGATGATTATAGAGATCTCACAGGAAATAGCAAGGAGACAGAAGATGCTCTGGTCTGGAGGTCCCAGGAACAACTTGGGCTGGAAATTTTGTTTGGAGATAGATAAAAGGGATATGCAAAACCACGGGAGTGGATGAGATTGCCAAGGGAGAGAATATAGAGGGAAAAGAGAAGTTTATGAAGATACCAACTACTTGAAATTAATCTCTGTTAATTTTAAGGCATTATAGACAGATATTCAGACTAGGGAATAGGTTCCTGAAACAAGTTTATGCATCAGAGGGTGGGACCCAGAGAAGTAAGCTGGTGCACACAAAGCAGAGCACCAGTTCCAACAAGAGGACTTACACCATCTGTCCCCCGATGCAGCACTACGCAGGATAATGTCAGCATTAAACCCACGAAGGATTTATGTTGGCACTCCAGGGCAGCACACTTTTTAAATTTAGTGCAAAAGTGATTTATTAGGCACTGGTGCTAGATTACTTTTTCTTGAAATTTTGTAACAAGTTATTCTTTTGATGATTAAATCTAGTGTTCTTTTGCCATAATGCTTCCTGGGTAAAGTGGAAGCTTTTTCTAGTCCCCAGTAAAAGGGAAAGAAAATACAGGAAGGAAACAGTTGGTGGGAGATCATTTTCCTCTAAAAAACACCTCCATGTAGGAAATAGGCTCTGTCTTAGTTGAACTGATAACAAATCTCATTGGCTAATACCAAGAGGTAGTTTAGTGGAAGCTGTAATGGGCTCAAACTCCAACCCTGAAACTGACTAGCTGTGTTACCTGAAGCAAGTCACTTAACCTCTCTGTGCCTCAGTTGCCTCATCTATTTTATGTAATATATATTATATACATAAAGTGCATATGTACATACAGTAACAGTCATGTACAAAAAGTAACTAATTATTTAATATTTCATTTAAGATTCTGGGCCAAGATTTATGTATTCATTTCCTAGTTATTGAGAATTTAAGATGTTTCCCACTTTTCTCCATTATAAACAATGCTGTGATGAACATCTTTCCACAAAGTATTTTTTCAAGATTAGTTTTTTTTTCAATATTTCAGATCTTCAATTTTATGTTAATAAAAATTTTTGTTAAAAAATTAGCAAAAAGAATATTGTGTGTGTAGGGCTTTGAATGAAATAAATTATTTCTAGGAAGATATAGTCCAAGATATATGGTTGCCTGGAGCTACAGAACTGATTAGTTATTGATTAAGGAAAACAATTGAGGTTTCTCTCTTAAGTTGTAGGTTTCTGTTGCCCAAAATAGAATAATATCAGCTAACATTTAGTACTTACAAGTCCAGGAATTTTTCTAAACAGTTTTTTTTTTTAATATTAATTCACCTAATCCTTTCATCAACCTATAAGTACTATCATTTTTTTAGTGTTTTAGACCTTTTGAATTTCCATATATATTTTTCTGGTTTCTATTTGTTTAAGGTCACAGAGTACATCTGGTCCCTGTTGTTTTACATTGGTCAGAAATGAAAACCTGAAGTTAATTATCTTGGTGTTTTTTTATGACAATTAATATTTTTAATCATAAATCATGAACATTTTGTAAAACATGGGACTATATGTTTTAATAGTGAAAAGCAAGATATAAAACCCTGTACATATGATTGATGAAGAATATTAAATATACCATGGGCTGTCAGAAGAATGAACAAGTCTGTCCTGGGAGAAGTACAGCCAGAATGCTCCTTAGAAGCAAGGATGGTGAGACTTCATCTCAGATACTTTGGACGTGTTGTCAGGGGGACCAGTCCCTGGAGAAGGACATAACATTCGGTAGAGAGGGTCAGCGAAAAAGAGGAATACCCTCAAGGAGATAGATTGACATAGTGGCTGCAGCAATGGGCTCAAGCATAACAATGATTGTGAGGCTAGTGCCTGACTTGGCAGCATTTCATTCTGTTGCACACAGGGTTGCTATGAGTTGGAACCGACTCAACAACATCTAACAGCACCAACACCACCGACAGCACCAACAGCACACATTATTAGTAGTATGTCACCTGTATAAAAACATAGCACGAAGAGATATTACAGGTCTTAATTATGGCTGTCTTTAAAATGATATTGCATTTTAAAATTTATTTTCTACTTTTTGTTGCACTTTCCTAGTATTTTATAATGAAAATTTTAGAAATTGTTCTTCTATTGGACAATACATTTTATTTAAGAATGATTTAAGGCTATTGAATAATTATATATTGAGGGAGTAATTCTAAGGTAGGCAGCTCTCTTCTATAGTTTTCAAAGTAACAACAGAACATTATACTTAAATGAATTTACATGAAGATGCAAATCCTTTTATACACCTTGGTTATGCAGTTTCCTACTCTACTTCACCTATTTCAAAAATATATTTGGGGCTTAAAACAAACGTGTACAATAAAATAAAACAAAACGGAAGTAAAAGTTCAAGATGGAGGAAATGAAATGGGTGGTGAGCCTATGGGTTGGGTAGAGAATGGTGGGAGGGGCATGGAAAGGCAGGAATGTAATTGTAGCAGAAACCTAGACTAAGGGAAGCTTTGGAAATTGAATGCTAAACATATCTGTGAGTTTGTTGGCGGCTAAAACAAAGAGAGAAACAGGGATCTAATGCTCTCAGAGTCTGTAAAAAAAAAAGAAAACCAAACCCTTTGCCGTCGAGTCGATTCCGACTCATAGTGACCCTATAGGACAGAGTAGAACTGCCCCCACAGGGTTTCCAAGGAGCGAGCGGTGGATTTGAACTGCCGACCTTTTAGTTAGCAGCCGAGCTCTTAACCACTGTGCCACCAGGGCTCCTCTCAGAGTCTAATCAAAGCTTATTTCATCAGGAGACACCCTTTGTAATTTTTTTCCACCTCTGACTTCTAAAAACAATTTTACATAAACTAAATGAAAGAAACACTCAGTAGGAATGTTGTGCTCAGCTCTTTGGGGAATAAAAGAGAATGCCAGGCATAGACCCTTCCCTTAATGGGATTGGAGCCCAAGAGAGTAGGGAAGACACAGACATGCACCTGGTATAGTTTCAAAGTAAAACAAGAGTGTGTGTTTGATCTTCATGTAAAGTCAGAAGCCTGCAAGATCCCATTTAAAGGTGGTTTTTTGGATGTTGATGGATAAGTGAGTGTGGATAAGCACAGAAGAAGGAAAAGGCTGTCTAGAAGAAATGCACAACCCGGAGTAGGGCAAAGAGGAAGATGAGGGCATTGCAAGCCCTGGGATGCTTGGGTGAAGAATATGACTCTTGCGGAGCAGTAGGAGCTATAGAAAAGATCACGCCACTCACAGTGGAGGGATCATTTCCACCAAGATCACATGAAGAGTCCTGAATGTCATAGTGAAGAAACCATTGGCAATAGACCGACAAGTCCTGGGTTCAAATCCTGTCTCTGCCAAACTAAAGAAATTAAAGGCATGGCAACGTCCACCACCTTGAGGTTTGAATAGGGTTAAACAAGTTTCATCTTTAAATACATGGTTTATACCAGGCTCTGTCATATTTGTTAAGGCTTTCTGTTCCATTTTAAGGCAGTGAAAAACCCTGTATAGAGGTAGAAAAGTTTTGAACCCACACATATTCTTCATAATTTTTGTTTGTTTTTGTTTTATATTATGCTTTAGATGAAAGTTTACAAACAAATTAGTTTCTTATTAAACAATTAATACACAAATTGTTTTGGGACATTTGAGCTAACCCGGCAATGTGTCAACATTCTCCCGTTTTCCATCCCGGGTTCCCTTCCATTTGTCCAGTTTTCCTTTCCCTTCCTGCCTTCTCGTCTTTGCTTTTGGGCTGATGTGCCCATTTAATCTTGTGTATATGATTGAACCATGAAGCCCGTTCCTCACACGGCCCCTGGACACCCTTTTAACTCAGTACTGGAGTCACTCTTCGTAATTTTTAAATACTGCTCTTTATGTAACAAGGGATGTTTAGCCAGCAAAGCTAAGACTCAGAATTTCTGATGGAATGTTCCCCTCTCTAGTACCCAAAATTTAGCACAGAGGTCTTATTTTGTTAATTGCTGCAATGAGAGGAGTTTGTGTTTGTGGAAGGGGCTAAGAAGAGAGCAGAATAGATAAACAGTTTCCACTGTGGCCCTTATGTGGGCCTGAGTTTGAGATCCTATGGATAGAAGATTAAGGGCCTGAAACATGCAGATTGTTGGTTGTGTGTGTGTGTGGTGGTGTTCTTGTTGTTCTGGTTTTTGTTTGAGCCCTCTGGGAAGAAGCAAGATGCTCCAGGGATTCAATAAAATAAATCATGAAGTCCCTTTGAAGAATGGTGACACCCTTTGGCTCTCACTCCGTGTACCAGTCAGGGTCCAGTCAGGAAAACACAAACCACACTAGGTATTTTAGTGAAATAATCCAGTATAAGGATTCAATTACAAAAGTATTGGAAGATTGAAACAGCAAAAACAGAAACACTGAGGTCACACAACTGTAATAACTATAGGAGGCAGCCACCACCCCTAGGGCTGGACAACAGAGGGCAGATACTAGAAGTTCAGAAGAAAAGCCTGGTGAGGGAGAGACTCTGACCTCTCAGGAGGGGCCCTCAGAGCTGAGACCCAGGTGTGTGAGGAAGGGGTTGGTGTTGCCTGTTGGTGCTAATACATCTGAGGGGTATAATGAGGCTGGCTTTGAAGGTTCCCAAAAATCTGGAGAGAGGAACTGATGGCTGCTGGAGGCATGAAGTACCATTGCTTGGGTGAAGTGACACTGACAGAAACAGCAAGCCAAGAGAAGGGAGAAGATTCCTCCTCCCTCCTCTGTCCTTCAGGCCCCTCTAACACTCTCCATTGGCAGAGCTTAACATGGAGCCCACCGCACTCAGCATCACAGAGCTGAGCGTAGAAGGGTGGGTTTGTGAATAAGGCACAAGAACTGCACACAGATGCTTTCCAGGATTCCACCAAGGCTAACACAGCAAGAGGGTGCACGCTAGCTGCACAAAAAAGGAAGGCACCTGGCGTTTTTTCAGCAATGACTGTAGGTTGCATGCTGAGGTAAAAACTTCCATGTGTTTTTTTATTTACAATAACCTGGGAGGTGAGCATTATTATCCTCGTTTTACAAGTGGAGTATTTGAAGCTCAGAGACTTTTAAGTAACTTCCGGAGGTCACAAAGCTAGTAGGTGCAGGAGGCAAGAGATAAAACCAGAACTTGGTAACTCCAAGACTATTCCCTGTTCACCAAACAACAGCTCACTCTATACCCCTGCATTTGTTTCCTAGGACTGCTGTAAAAAGTACCAGAAACTGAGTGTCTTAAAATAACATAAATTTATTCTCTCTGGAGCTAGAAGTCTGAAATCAAGGTGTCACCAGGGCCATGATACCTCTGAAGGTTCTAGGGAAAAATCTGTTCCTTACTTCTTTGTAGATTCTGATGGTTACCAACAATCCCTGGCATTCCTTGGCTTGTAGATGCTTCACTCCCATCTCTGTTTCTGTCTTCACATAGCCTTCTCCTCTGTATGTCTGTGTCTCTGTGTCTTCACTTGACGTTCTTCCCTATGTGTGTCTGGGTCCAAATGTTCTTATAAGGACACCAGTCATTGGATCAGGGTCCACCCTAATCCAGGATAACCTCATCTTCACTAATTACACTTGCAAAAACCTTATTTCCAAGTAAGATCATCACATTCACAGGTTGTTTGGGGCAGACATGAACTTTGAGGGACTCTGTTGAATCCAGTACAACTCCCTTTGGTCATATTCTCTCACTTAAACATTGATCATGCAATTCTATCTTCCCCACTTATAAGTGTTAAGTTCCACAAGATCAGGATTGCATAGGACTTGCTCAAAGCTGTACATAGGTAACCAACAGTGTCTGGTGTATAGTATGGTAACCCATTGCCATCATGTCAATTCCGACTCATAGCGACCCTATAGGACAGAGTAGAACTGTCCCATAGAGTTCCCAAGGAGCGGCTGGTGAATTTGAATTGCCAGCCTTTTGGTTAGCAGCCAAGCTGTTAACCACTGCGCCACCATATGGTAG
This sequence comes from Trichechus manatus latirostris, assembly GCF_000243295.1. Lineage (NCBI taxonomy): Eukaryota > Metazoa > Chordata > Mammalia > Sirenia > Trichechidae > Trichechus > Trichechus manatus. The sequence goes on along the minus strand of NW_004443989.1, from coordinate 3,146,123 downwards.
GCACTCAGTAAATACTTGTCGAATAAACAAATGATACATTTAAGTTTCTTTAGCTTCCTTACTGTAATATGGAAGTATATTCAGACATGTAATTTTATACCCAAACATATATAAATTATCTACAATGCATGTGCATGGCTAAAATATATTTCAGCACTGCACAAAGAAAGCAAATTCTTTTGAAGCCAGAAGGGGAGTCCATGACACACCCATCTTACCTTCTTCTAAGAGACTACATGTTGTTTTAAAATGAGGTAAAAGTGAATACACATCTGATCTTTGAATTAACTACCCCATTAAATTATGGTCCCTTCTTTCCCTTCCCCAAGCCCATCCCCCCCTACCTCAAGCATAGCCTATCATTAGCCGCTATCTGGAATCGACAGTAATTTGAACTCTGGTTCCCAAGGGCCTATTCTTTTACTTCCTGCTGTAGGAATACAGTGTGTATTGATTAGATATCAGACGGTAATGGGCTTCCAATCTCTCTGCCTGAAGATATATGATGGAGATGACAGGAAACAGATACCCTGTTACTACTTGTAAATAGTCTGGTTGAACAAAATGGTTGGTAACCACTTCATTGCCACGCACTTTTACCACCAGGAAGGAGCTACTTTATCACTCATTTCAATATAATTTCTTGGAAAGGGAAGGCATGAGTTTTTTTTTTTTTTTTTTTGGTGGGGGTGGTTGCAGAGCCACTGCCCAAGATTGTCAGCCCTCTGGAGACTGTGCAAGGGGATGTTGCTCAAGGTCAGCGTTTGGATAGTTGTTCACAGACCACTGAGGAGTAAAACCAATGGCATCCACAGCCCACTCCCACCTGTGTGGTTGATGCAAGGCAAGAGGGCCTGGAGGCTGAGCAGAGGCAGGAACAGGGCTCCTCCCATTATGAACAAGAACTGAAGGAAGTCACTTCTAGGGACCCCAGCTTCCTCATCTGTAAAATGGGAAAAATAATCTAGTTCACAGCACTATTGCAAGGATTGAGTAAAACAGTGCAGTCAGAGTAGCTAAGATAGTGCTGGATTCCTGGTTAGTTCTCCATTCTTCCTTCTACCCTTCCCTCATCCCCTGAAGTTGCTGGAATTGTGAAAATCCTTCAGGTTGGGCAAGAAATGGTCACACACAGCGTTATCTCCCTATGTGACACAGTTCAAACCCCAAATAGCACATCATGGTGGCCTTTGTAGGCATGTGGCCTGAATGCCCCAAGCTGCCATGGACTTTCTCTGGCACCTGGAGCAAAAGCTGATTCTACCTTGCCAGTGGAAGCCTGGAACAGGTGCTGATAACTCCCTGTTTGAAGCTGGCTGAGGCTTGCTCTGCTGGATTTTTCTACCCCACTTCCTGGTCTGGGCTTGTGATATTTGAGTTAGCCGGACCCTGACTCACAGCTCGATAATAGCAAAGGTAAATACGAAGCCAATTGGTGACATCTTCCTTCCCCCAGTGGCCCTGCAGACGCCAAGGAAAAGCATCACATGCCTCTCTGCCTGACAGGGCTTTGATTTTGCCCAGAAAGGGGAATCTTTGGTTGGGTCATCAATTTCCTTCCCTTTTCTTATTAGCAAAGATGACTAAAAAGCAAGTCGAATAGTTCAAGAAGGATTCCAAAGGAAGATTGTAAACTTTTAGGGGGGAGTAAAATGTGACTTTATACATTTTTAATTACATCAGGCCTGAAGTTCATATTCATTTATTACCAGCAGTATCAGCCACTTATCTGCCACTTCTCTAATCTTTGCCCAGCAAACAGATGTGACCCCTGGTCAAGTAAGATAAATGGAGAATTAAAAATGGCTACCTGCTGGGAACTGATTGGAAAAGGGGGACAACAAGCCAAGGGCTTGAGTTAATCCTGGACTCTTTCCCCATCTTTCTACAGCCACTGCCTCTGCAGGAGAAGACAAAAGCTAACTGGGCCCAACCGCCTCCTTTGCCAACATTTCCTTATTTCTCCTTCCTCCCCTGCCCCTATTAGAATGAGGGATCAATAAAACTGGCTTTGAAAGAGGAAGGAAGTGATCTTCAGGCCGGTATCAAATGCTGTCCTCTGCAGCACGCAGGGAAGGCCAGTGTGCAGAAAGTGACCTAATTGCACATTCCAAAAACACTGAACTCATATTATTGGTTTCATCAGCATTGTCCCTCCTTGAGGTTGCTCTTAATTAGCCGAGGAGAGGAGCGAATGAGAGAACTCTGGCTGTTTCTTTCAATATAGAGGGATTTGGCCAAGCAAGACACAGAGACACACAATGATGGCCACCATTTATTGGAAGCTTTATCTGTGCCAGACACTGTGCTAAGATCATGATAGTCAATATCTGGTTTCATCCTTGCAACCCCTCTTCAAAGACAGCATGATCCTTCCTGTTTTGCAGAGATCCTATTATGTGAAGTTCCCATCATTTATTTTTCTATTCCCTTACTGATGGACCTATAACTTATTTGCTGCTTTCTTTAATTATCACAGCTGCGCAAAAATGTTGCGTTATAGTTATATACGTATTCGTGTATGCATGAAATTGCTTTAAATTTAAACTAAATAAAACTAAATAATTTGACTTCCAAGAAAAATAATTGAGAGATTTTAATAGATGTATAATTTTCACACTTTAGGAAGAGAGGTGGGGGTTCCCTAGTCCCTAAAGAACCCTTCTAGGGGAAGGAAACCCGTACCAACCCCCCTGGGCTTCTCAACTCTTAGCCTTCCCCAGTACACCACCCCCACAGATGTTTGCCATTGATCTAGCTAAACCACCAAGGGAATGGCCAGATAATGAGTTTGTCCTTAGAACTAACTCTTTTGACTGGACCCACCATCTTATTTACAGTGAAAACTGATTTGTGACCCAAAACAAAAAAAAATTTAAGTATGAGTCCCTGAGTCCTCCTTTGCTAATGGGTATTAGATACAGGTTCTTTAGGTTCTATAGGTGCTATGGGATTCTATGGCAGTGGCTATAGTTTTTAGGTGAGACATTAACCACATTTACTTAGTAAAGTCACACAAACCATGGTGAAATTTATAAAACAAAAGTACCCCCTTTGTTATCACATGCTCAGTCAAAGAAGTGCCCAGAAAATAGTCTTTCTCTCCTCATTAAAGCCAAAAATGAAAATCATTGGCCTCCAGTATCCCAGTGATTTTTGCTCTTTTCCCTCTTTTGGAAAGAATGATTGGAACATTTGTCTCGGTCCTGCAGCCCCAGTCATTAGAACCTGAAGTCTTTCTTAGGGTGAACAGGATGTGAGAGTGAGTGTCTTAAATCAATTCCTTCTATTTCTGGTTTTAAGCCTCAACTTGTCAGAGTGCTGGTGACTCTTTGGTGTTTGAGCATCAATACAAGTACTGCTTTGAGCTCCCCAAATCTGCCAGGCATTAACATTGAGAATACATTCGGATTCATATGCTTATTTATCTTTCTCGCTCCTTCCCCACCTCGGCAGCCGGCCTCACGCTAGCTGGGAACTGATAATTCTTTTTGAAAAACTAAGCAAATCTTTCAAAACAGTTTTCAAGTCTTGTAGCGGCACGTTTGTGCTGCTACAGCTAAACAGCTGTCAGGTCTGCAACATGCCCCTTGATTTCAGCTCAGCAAACGGAGCAAAATATCCATTTTGTGTATGAAATTGCCTGTGTTCTGCGTGGGAATCTATGCCTCTCAGCACCTTCTGCATTTAGCAGACTGTGTTTGGCATTTCCTTGAGTGGGGAAATTGGGTCCCGAAGAATAGACTCCTTCTTGCCTGATGCTGGAAAAGCTATCCCTGAGGAAATAGAATACGAAGTGAGAACCGTGAGTTCTCACTTAGGATGTTTTTCCTTGAAAAAAATTTTTTTTTTCTTGAGAAAGCTCACAGTTAGTGGGGGTATGATCAAATATGCACGCTCCTCCACTACTCTTGAGAGTCTAAATTGCTCAGAACCCTGACAGTGTGAACTTACTTTGTGCAAACAAATAAACTACCAACGAGAATGACATCCAAAGCAGCCCTTTATGTGCAATTTGGAATAGTGTAAAGCTCTTCAAAACCCTTTAATTTCACTTATTGGGATCCATTCTAAGGAAATAAGCTTTTATCCACATTTCCAATTGGATTCAAGGACAGTCACCAAAGCATTATTAAAAAGAGTGAAAAAATCGGAGGAGAGATGTATCTGTCTAACAATAGGAAAGTAGTTAGGTAAATTGTGATGTATCAACAAGATGGGCTATTTTGCAGGTATTAGCATGAGTATATAAAAACGTTATGATGGAATTTCTTAAAGTAGGTTTTACTGAAGTATAATATATGCATAAAAAAGTAAATCATAAGCAGAAATCTCGATGAATTTTCACAAAGTCAATGCACCCATATAACCAGTACCTGGATAAAAAAAAAAATCAAACACCCCCAGCACCCCAGTAGCCCCCCTTTATGTCCCATCCCAGTCATTACTTACCCCAAGAGTAGCCACTTCTAACACTTTACATCAGTTTTGCCTGTTTTTGAACTTTATAAATGGAATCATACTTCGTGTATTCTTTCATTCCTAGCTTCTTTCACCGAGTATGTTGTTTATAAGAGTTACCCATGTTATTGTGAGTAGCTGTAGCTTCTTCATTCCATTCCACTGTGTCAATATACTATATTTATTCATTCTACTGTTGATGAACGTTTGGCTTTCCAATTTTGTGTATTATGTATAGCGCTACTATGGTTATTCTTGTACCGGTTTCTTTTGGTGATTATATATGCATTTCTGTTGGCTATATACATAGAAGTGGAATGGCTGGATCATTGGATATGCATATATTCAGCTTTAGCACCTATCACCAGTTTTCCATGAGAAAGTACGATTATGTTGTCTCCAATTCTGAGTGCCAATCCAGGGTCAACCAAGATACGTGAAGGTCTGGCCATTGGCCCACTGCCTCCATGTGCTGTTTCCCCCTCCTAGGGCAGGTAAACTACTCTCTCCTTGGTGCTCGCACAGATTCTGTCCATGCTGTCATTACCACATTGCTATCTTCTATAGCTGTGTTATCCAAAATGGTGGCCACTAACCACATGTAGCTATTTAAATAAAATTAAAATGCAATTCCTCAGTCACGCTGGCCACATTTCAAATGCTCAATGGCCATGTGTAGCTAGTGGCTCCTATTTCGGACAACAGAGGTACAGAACATTGCCAACATTGCCGAAAGTTCTACAGTCTGCTCCTGTGCATGGTAAAGCACCCGGGAACAGGGATCATGTTTGAAGGGTTCCCCCAATGCCTTATACAGAACGTGGCCCAGGGAAGGTGCTCAGGGTTCCTTGAGCAAGTCAGTAACTTCAGGACTTTTCAATCTCATTTAATGCGTGGAAAGACTGAGGCTGGCACTGTTGTTAGCTGTGTGTCCTTGGACAAGTGACTCTACACCATGGGTTCTTCCAATTGTAATGTGCACATGAATCACCTGGGGCTCTGGATAGGGGTACAGATCCTGATTCAGTAGTTCTGGAGTAGAGCATAGATTCTGCATTTTTAAGAAGCTTCCAGGTGATGCTGATGTTGGTCTGTCGACCACACTGTGACACTTAAAAGTAGCAAGGGGAAAAGACAAATAAGATAGGAAAGAACAGATTTGGGAATTCTAGCAGTTGATATGGAGATTTTTCTGCAACATAAACCCATTGCTGTCAAGTCAATTCTGACTCATAGTGATCCTATAGAACAGAGTAGAACTGCCCATAGAGTTTCCAAGCCTGTAATCTTTACGGAAGCAGACTGCCACACCTTTCTCCCATGGAGTGGCTACTGGTTTCGCATTGCCAACATTTCAGTTAACAGCTGAGTGCTTAACAACTATGCCATCAGAGCTTCTTTGCTGCAACACAGGCCCATGAATTTATTTTGTGAACACAAAGGACAAATTTATGCCACTGACTTACCCATTTCTTTTTTCACACTAAGACATTCCAAGTATATTGCTTTTCGGAAGATGAGAACACCAAAGAATACGTTCAGAAATCTCAGGTGTTAAGAACATCACCCCTTTTTTCCCTGCCGATACTTTCGTCAAAACCACAATAAAAAGTTAACAACAACAATGACAAAAGCTTAAATTCAAAGAATAATCAATTATGGCTCCATTTAGCAAGACAAATCTTAAAACAAATAGCTCCCCACACTTTTGAAACATGAGTCGGAAAGGAAGGAAAAAGGCCAATGTGTTTTCTAAGGTACTACAGGAAGACAGGTAAATAAGCAACACACTTTTCCCGGGAAGAAAAATCTCTTTGAAAATTTCTCCCTCCTGCAAGTATCTCCTTCAAAACCACATCTGACGTAGATCTAATTTCCTTACTCAGTAGCATCACCATTAAACAGTCGCACATCACAAGTAACATGTTTATCAGTTTATCATCTTTTCCAAGATTGGGCTTGAAATATGGATTGTGAAAACATAGATTATGTTGTTTGGGGGTGGGGGGTACGGGGAGGAGATCTCTTAGTGTTCTAGAAAATGAGTGTTTAATACCATTTGAAAGACAGATTACAAATGTTCGAGGTTGTGACTCTTTAAGACCATTTTCATGCCTGAAACAAATGTGTTTAACTAGGCAGCTAACAGCTATCCTTAATGCTAGAAAGCCAGAGAGGAACACAGAAATTCTTTAGAAATGGAACAGGCATTTAGCTCCGTGTGTCGTCCTATAGCCAGACTGCAGGAACTTCGGTGGCAGTTGTGGACTCACAGAAACAATGTAGAATTTGGAGTTCAGTGCACATGGGGTCAAATCTAGCTATTGCCTCTTTCTAGCTGTTTAACTTTGGCCAAGTTACTTAATATTTTCTGAGCCCCAGCCATCTGTAGAAGGTCGATACCTAATTGCTGAGTTATAGGAAATATTAAAATAATGTATATAAAGCACAAGGTACATGGTAGAAGCCATTTTAATTGAGGTAGTAATGTTCATAGTGGTGTTTGGCCTTCATTCCAGGAAGGAGAATTTGGCGAGTTGTGGGACAAGGCAGGAGAGTTTTCAAGAACATTGATGATCCACTCATCACCTAACCTACATGAATGACCTCTTTTCTATCTCCAGAAGATCCCTGTGAAAAGGTATACCAGATATGGCTATAAAAAATAATGATTTTCAGAGAAAGGGTGCCAAGAACAGAGGAGGATGGTGGGTATACAATCAGGTTGGACATTATAATTGGTATACTGCTTATGTTCATTGATGTAGTTAGTATTGATTTTATCTCAACACACACCAGGCAACATGGTAAACACTTTCCATGCATTACCTCACTCAGTCCTCACAGCAGCCTGGGCAGATGGTGCTATTGTTATTTCTGTTTAGTACAAGGTTTTTCAATCTTAGTACTATTGACATTTGGACCTGGATAATATAATTCTTTGTTTTGGGGGCTGTCCTGTGCATTGTAGGATGTTGAGCAGCATCCCTGGCCTCTACCCACCAGATGCCAGTAGCATTGCAAACCCCTCCTGCCACAAAGTTGTGATAATCAAAAATGTCTCCAGACATTGCCAGAAGTCCCCTGGGGGGCAAAATCCCAACCCCCACCCCGCATTGAGAACCACTGGGTTAGTAGATGAATAAAATGAAGTTAAGTGACATCCAAGATCATGCACCTAGCCAGGATTATAAATCAGGCAGTGGGTTCCAAAGACCACACCCTTCAGTACCAAAACTAAACTCTCTCATAGGCCCAGACATAAAGTAAAGCTCTGCATTTCTTTGGATTGGGATCGGGGGAGGAGCCTGCATTGCAAAAACTCTGCTATAACTAACAAACACAGTAACTCATTCAACAGCTGGCCCATATCACCTGTTCCAGGTAGGTGTTTTCCCTTGAGAAACTCTATACTGATTCCAACAATGCCACCCACGTACAAAGATCTGACAGTTACTCTTTGGTAATCTCTCCCTCAGCCAGTTCAGGGCACTCAGGAAAAATTAACGAGATATGGTGGTGGATGTCTTTTGGCCTTTTCTTAAAAAAAAATAATAATAATAATAATAGTAATTAAATCCACTTTCAAAGATGGAGATTTGCCTTCAGTGAGGACATCCAAATGACTATTTCACAGATTCAAAAGGCAATTTAAATGAGGACGTTTTGATTATGCTCAAATAGGCATTAGGTATCCCACAGTGATGAATTTCATTTAAATAGGTGACTTCTGAGTGATAGGTTAAAAAATAATTCATCTTGTTCCTGGAGTCCCTTCTCTGTATTTTCACTGGGCCCATCACACGTAGCTGGGGAGGCCCGTGATTACATCAGTGTGAATGGCTGTAATAATAAAATTTGCTCTCATATGCTCTATAGTCAGGTTCATCTGAGCTCATCTTCACAACAGATCCAGGTAAGGTATTTTAACTCTCGCTTTTCTACCTATGAGTCTACCAAGGCTTAGAGAGTTTAAGTCCATCAATCATGCTGGCAGGGCTTGGTCTCCAATTCAGGTCCTCTAATTCCAAAGTGGTGTGATGAAGTGATGGGTGCCTGGTCAGCAGAAGGCCTCGGGAAAGGTCTGGCTCTGGCTTTTCTTTTTCCATCTGTTTTTCTAGTGGCCTGTGGCCAGCATTGTAGTTAGGCCTCCAGAAGACCCATGGGGATTACCTCAACTAGCAACAGTCAGTTGGCTGGTCAGGTGGTCACTTGGCCTGTTAATAGTTAACATGTTAACATGTTTCTGACATGTATAGTCATAATTCTCTGTCCTATCATCCTGGTCCTCTCCAGAAACCCATGGATTCAAACTCCCTGGAATTTCTCAGCCAAGAAATAAACAAAGTAATAATAATAATAAATTTAGAAAATTAAAATAAACTTTCTGTAATGTGGAAGGAACCACGGGTGGTGGTATCTTCATAAAACAATATTCAACCAATGTGAAATGATGGAGCCGCCAGCCTTCCGGCTCTTTCTTCACTCAACGTCATTTGCTTTCACATAGTTCATTTTTGCCTGTGGGAAACAATCCACCCCAAAGGAACCTTGCCTCCACCAAGATGTCTCTTTTTCCTTCTTTTCTTTCGGCGGCCTCCTGTCCAGGCCATCAGGCATCTAACCTATGACAGAACAGTCTGCTCTGTCTTTCTTCCCTGGCATTTTCTAAATAGTCACATTCCTCAGATGCCAGCTCCTTCCTTATTTTCTCAATTCTGTATTTGTTTATCCTGAAAAGCTCCTTTGTGGCAGCCCACACGGATCTGGGAAAATGCGGAGTTGGGCCTTCTCCCCATGGGCAGGCCAGGAGCCCAAGAGCTCCATTCTCCACCTCTGGGCCCTTTCCTGAGAACAGAGCCGTTAGGTCCCAGTGGGCCAGAGAGCAGAGAGGGTCCTCAAACACAAACCACTCCTCTAAGGATCTGGGTCCTATAGGTTCAGGCTCCCTGCAGCCCAGGGAGATTTTGACACAAATAGCTCCCAGTTTTTAGGTAGTAGCTGCACATTTCAGCCTGAGTCCACCCAGGCAGACCTCAGAGCCCAGATCAATTGCCAGGAGGAGTTGATTCCAACTCATGGCGACCCCATGTGTGTCAAAGTAGAACTGTGCTCCATAGAGTGTCAGTGGCTGATTTTTCAGAAGTAGATCACCAGGCTTTTCTTCCAAGACACCTCTGGGTGGACTTGAACCGCCAACCTTTCAGTTAGCAGTGGAGTGCGTTAACTATTTCCACCACCCAGGGATGACTCAGAGCCCATGGTATCTAAACACCAGGGATTATTCTGTGGTCAGAGTGCTGACTGCGCCCCATGGCCCTGAAGGTTGCAGCCCTCACCCACAGACTAGAAGATAACAAGAAAGGTTTCTACCTTCCCAACAGCCCTCGTGTGCCCGTGTGCCCTCCACAGAAGGCTTGGAAGGCAAGCTGGAGAGAGCTGGAAGGTAGCACGCCATGGACCGGGTGGGGTTGCTCCTGAGGCCAGCCCAGGAGGAGGCTCAGCGGGAAATCATGTTTCTTTTGTCAACAAGAAGTCATTTTCCTCCCAGCATGAGCCACAGCAACATTCAGGTCCTGGAGCTGGATTCTAGATTCATTTCTTCTTTGGTTCCCTGCTTCATACCCTTTAACGTCTTCCCAGTGCCTATAGAAAAAGTGCTCTCTCTTCTGCAGATGCCTTTGTTACCCGGCTTCTACCTACTTCTCTGCAGCATCCGCTTCCTTCCACACAGTCATAGTTCATCATCCTAAACTGTCAGTTGTTGTTTTTGTTGGGTGCTTTCGAGTTGATTTGGACTCATAGCGACTCCATGTGGCGGAGTAGAACTGCCCCATAGGGTTTCCAAAGCTGTAAGCTTTACACGGGAAAAGATCCCCAGGTCTTTCTCCAGCAGAGTTGCTGGGTATGTTCAAACTGTCGACCTTTCAGTTAGCAGCTGAGTACTTAACCGTTGCTCCACCAGGGCTCCTAAACTGTCATTGTATCCCTCTCAACACTTCATGCCTTCCAGACATGGTGCCTTCATAAAAACGGTTTCCTTGTCTGTGACTGTGTTCCCTTCCCCACAGGATAATTCTTATTCACCCTTCAAACACGGGTAGAGTTGTCACTTCTCCAGCCTGGGCAGAGGTCTGGCCTCTGCGTTCCCACAGCATGCTGGGCTGACTGAGTGTAGGGAAGGTCTATAAAGTTCAAGCAGTTGTATATGTGAACTCTCTCCAGCATTCGGTGTATGCTAACTAATTCACTCTCCATCACCATCTCATGAGGTAAGTAGTATTACAAAACCCATTTTACAGTTTAGGAAACTGAGTCCAGAGAGCTTAAGTAACCTGCCCAAGGTTACAAAGTTGGTAAGAGGCAGAGCCAGAATTTGGCCCTAAGCAGCCTGGCCCTGGTGTGGGTAGAGTTGGCCCTGAAGTCAGCCAGAAGGGGATTCCAATCCCACCCCTAATTCTTACCAGCTGTGTGATCTACACAGTTTACTTAACCTCTCTGAACTTCAATTGCCTTATCTAAAAAATGAGATTACAAAGAAAACCTACATTAAGAGTTTGTAACGTCGTGAAAATCGACTTGACAACACCTAACAACACCACCTATGGTCATGATAGCTAAAATTAAATGTAACCTAGGCCTAGGAGCAATAATGCTATTACTACTACTAATAATTGGTATTCTCTCCCTCACAGCTCAATTGGCAGGAGAGCTAGTCATGACCTGTCTCCCTACAAAGGACAGGGAATATGTTATTTTAACCTTGTAGTCCAGCGTCTAAAACATAGCTTTGCAGATATTCAGAACTCAGTAACTTTTTGAAGAATAAATGATTGCTTTTAATCTAACATACTTAGCACACTAGGCACTTACTGAGTGTCCAAGGAATGATAGTAATAGCAATTATTATTATTACTGTTTACTTACCTAGTTTAGCATAGATAAATCTCTAAGTTGAGGGAGGGTTCTACTTTTGTCATATTTAACAATGCTATAGGGTTGCTGTGAGTCAGAATCAACTCAAGGACGATAGTTTTGGGTTCTTTTTTTTCGGTTTATAGTTGATTCAGAAGAAACATTTGAAAGTTTGCCATCACTCCATCAAAGAGCAAGGGCAGTAGTGCTTCTTAATGAGTGTCATACAATTAATCGAGGTTCTGTTTTTGCTCCAAAAGATGGTAGAGACAGTGGCAGAGTCAAATGGGGTAAAAGCCAGAACAGTCCAATCATTTACCCTGTGATGGAAATCACTAACCACAGGGCCAGGGTCAATATTAGGGCAAGTTACATATCAATTTGGGGTCGTTAGTCTCTGTCCTTCCTAGTTCTGGGAGAGCAGATTGGCCCTTAGCCAGCCTGTGAGGGGGGTGCTGGCAGCATGGACTCTGACTGTGAAAAACAAGATTATAGAAGAGTTTATGCTCCTGGAGCTTAAAGGTCAAACCGCGTTGTGGTTACAGTGTCTGTCTCCTTTTCGAATGTACTGTCCTCAGGGATGAGCAAAGTCCAGCTTGCAGGAAGGAGTTGCAAGGCTGTGGGCTCAAACATCAGCAGGGCCTCCAGGTGCTGTCCTGGGTTTCTAGTCAGGCTCTGGGAAATTCACTGCGTTGACTTTAGGGGTCCAGCCAGGAATATTGCAGCTCCCTGTCTTAGTGTTCTAAGGCTGTCACATGTCTGTAACAGTGCCATGAAGTAGGTAGCTTTTAACAACAGAAATGTATTGTCTCACATTCTGGAGGTCACAATAACCAACATGTTGGCCAGGCTATGCTCCTCTGAAGTCTCTAGCAGAAGATCCTTTCTAGTGTCTCCCAGCTTCTGGTAACTACGGGCATTCCTTGGCTTCTAGATGCATCTTCACGTGACTGTCTCCCCTCAGGTGGTTGCTTAACCCACTCATTCTCTCCTTTCTCTTTGCTCACAAGCCTCTGAATCCCGAGCAGCAATGTGCTCCATGCCAGGCGAAATGCTTGCTTCCCCAGAACCCCTTGCAACTCGGATAATCATGTGACAGAATCACTGCAGGTGAGATTTAAGGGAAAGCCCGCTGGGAGCAGGGCGCCATTCCAGGCACACATTTCCTTTCTTGGAACAAAGGGGATAGACTTGCCCGCACGTCCCTTCTTCTCCTGCCTCAGATGCAGTTCCTAAGCCTGGGTTGGCTTCTTATGCCCGTGAGGGAAAAATAGGGAGATTATCAGAAACCTCAGAACTGGTGTCATTGAGCGGTTGCAGCAACGTCTGCAAGCAGCCTTCTCAGGCCTTCTCATGAGTGCAACAACAAACCAAACACACACAAAACCAGCACCCATCGGCTTCCCTGTCAGGCTCCGCATCTCTTAGAGCAGGCGCGGGATGTACCTGAGGGGTGCTGTAGCCAAAGCCTCCCATGATGGGGAAGAAATAATATACAAAATAAATTTGAAAAGGCGTAAATCCGCAACAGCAACTGGAAGCTGGCCTTGGTAACCAGAAAGCTCTTCAAGATTGGCTGTGCTTCTGTCTTAGGCTGGAGAACTGGTTTTGCTCAGAGTGGCCAGCTTAGCCACTGGGAGGGTTTGAGCCCTCAGCACTGACCCTCTAATTGCACTTATCATGTACTAATTAGCATTTAATAACCAGCAACCGGGCAGCCAGACCTGAAACAATAAAGCGACCTCATCCGCTCTTCAAAGATGAAGACAGTTAGATTAAGATGTTAATGGCAACAATCATAAAGGGCCACAGATGTCTAATCAGAGTTAATGCCATAATTAGAACCCAGAGCTTCCCATCTGAGATCTGGTTGTGGGCAAGGAGGCTTCGTAATTAGCCGCTGCGATTTCTCTTTGAGTCACTCACTGGTGTGGAATAATTAAGGCAGGCAGAATATGTTTCAACAGCAGCCAAGTTCCAGGTATCTAGATGTAAGCTACAGGCCCTAAAAAATATTTTCTGTCAGGTGCGTGTTCTTGGGGCTGTGAAACTCTCCAGAGTGCTGGGCGGGGGCCCCCTCAGCATTATCATAGGATACCGACGTTGGAGGCAGTGTTAGACAGGGGAGAGGTTTGGCTTCCAGGATGTTCCCAGGCGTGTGCCAAGGACTTGGCCACCAATGGCCAGGTTTTATTATCCTCTTCTTGCTCCAACATTCTCAGCTGGGACTTGACATCTCTTTCTTAGGAAGAGCTAGGCCAGTGGTTCTCAAAGTGTGGTTCCCTGACCAGCAGCATCAGCATCACCTAGGAACTTATTAGGAATGAAATTCTCAGGTTTGACACCAGACCCCTGAATCAGAAACTCAGGTGAGTTCCAGCAGTCTGCATTTTAACAAGCCCTCCAGGTGATTGTGATGCACGTTGGGCCTAAAACAGGAGCCCCTTCACATCATTAAAAAAAAGAAAAACAGCTTCCATCAAGTCGATTCTGACCCACACAACCCCATGTGTGCAGAGTAGAACTGTGCTCCATAGGATTTTCAGTGCCTGTGATCTTTCAAATGTAGATCACCAGGGCTTTCTTCCAAGGCACCTCTGGGTGGATTCAAACCACCAACCTTTTAGTTACTGGTCAAGCGCTTAATGTTTTTCATCGCCCAGGGACTCCTACAGCATAAGACCCTACCTTCTTAAAGCAGAGTGAGATGGGCGAGTGAAGAGTAGAAGGTGTAGGACTTAGGGCATCCTCTCAGACCTACTCTTATGGAACAAAGACCTCCTTCATTGTTCTTCATCCAATTTCTCACCATCTCACGGGACTGCTCGTACGTGGGAACCTTCCCTAGATAGAGAACACCTTTCTCATGTAGTGGTTCCTTGTCTTCCCAGCTTTGTCCTCCTGTTAACTCTTTATGGAATGTTCTCCCTTTCCCAGAAAGCCTTCCCCAATAGCCTTCTCTGCTCCACCAGCTCAAAATAGCCTGCAAAGATGCAAATTCACATGAGAATCACTTGTTACATACTAGTCATTCCCTAAACTGATGAGCACTGTGACTTGTATGTAGTACAGCTTCTGTGACATTCAGTTGGCCAATAATTAAGGTTTTGTCAATGCCTAATTATTAGTTCAGTAAATAATTTTTTAGATAATTTGAAAGAGAACTTGCCCAATGTCATACTTTCTGAATTTTAACCTTTATTCCTTTCCCCCTTCTTTTGGATTAGAGCTGGAGAGGAATTTTGATTTTTGATTTGTTTTTCCCAATTTAAAAAGGCATAATAGAAATGTCTCTTCCATTAAACCTGGTTCGACTTGACCGTGTGAGAAAATCAATGATTAATAGCCGAGTTTGCTGGACTCTGAGACACCACATCGTCTAATCATTATTTTCCCCCTAGGTCAGCATCTATTTACCAAGTATCTACTCTGTACTAATAGAGAAATGCTGGAGAAAATATAAAAACAAATTTCACAAATTGGCTCAACTCCTTTGAAAGTGTATAACTTGGGCTGCGACACATCCTCAAATAACCAAAAAAATCCAGCCACAGTTAGAGACGTTCCTCAGTAGAATCCAGACTGTCTTCTTGCGTCAGATCCTAAGCACCAGGGGGAGCTGGGGAAGGACAGAACTTCGGGCAGCCGAGATGTCTGGGAAGGCTTGATGGAAAGGCAGTACTGAGGACAGAAGAACACCCCTTTGGGGTTGGATGCCAGGAACTACCATTTCATGTATTGATTATATACTCATCACTGGAGACAAGCCCAACATGATCCCCGCCTGTAGGATGCCTACCGTTTGGCTCGGGACACGAATAATTTAAACCCATAAGCCCTATACAAGGAGCTCTGGTGGTGCAGTGGTTAAAGCTCTTGACTGCTAACTGAAAGGTCGGTGGTTTGAACCCACCAGCTGCTCAGTGGGAGAAGAGACCTACCAGTCTTCTTCCATAAAGATTACAGCCTTGGAAACCCTGTGGGGAAGTTCTTCTCAGTCCTTTAGGGTGGCTATGAGTTGGAATCTCTTGACAGCACAGAACAAGAAGCCCTATGCACTTGGGTATGCGCAGAGGAGAAACGCAGAGGGCTAAGGGGCATTGAATTCAGCCATGACAGTCCAGGCAATGCTTCTGGACGGAACTGACTTCTGAGTCACTGAAAGCTGTGTCTGAGTTAGCACAGAGGAGAGAGGGGGATATACAGGGAATATGCAATAGTGTTTCAGGCCCTGAGAAGTGCACAAGCAAAGATGCATGGGCACTGAAAGAAGCTTCTGACGGCCAGAACATGGCATGTGAGGTGCTAAGTAGCAGCAGTCTAAGGAAGTGGTTCTCAAATTTTAGCCTGCATCAGAATTCCCTGGAGGGCTTATTGAAACACAGATTGCTGGGCTTCACCCCCAGAGTTTCTGATTCAGTAGGTCTGTGGTGTGGCCTGGGGATTTGCATTTTTAACAAGCTCCCAGGTGATGCTGATGCTGCTGGTCTGGGGACCCTCTTTAAGAAACACTGATCTGAGGACAAGAAGAGTTACCAACACATACTGAGCTCCTGTGATATTTGACATGGGCATGAACCTTATGAAGGGGGTACCCAAGTTCCAAAGGCCACAGGTGTTGGAGCTGGTAAGGGAACCCAGGTTCTTTGAACTAGACCATGCCACTTCCACTTCTCAGGTCAGCCATGAGCTGTTGAGGTGACCATATATGAAAATATTAGATTGTCCTGTTGCTATTTAATAAATGAAATTTCAGAGGATCTAGGGAGTTTCAGAGAGAGGCAAGGTGGTGAGCTGTGCTTACACATCCCCTATGCCCTGCGTAAGGCTGAAGTAGGGGTAGAATTTCCCATGGCTGGCCAGAGAAATGGATCCTACTGTCTGTACACACCATTCCAGATACAGAAGATCGCTAAGACAAATGTCAGGAGGGTCAATAATGATGTAAAAGCTGATTCTCAGCTATTTAATCTTTATTAAGGGTTTCACAAACAATTTGAGTATCTTGAAGGAAAAAATGACATTGCTTTATTACAGGCACATACTGTTTGTGTGTACACACACACACACATACACATACACTACAAAATTAAATGTGTGTACCAGATGACAATTTATTTCTAGTTGTTACCTGAAAATAAGACTAAGCATGTATGAGTTTGGTGTACAGAGAGTTCAATGAACCTAGTTAACCTTACAGAGACACACGTGGAATGATGTAGAGAGGTAGTAAGAAGTGCTAACATTTATTGACAGTTTTCCAGTGGTCCAGAACTGTGCTGAAATAAAAGTCCCAGGCCTCAGGCCTTCTCTTATTCACTACCCACCAAAAGCCGACAAAAAAGTTTTTAAAAAACGTTGCCATTCAGTTGATTCTGACTCATGATGACCCCATGTGATACAGAGTAAACTGAGCTCCACAGGGTTTTCTTGGCTGTAATCTTTACAAAACCGGATCACCAAGACTTTCTCCTGCGGCGCTGCTCGGTGGGTTCAAACTGCCAACCTTTTGGTTAGCAGCCAAGTGCAAACTGTTTGTGCCACCCAGGAACTTACAAGCCCGCAAGGGCAACATTATCTCAATTTCGCAGATGAGGAGACCGAGGCCTCAAGAAGCAAACCATGAGCAAATGCTCGGCAGAACAGACATTTAAGCCCAGATTTGTGGAACAGGGGAGGAAGAAAGTCTCAGTTTTCTCTTGAACCTTTAGAATTATGTACCATCTATTCAGAGATAAAATAATAATATTAAGATAAATAAATAAACCCTATGTTCACTTCATAAACCAATTCCTTAACTACTGCCTACTTCACAATTCTGCCAGGCCCCACCTTGGATGGCATCAACACATATGAAATGTTTCACATCTCTCAGAACTCCTAGTCTCGAGTGTGGTGTCTTGGGGCATGGTCAACAGCAGGCGTGGAAGGCTATAGGAAGTGGAATATATAAGTTTTAGAGACTCTGCAGAAGTTCCCTGCAGCTACCTCACTGGAGAGCCATCGCCTCCCTTCTACTCCCGATAGAACCTTGCCAAAGAACTACCATGCTGGTCATGAGGAGCAATGTCCAGGTGGGCAGATGGAGATGGGAGAGAAGGGTCTGGGGGAGAGTGATCTCTCTCTGGCTGTTCAGCTGGCCAAGGCCACTGATGGGGCATGTTCAAGAGGGGGCTAGAGTCAGCTGATCATAAGTGACCCATATATTTCAGAGGGAGTGAAGTCTACTGCATTCCACAGGTATTTTCTGAGCACCTACTTTGTGCATGACATTGCATTATGCATTGGAATAGATTTCTCCCTCCAAGGGCTGACTCGCTGGAGATTGCGCAGTACTTACAAGCCTGGGCCCTCGCATGAGAGAGCCTAAGTTTGAAACCTCGCTCTGCTACTCAATAGCTCTGTGGCATTAGGCAAGTGACTCACTTCTTTGCCTCTGTTTCCCCATCTGAAATATGATGACTCGTAGATAACCCACTTCATGAGGATTAGATGAAATCATATATAAAAAGCACAGGACCTGGCACTTAATATAATATCATTAAATGTTAGCTGATAAATATGATTATTACTTGTAAGTGTTCTAACTTTCCCCTCTCTCCCTAGTGCTTAGTGGCCACATCAACTGGGCAGTTTTTTCATTTCTGTAGGCATCAGGCTGTTCATCTGTGAGATGGGAAGAATGGATGGACAGACTAGTCAGAAGTTTTAACATTTCTGGTTTAGGCTGAAGGGTCTTTTATGCGAACAAAATTATATACGGGGGTAGAGAAAAGTGAAGTTTGGATATTTTACATAAAGTCTCAGATCTTATTTAAAGTCTAAGACTGTTTTACTTAGTGTTTCAGAGCCTTTGTTTCCTCATCTGAAAAATGGGACTACATAGAACTGACCTTATGGGGTCGTTGCAATGAAGTAATGCAACCAAATATGCAATGTGTTTTAGCTCACAAAAGGTGCCCAAAAGGTACTTGCTTTGTTTTTTTCCTGCACCCCCACAGTCTCCCAAGTTTGGGGAGGCCTGGCTCTTGCCCACTGCTCTCACCCTACAGTCCCCTCTAAGGGAATAGGTCCTTGGAGCCGACTCTGGAAACCACTGGATATGTGCTCTCTAACACCCTTTCTTCCTCTACAGGTGCGTGGGCCGTGATTGATAATCAGGCCCCAGGAAGACAAGAAAGTTACATGCTTGGTTACTGGCATGAGTCAAAAAAACAGAAAATAACAAATGTTGGAGAGGCTATGGGGAGATTGGAACTCTTATGCACTGCTAGTGGGAATTCAAAATGATACAACAGTTTTGGAAAATGATATGGCGCTTCCTTAGAAAGCTAGAAATAGAAATACCGTATGATCCAGCAATCCCACTCCTAGGAATATATCCTAGAGAAATAAGAGCCATCACACGAATAGACATATGCACACCCATGTTTATTGCAACATTATTCACAATAGCAAAAAGATAGAAACAACCTAGATGCCTATCAACAGTTGGATGGATAAACAAACTATGGCACATACACACAATGGAGTACTATACAATGATAAAGAACAATCGTGAATCTGCAAAGCATCTCACAACATGGATAGATCTGGAGGGCATTATGCTGAGTGAAATAAGTCAATCGCAAAAGGACAAATATCGTATGAGACAACTACTATAAAAACTCATGAAAAGGTTTAACACAAAAATAAATAATCTTTGATGGTTACAAGGGAGGGGAGGGATGAGGATGGAAAAACACTGAACAGTCAATAGATAAGTGGTAACTTTGGTGAAGGGTAAGACAGTGCACAATAGTGGGGAAGCCAGCACAGCTTGTTCAGGGCAAGGTCATGGAAGCTCCATGGACAAATCAAAACTTCCTGAGGGACTGAATTACTTGGCTGCGGGCAGTGGGGACCATGGTCTCCGGGAACATCTAGCTCAACTGGTGTAACATGGTTTATAAAGAAAGTGTTCTACATTCTACTTTCATGGGTAGCGTCTGGGGTCTTAAAAGCCTGTGAGCAGCCATCTAAGACACTCCACTGGTCCCATCCATTTGGGAGCAAGGGAAAATGAAGAAAATGAAAGACACAAGGGAAAGATAAGTCCGAAGGACTAATGGACCACAACTACCACGGCCTCTACCAGACTGGTCCAGTACAACTAGATGGTGCCTGGCTACCACTACTGAGTGCTCTGACAGGGATCACAATAGAGGGTCCTGGACAGAGTTGGAGAAAAATGTAGAACAAAATTCTAACCCACAAAAAAAGACCAGACTTACTGGCCTGACAGAGACTGGAGAAACCCCAAAACTGTGGCCCCCGGACACCCTTTTAGCTCAGTAATGAAGTCACTCCTGAGGTTCACCCTTTAGCCAAAGATTAGACAGGGCTGTAAAACAAAACAAGACTAAGGGGAACAACCAGCCCAGGGGCAAGGAGTAGAAGGCAGGAGGGGACAGGAAAGCTGGTAATAGGGAACCCAAGGTCGAGAAGGGGGAGTGTTGACATGTTGTGGGGTTGTTAACCAATGTCATAAAACAATATGTGTACTAACCATTTAATAAGAAGCTAGTTTGTTCTGTAAGCCTTCATCTAAAGTACAATAGAGAAAATGAAAGTTACATGTTGGAAGTACTCAGAGTTCTTGCCTGAAGGTTGAGCTCAGCGAAGGCTACCAATCAATGGGTTTTTCAATATTCCCAATATGTTACTATGCAAACATTTATTCCACTCATGTGAGTATTAATAATAGTGAGACCTGGATGCTTCCAGGGAGTGGGTTGGGGCAGAGGAGGCAGAAGGGCTACAGGGTTTTTTGTACAAGCATTTTTAGAACCTAGGGGTCTTCTCTTGCCCCAGAAGCTCAGATTTATTGAGCTGAGTCAAATTACCATACATCCTGACAGAGCCCTAGCTGTCATTGATCAGCCCTGAAACTCTCCTCTCCACTGCATCACCATTTCAAGAAAAAGTGTGTTCTCAGAAATGAGGGTGATCTGGGAATGACCCCTGGACTGCAGCCTGCCCACTTGGAGAAAGAGGCATTCTGGGAGATTGGCAATCGATGGGCAGGAGACACACCTGAGCACCGAGGGTGGGTCCTACCTGGGCTGCTTGTAGTCAATGCATGCATGGCTAAGTGAGCCAGCCTCTGCCATCAATATGCCAGGGGAAGACCCCTCAATACTCAGTGCAAAGAGGCAGGGGCGAGCAGAGCGTGGTCATGCGCCTTTGATTTTACTCTTGAGAAGTACTAACTTCTCAGCACCAGTTAGAATTTTGTAAACATTATGCCAGCTTTGGCCACTGTTTGATGTGTGTTGACCACTGTTATTTAATGAGATATGTGATGTGTGCAAGATGTGTATGTGTGTCTTTGTGTGTGTCCAAATTAGCCGAGGAGTTCTTTGAAAGAAGACCATGTCTAGTTACTTTTAAAATCACTAGTCCCAAGAATTGGGCCTGGTTCATGGTAAAAGTTCAGCAGATGTTTCCTAAATTCAGTTTAGGTTTTTTGTTATAATAGTTATTACTATGTAATTGTTTTTATGAAAGAAGTGCGAACTCATTGCAAAATTGTTTTGACATCCAGAGGAGCATAAAAAAGTTACCTGTTACCCCTTTCTCAGTGCTCAGACTACTTCCTGAGGAAAGCTCCGTTGATAATTTAGTGTGCATTTATTCATATATTTTCCATGTGAATGTATATATGTGCCATTTATGTATTTTTTGAATAAAAGGGATCCTATAAGAGATACAGTTTCTCAACTGTTTTGTTCACTTAGCAATATTTGAATTGAATTTGGATGGAATTCCCATCAGATTTCAAGTGAAGAGAGGAAAAGTTATTATGAGCTTTCAGTGAGGTTGAAAAGTAGGGAAATAAATGGTCAGTATTGGTGCTGTGAAGGGGAGGAAGGAAATCAAAACCCAGCTGACACCCTTTCTTCCTTCCACCCATGCTTCTAAGCCAGAGAAGAGGAATCACGAGGTCAGAGTAGGGTGAGCATGAGATCAAGAATCTGTGGCCAAGTGTGGGACTAGAAGCACTTGGTTGTGGTTGACAAAAAAGATTATAATGGTGTGGTAGCTTTTCTCCAAAGGTAGCCCCAAGGAACCTCACCTCTGAGCTTTCACACCCTTGAGTAGTCTCTTTCCACATTGAATCTGGGCTGGACTGCGACTAGTGTTAAGCTAGAGAATGCAGAGAAAGTAATGCACTGTTGGTTTCAGGCCCAGCAGTTAAAAAGACTAGCAGCTACTGCTTTCTCTGCCTTGGAATGTTCACTCTTGGGAGCCCTAAGCCACCATGGAAGAGGTCCAGCTACTCAGTTGGAGAAACCACTTGAAGAGAGACCACTTGGAGAGGCCGCATAGAAAGCAACAGCCCTGGGACAACATGGATAAGGAGAGAGCTGCAGGACCCCAGTCTTTAGATGATTCCAGCCCCAGCCACCATATGACCACAACTACTAGGCAGACTCCAAGTCAGATAAGCGTAAGAACTACCCAGCTGAGCTCAGTCAACCACACAGAATTGAGAGATAATTAAATGGCTGTTATTTTAAAGCTACTGCATTAAGGCGTAGTTTGCATGGCTTCAAATTGCTTCTTTCCAGTTTGACCCCCTGCTGAGAATTTGCATTTCTACCCCAGATATACTGAATCAGAATCTACAGTTTAACAAGAACCCCAGGTGATTCTTATGTATACATCAACATTTCAACAAATCCCCAGGTGATTCTTATGCATATATAAGAATCACTTGGGGATCTTGTTAAAATTTATATTCTGACTCAGTATATCTGGGGTAGAAATACAAATTCTCAGCAGGAGGTTGAACTGGAATGAACCGGGTTCAAAGCCCTGGTAGATTGTTACACAGCAATAGAGAACTAAACACATAAATCATAGCTTGGGTTTGTGTTCATTCCAGACATGTTTACAGTGGGGGCCCAGATACATTTAAAGGAAATAAGTAAATTTGTGAGCATGGCCACTCCAATCTGAAGACTAAGACTCTTATTCATCTCCTGGGTCTTAAAAATACTCTCCTCAATGATCAACATTTTATGCTTTGAACTGAATTTGGACTTAGAATTCCTTTGAGAGACTAGGAAGAAAAAAACTCTGATTTTATACCTGGTGCTGCTGTCACAAAACCCTGGCCATTGTCTATTCTAAAAAGGTTAGAAACAAGCTAACGTCTTCTTAAATGGAGAAGTAAACTATGGGGAGACAAATGAGTAGAAACCCACTAGAAGGGTGTTTGGTAATTGTATATGAAAAAGAGAAAAAGATGTCAAGACAACCTAGAATATCTCTATATGTTCTGAAGAATACAATAATTTGCAAGCAGATTACTTGTTTAGCCCCCTAGGGCGCTGGTTGGTGTAATTAGTTAATCCTTGGGAAGACTTGTGTGTGTATGCTTTATTAATTGACATTTTCCTTTAACAAGGATCATAAGGACTAGAAAAAATTGTCATTATCAGAGAATAATGGGTTTCCTTTTGAGAAGTCCATGTGTTTAACGAGGATAGCATCTTTCATCCTGCAGCATTCCAAAGTTATTTAGAAACTTTATGGGGCTTGAAATGGAGCCACCTCTGGCATGAAACCCAGGAACACCTCTCGCCATCTGAGGACAGGATGTGCAGAATGCCAACCGAAACTACCCAGACCACATAATTACCAGTTGGAATTATCAATTACCAACTGGAATGGGTCCAGGCCCGAGGCTCAACTCTTGTGACAGACATCAAGGGCTATTTAAAGACCACACAGGGTTTGACACCTTTGCGTTGGCATCTTCACCATCTGGGACCCCAGAGCAGAGTTTATCGAACAGATTAGATCTCCCTCGATCGCTGATATCAAGTTCTGACTCATAAAAGAACGGCCTCACACCCAGGCACACAAAGTGCATTTGACCCTGCTGGCCACTTTATTTTGGGTATGACCAGTGAACTTTGAAGACAGGAAGTTCTAAACTAGGGCTTTGAACAGGTTCATTCTGGTTTGAACCCCTGCTGAGAATTTGCATTTCTGACAAGTTCCCAGGAGATACTAATGCTGCTGGTTAGGGACTCGTTCTGAGAACCACTAGTAGAGCAGTGGTTCTCAAAATTTATTCTACAGGGAGTCCGGCAAAATGGCGCTCTAGGCAGAAGCACCACGCCGTCCCTCCACAGCAAAGATCCGAAAAACTAAGCCGAACAGAGAATACAACAATCCTGAAACCCTAAAACATCAAATGAAGACATAAAGAATTC
>NW_004443989.1:3108903-3116472 GCF_000243295.1 Trichechus manatus latirostris | reverse complement strand
ATTTAGAGGGTTAATATGTTGTGGGGTTGTTAACCAATGTCATAAAACACCATGTGTACTACTGTTTCATGGGAAACTATTTGTTCTGTAAGCCTTCACTTGAAGTACAATAAAATATTAAAAAAAAATTATTCTACATAAGAATTACCTGGGATCTTGTTAAAATGTAGGTTCTGATTTAGTATATCTGGGGTGGAAATGCAAATTCTCAGCAGGGGTTCAAACCAGGACCAACCAGTTTGAAGTTCTACTCTAAACCTCCAGCCCAGTCTCTTATATCTGCTCTGGGCTGAGAAGCCATGTTGTGAGCCAGCAGGTGCCTGGAATTGTCTAGTGAAACCCGTAGAAGAGATCTAAGGGTGTGGATGGATGAATTGAATAGCTTGAGAAAGAGAAAATGTAAACGTGAGTGAGTGCACATGTGGAACTTGCACGTGCGGTGTGTGTGTGAATGTGCAATTAGGAATGACCGTGAGTTTGGGATTTCTTCACAGGTTCATGTTATTCTGTGTATGTGGTTTTGATTTGTTTGTTTTTGAGTTCCATGTATTTATTCAGCAAATAGCTATTGCCAGCCAGCAGCACAAGGCAGAGCAAAATAAACAAGGATCCCTCCTCCAGAGCGTATAGTCAAGTAATAGGCCAAGAGAAGGAATCAGGCAATTATGATTCAATGTGATAAAAAGTGTAAGGCCATTGCCAGTGAATTTACAAGTGTGAATACCTCTGTCCATTTGAATGCACATAAGAATGCATAGCTGCAGATTATGGTGGGGTTAGAAAATAGAAGTTTTGCCAAGAGGCTGCAGCAACATTTGGCCATTGGAACGTCATCAGCAGCTCCTTGGAGATGTTTCCCAGGTAGTGGGTGGGAGGTGGAGGCTACACAGGCCCCTGAGGTGCAACATCTCTGGCCAGAGTAACTCCACCGCCATCTGTCCTCACAGCTTAATCGGCATAGACTGTAGATTTCACACCCAGAATACAGGGAAGGACGTGTTTGTTATTGGGAGGAGGACTGTGGCCTATAAAGGGATCAAGTGTTGTGTGTGTATGTGTCTGTGTTTCCTTGTCTGGTTTTCAAATACTTTCTGGGTCTTCAGATAGTTCTAAAACCCTTTGAAAAGCTTGGGACTATGGGATTTTTGCAGTCTGTTCCCTGCTACGTCAATTTACCTCATCCAGGTTTGGGTCAAGTAGAGTCATGTGAGAAAGGAAGGAAAGAAAAAACAAAGCGGAAGAGAAACCCAAACCAGTTTCATGGCAGCTGCTCTCAGGCACTAGCTGAGCACTTTACAAGCATTGTCTCCTTTAAACCTCCTGGAAGCTGCCCAGGGAGGTGTCACGGTATCCATTTATGGTTGAAGAAACCGAGGCTCAGGTGAGTTACTCAAGTCCGGTGTATGTTTATTCTGGTGTCTTTTCTTTCCCTACCATAGTCTAGATCCTCATGACTAGACACAGCCTAAGTTCTTGTAATCTCTCAAGTACAGAAACTTTCTCACCTAGAGTTCCTCATCTGAACCACAGAACACAGAAAGGGATTCAAGGGACTATTTTTATAATTCCCTCAAGAATGGTACATAACTAGAAGCGTTCTAGATGCACAGGAGAGAGTGTCATTCATTATACACAAGGGATACCTCAGGGTTTAATTCCCTTGCAAAACCGTGTCTCCTGCAGAAGCTTCTCAAGTGAAGGAACTGCATGCACAAGCAGTTAGGGAGCAGGCTACTGGGATGGAGTGGTTTTCCAAGGCAGCCGGCCTGCCCAAACATGCAGCTCGCTCACCGAGTTGGGGCATGCAGTTTTCGTAGCCTGGCTGTGGTGAGATCGGAGCTTGCGGAGCCCTGTGGAATTGGAGAGGCCTTCCACATGCCCACCATCACCTGGCAACTTGATTTCATTTTCATTTGTAATATTTTGGTTTTGCTCTGATTTTTGGTCAGTGCTAAAATGAGTATAACTTCCTCTGTTCCTGAATACCTAAAAAATCAGGATGTCTGTAGAATTTATACGTTCATTCATTCACAGCACATATATACCTATATATATGCCTCCTTTAATAGAGCTAGCTTGGTATCATAATGATAGCTAACTCTTTTGGAAGTTGTAGCTAATACAATGCAAAGGGGTATATGGGTAGGGTTGCCAAATTTAGCAAATGCAAATATAAGATAAAATTAAGTATAAGTATGTTCCAAATACTGAATGGGGTATACTTATGCTAATCATTTTTTCTTTCTTTATCTGAAATGCAAATTTAACTGGGGGGTGGGGTCCTGTACTTTATCTGGAAACCCTATTTATAGGGTTTATCTCGTTTAACTTTAATTTTTAGAATAACCCAATTTCGGTTCATTATGAAGAACTCGATTTAACATATGAGAAAACTGAATCCTAGTCAGAGTAAATTACCTGCCCAAGGCTGCACAGCTACAGGAGAGACCATGTTGAGACTCAGACCCAGGCAGCCCAGTCAAAGAACCTACACTGGTAATCCCAGCTCCACACAGCCCCTGGATATGTAGAAAACACAAAACCTGGAGGAATAAGAGTTTAGGACCATGGTCTCTGCTTAGCACAGACTCCTTGGGGCATGTCCATGCGGCAGTCCCTGGCCCTCTTTTGCTCAGGATTAGGGGCAGATTAACCAGTAAGCAAGGTACATATGGGCTTAGTTGTGTTTACTTCCTAATCCATAGTGAACAGTCTCACATGGGTTTCACCACATTCTTGATGTGGTGAAATTATTCACTATAGGTTAGTAAGTAAGCGCAGGTAAGCCCATACATGCCTTGCTTATTGGGTAATCCAGCCCTGCTCAGGGCTCTTATCTTCAAAGTGAGCTTCCAGCTGCATTGTCCAATACGGAGCCACAGCCATGTGTGGTCATCAAGCCCTTGAAATGTGGCCAGTCCAAATGGAGATGGCTGTAAGATCCAAACACACACTGATCTTGAAGACTTAGTCCAAGAAGAAGGTAAAAGGACTCATTTATAATTTTTTAATGTGAATTACATATTGAAATAATATTTTGTAGATGTTGGGTTAAATAAAATATATTACTAAAATGAATTCACCTGTTTTTACTTTTTTAAACTTGGCTACTAGAAAACTTAATTTCATATTTGGTGTACATTGGCTTGTATCATTGAGTCTTAAGCTTTTTTGTTATTTTTCTCAATGTGTTTTTTTTTTTTTTAAGCTATTGAATCCTTCATTCAAGCGCAGCATAGGATATCCTTGATAAAAACTAGTATTTGTTTGTTTTATCCTTTGCCAATTCAACAAATGTTTGTCAAGCACATAGTGGTCACCTGGGACTGGGGTTCCGGGCTCACCGGAGATTAAATGGTTAACAATGAAGATGGAGTCTCTTCCTCCCCTCTTAGAGTTACATTTTCATAGCGAGTGGGGAACAAAAGAGAAACAAGCAAACAAATAAAATACAAATTTAGCTTGAATGAAAACATTACATGTAATTTGCAATAATGGCCAGGAAAGAAACAAGCAGGATAATGGATTGAGAGAATGACAGGAGACCTACTTAAAGATGTCCAGGGATGAGCTCTCTAAGGAGGTGGCACTTCAGCCGAGCCCCTGAAACATCTTCAGAGTGATCCTGAGTATCTACTCAATGTCTCCATTCCCCACCTTCCCTGGTCCCTTCCCAGCCCAACTGGGGTGACTTTCTTAACTTTGAGATCCTCAGTTTCCCCATTTCTAAAGGGAAGGATGATAGCTCCTACTACAAAGTAAAGCTGTGAGGAATCAAGGAGCAAAACAAAGTCTTCAAGCCTTTGGCACAGCGCCTGGTGCTTTATAGGAGCTGGGTTTGAGTCCATCTGATGCTGTGCTCTTTTGTGGCTGAAGAGGCTGGACACCTGCCTGCACTTGTGGGCAGCAGCAGAAGTCTTAATTGCAATGTCATCAGTTTCCGCATCTAAAGAGATGAACCAAGAAAACGATAAATATCGAGCCTGAAAAGAGGAAACAGAGTGGCTACAGAAAATTAAGAAAAGGAGCAAAAACATATCCACTCATGTGAAGCAAAATCAAGAATAAAGAAAAAAATGGGAAAAAAAGAAAGAAAAAGGGGAAACGCCAAGATGTAAGAAGAAAGGAGGAGGAAGAGGAGAAAAGAAGAGAAGGAGGAAAAAAAGGAAAGGAGGAGAAGAAACGGAGGATGAGGAGAGAAGGACGGAAGAAGAGAAAGAGGAGAAATAGCAGCAGCAGAAATGAGAAAATGTTGGGTCATCTTAGGGTTTCCCATGCTCTTGCCTGCATTCCCTTGAAAATTTGATTTATTCTTTAATCACTTGATCAGGTCTCAGAGCCTCAGAGTGTTCTTGAAGTTTGGCTGTTGCCTGTGATGAACAGGTGGTAGGTGGCCCTGTATTATACTCAGTTTAGACATTCCACTATCCCAGAGGGACACAAGGGCTCATCCCTGTGGACAGGAAAATGCTTCCTGTTTTCCCAAGGAGCTAGGATTGGGGAACAGTGATTGTCCATATCCAGAGCCTTTGCTGGAAATCCTTGTTTACATAGAGAAGAGTAGTTTATTAGTTTACCCAGCATGCTTTTTGGGGATGATCCTCTTCACCTCCCCTTACCCTGAACACACAATGGAGGCAGTATGCGGTGTTAAGTGCACGTGAGCACTCTTCCATGGAGACGGGAACCATGGTCACCCCAGGAGGTTTTGTATGGTCTTTGCAAGCTCTTTGTCTTGTCCGCCTGCTGCTTTCTCTGGTCTGGGGAGGGGACCCAGACCACAAAGTCTAAACTGTAGGCAAGGTGCTGATCATATCATCCTATTAGAACCTGACCGGCAGTGAGTCTCATGTGGAGCATACGTTCTCTCGTTCCTCCTTTTAATAAAATCAATAGATGGTTAGTGATCCCTTTAATGGAGATAAAATGAATAGAATCAGGTTTAATTTCATTACTCTGTTGATATATTTTCAGTCTTTAACTTTGATAGCAAGAAAGCACTATGTAAAGCAAATAAAACCACTGAGTGCAAGGAGGATTGGAAAGAAACAAAAACATTACAACGAAGGGTAGGGTTACAAATAAGGCTATTTTCTCCCTTGACAATTAATTGCCCTAGGAGTATACATGTATTAATTTCAATCCCTAAAAACAATATTCTTATAGAAAAAAAATCATGTAATAAGGCAGGGTAGATTTTAAAAATGCAATTTTGAGTATGTAAAAAATATATCTGGAGTCAAATGAAAATTTAGGAAGGGACTGCATTTTAAAAAGAATAACTATAAGAAATAGTATAAGAAAATTTTTTAAAAAATTTTTTTCTTGAGTAGATGTTTCCCGAGACTATGGTCCCCACAGCCCACAGCCCAGTAATTTAGTCTCTCAAGGAGTTTGGATGTGTCTATGGAGCTTACATGAATTTGCCTTGTACAAGTTGTGCTGGCTTCCCTGGTATTGTGTACTGTCTTACCCTTCACCAAAGTTACCACTTAAAATTTTAAAATATTTTAAGAAAAAGATACCACCCATAATTCCACCATCCTAATAGAGCTATTTCCTTTTTTTTTTTTTAATTGTGCTTTAAGTGAAAGTTTACAGTTCAAGTTAGTTTCTCATACAAAAATTCGTACACACATTCTTATGTGACCCTAGTTGCCCTCCGTATAATGTGACAGCACCCTCCTCCTTTCCACCCCGGATTTCCCGTGTCCATTCATCCAGCTCCTGTCCCTTTCTGCCTTCTCATCTTGCCTCCAGACAGTTGCTGCTCATTCAGTCTCATGTATCTACTTGAGCTAAGAAGCACTCTCTTCATGAGTATCATTTTATGTCTTATAGTCCAGTCTAATCATTATCTGAAGAGTTGGCTTTGGGAATGGTTTCACTTCTGAGCTAATGGAGAGTCCGGAGGCCATGTCTTCCAGGGTCCCTCCAGTCTCAGTCAGACCATTAAGTCTGGTGTTTTTACTAGAATTTGAGTTCTACACACCACTTTTCTCCTGCTCCGTCAGGGACTCTCTGTTGTGTTCCCTGTCAGGGCAGTGTTTGGTGGTAGCCAGGCACCATCTAGTTCTTCTGGTCTCAGGCTGATGAAGTCTCTGGTTTATGTGGCCCTTTCTGTCTCTTGGGCTTATATTTTCCCTGTGTCTTTGGTGTTCTTCATTCTCCTTTGCTCCAGGTAGTTTGGGACCAATTGATGCATCTTAGATGGCCGCTTGCAAGCTTCTAAGACCCCAGATGCCACTCACCAAAGTGGGATGCAGAACATTTTCTTAATAAACTTTGTTATGCAGATTGACCTAGATGTCCCCTGAAACCATGTTCTACAGTCCCTACCCCCACCTCCCACCCTCCCACTACTCTGTCCCTCAAAGCACTGGTTGTATTCAGGAAAGTTCTTAGCTTTTGGTTGTCCAGTTGTGCTGACTTCCCCTGCAGTGTGTGTTGTCCTTCCTTTCACCTAAGATAATTCTTGTCTACTATCTAGTTAGTGAATAACCTTCTCCCTCCCTCCCCACCCTCATAACCATCAAAGAATGTTTTCTTCAGTGTTTAAACTTTCCTTGAGTTCTTATAATAGTGGTCTCATACAATATTTGTCCTTTTGTGTCAGACTAATTTCACTCAGCATAATGCCTTCCAGATTCCTCCATGTTATGAGATATTTCGCAGATTCATCCTTGTTCTTTATCGCTGCATAATATTCCATTGTGTGAATATACTGTAATTTGTTTATCCATTCATCTGTTGATGGGCACCTAGTTTGTTTCCATCTTTTTGCTGTTGTGAACAGTGCTGCAATGAACATAGGTGTACATATATCTATTTATGTGATGGCTCTTATTTCTCTAGGATATATTCCAAGAAGTGGGATTGCTGGATCATATGGTACTTCTATTTCTAGCTTTTTAAGGAAGCGCCAAATCGATTTCCAAAGTGGTTGTACCATTTTACATTCCCACCAGCAGTGTAAAAGTGTTCTGGTCTCACCAAAACCTCTCCAACATTTATTATTTGCTGATTTTTGGATTAAGGCTAGCCTTGTTGGGATGAGATGGTAACTCATTGTAGTTTTGACTTACATTTCTGTAAAGGGTAATGATCCTGAGCATTTCCTCATGTAACAGGTCTGAATGTCTTCTTTGGTGAAGTGCCTATTCATATCCTTTACCTTTTTTTTTCCCCCAAATTCAAAAGACTTTTTTTTAAATTGAACTTTAGATGAAGGTTTACAGGACAAACTAGCTTCTCATTAAACAGTTAGTACATATATTGTTTTTTGGCATTGGTTAACAACCCCATGAAATGTCAGTACTCTCCCTTCTTGACCTTGGGTTCCCTATTACCAGCTTTCCTGTCTACTCCTGCCTTCTAGTCCTTGACCCTTCTAGTCCTTTGCCCATTTTTTAATTGGGTTATTTGTCTTTTTGTTATTGAGGTTTTGCAGTATCTTGTAGATTTTAGAGATTAGATGCTGATCGGATTTGTTGTAGCCAAAATTTTTTTCCCAGTCTGTAGGTTGTCTTTTACTCTTTTGGTGAAGTCTTTTGATGAGCTTAAGTGTTT
>NW_004443989.1:3084984-3108803 GCF_000243295.1 Trichechus manatus latirostris | reverse complement strand
TCCTTAATTTCTTCTATAACCCAGTAGTTTTTGAGCAAGGTGTTGTTCAGTTTCCATGTGTTTGAATTTTTTTCCTTGCTTTTTCTGTTATTAATTTCCACTTTTATGGCTTTATGGTCAGAAAAGATGCTTTGTAATAGTCAGTGCTTTGGATTCTGTTCAGGCTTGCGTTGTGGCCTAATATGTGTTCTATTCTGGAGAATGTTCCATGTGTGTTGGAAAAGAAAGTAGACTTGGCTTTTGTTTGGTAGAGTGTTCAGTATATGTCCAAGAGATCAAGTTGTTTGATTGTGGCATTTAGATCTTCCATGTCTGTATTGAGCTTCTTTCTGCATGTTCTGTCCTTCACCACAACTTGGTGAGTCGAAGTCTCCTAGTATTATTGTGGAGCTGTCTATCTCTTTTCAGTGCTATAAGAGTTTGTTTTATGTATTTTGGAGGTCTCTGGTTGGGTGCGTAAATATTTATTATAGTTATGTCCTCCTGGTGTATTGACCCTTTTAAGATTATATAGTGTCCTTATCCTTTGTGGTCAATTTTACTTTAAAGTCTATTTTGTCAGAGATTAATATTGCCACTCCTGCTCATTTTTGATTATTGTTTGCTTGAGATATTTTTTTCCATCCTTTGAGTTTTAGTTTGTTTGTGTCTTTAAGTCTATGGTGTGTCTCTTATAGGCAGCATATAGACGGATCGTGTTTTTTTTATCCATTCTGCCACTCTCTGTCTCTTTATTGGTGCATTTAGTCCATTTACACACAATGTAATTATTGATAGGTATGAGTTTAGTGCTGTCATTTTGATGTCTTTTTTTGTATGTGTGTTGTCGACAGTTTCTTTGTTCCACTTAATTTTCTGTGCTGAGTTTTTCTTTATGTATTTTCTTTTCATCTTTTTCATTGTTGTTGATTTTGTATTTGCTGAGGCTTTATGTTTTTCTAGTTTTTTATTTTGACTTGTAGGATTGCTAGTTTCCTTTGTGGTTACCTTAATATTTACCCCTGTTTTTCTTAGTTTATACCAGTCTTTCATTTCTTTATATCGCCTTGACTTTCTCTCCATATGAAAGATCTATGTCTACATTTTTTGAGTCCCTCTTTTTTATTTTAATGTTGTCATTTTTTTTACATATTGATGTCTCTTTTTCCCTATTTTCAATGTTTTAGCTTTGATTTATTTTTGTGACTTCCCTATCTGGGTTGATATCTGGTGAATCTGTCCTGTGTTCTAGTCTTCGGTTGTTATCTGATGTTATTCATTTTCTAACTGGAGGACTCCTTTTAGTATTTCTTGTAATTTTGGTTTGGTTTTTGCAAATTCCCTAAACTTCTGTTTATCTTGAAATGCCCTAATTTCACCATCATGTTTGAGAGACAGTTTTGATGGATAGATAATTCTTGGCTGGCAGGTTTTTTCCTTCAAGGCTTTATGTATGTTATCCCATTGCCTTCTTGCCTGCGTGGTTTCTGCTGAGTAGCCCGAGCTTAGTCTTATTGACTCTTCTTTGTAGATGGCTTTTTGTTTTTCCCTAGCCACTCTTAAAATTCTCTCTTTATCTTTGGTTTTGGCAAGTTTGATTATAATATGTCTTGGTGACTTTCTTTTGGGTTCTTCCTTATATGAGGTTTCATGAGCATCTTGGATAGACGTCTTCTCATCTTCTGTAATATCAGGGAAGTTTTCTGCCATCAAATCTTCAACAGTTCTCTCTGGATTTTTTCTTATTCCCCCCTTTTCTGGTACTCCAATCACTCATAGGTTATTCTTCTTGATAGGGTCCCAGATAATTCTTAGGGTTTCTTCATTTTTTTAAATTCTTTTATCTGATTTTTCCTCAAATAAGTTGGTGTCAAGTGCTTTATCTTCAGTCTCACTAATTGTGACTCTCCATTGCCTCAATTCTGCTCCTATGACTTTCTATTGAGTTGCCTAATTCTGAAATTTTATTGTTAATCTTCTGGATTTCTGTTTGGTGTCTCTTGCAGCCTGTTAAATTTGTCATTGTGCTCTTCTATAATCTTCTTAAGTTCCTCTATTGCTTTGCCTTTGTGCTCCTTGAATTATTCTGTGTTTCGTCTGATCTCCTTCCTGATCTCTTGAAGAGTTCTGTGTATAAATCTTCTATATTCTACCTCCAGTAATGTCCTCCAAGAAGTTCTCTTCCTCCAGAAGATTTCTTGAGTCTTTGTTTTAGGAGCTTGCTGAAGCCATTATGGTCTGCCTCTTTTTGTGTTTTGGTATTGACTCTTGTCTCCGAGCCATCAATAAGTTATTATATTTATTTATTTTATGTTTGATTACTGTGTCCTAGCTTCTTGTTTGTTTTGTTATGTTTTGATATGCCCAAATAGGCTGCTCATATGAGCTAGTTTGATTATTGGTGCCTTTGAAGCTCTGACTCCTGTCATCAGGTGGTTAAATCTTTTACTAGGTATGTGAGCTCAGGAGTCCATTTACTTTTCTTGTATGGATTCAGCTCAGGTGTCCAGGTAGTCAGTCACCAAGTGTGTGGTACAGGCTCTCACTTGCAGTCCTAGACTGGCAGGGGTGATTGGAGTAGGCATAGGTATCTGGCTGCAGTAGGGAGTCATGCACTGAGCAAGGCAGGGGGCTGACAGTTGCCCCTGAGTGTCTGGGAGGAAAGCATGTCCCTGTTCCCTAGAGTACATAGGTGGGCGGGTTTTGCAGCCAGACTATGGTCATCCAGTGCTGTTCACTGTAAGGACTGGGAGGCACCACTTATTCTTGGACCCCTGTCACAGGTGACTAGGTAGTGTGTGTGGAGCCACCAGTCATCAGGTCCCTGATGTAGGTAGGTGATGACCCTGCTTAATGGGCAGAGAACAATGTCAAATGTCACAAACCTGCCACTCTACCATGTAGCTGATACAGCTGAAGTTAGGCTTCAGGTGTATACCCAGTTGTACTGTGCTCATGAGGGCCTGCGCTGTTGAAATGGGCCCACACAGGTCTTTGCAGGGGTGAAAGACATTCAAAGTCCATGGCCCCCTTATGCCCGTGCCTAGGGAGCTGTGCTTGCCCTTAGTTCCAGGCTTATGGGAGCTGGCAGATTATTTTTTTCCTGTTTGTTATTGTTCCCTCTCCAAGGCCTGGAGAATGGCTCAGGGTGTGTGACAGGTCCTACGTCCGGCCCAGGGGAAGCGGCAGTCACTGAAGCTGGCCCAGGACCTGGTGAAGAGTGGAAAGGGAACAGGTAGATAAGAGAGATTTTTCCCAAATGGGGTGTTTTTTGATCCACAAGGTAGGTTAGATGCATGTACTTATCTTTTGCTGATTGAGTGCTGCTTTTCACTGGTTCTGGAGGCTTGAGTAGACTTTCTGCCACTTGATCTCTCCTGACATGGAAAATACATCCCAAATGCCACTACCTACCTCACCGCGCACACCAGCCAATCCAGCTCGCAGCGTGCTGGTTCCCGCCGGATCAGGTCTGGCAACTCCTAACTGCTTCTGAACGCTCTCTCCCTCCCCCTGCCACTCAATCTGATTCCTCAACTTTTCCTTTGATGTTCAGGGCTCCTAGATTGTCATATATAATCAATTCACTTGTTTTTTCAAGTCTTTGTTGTAAGAGGGACCACCAGAAGCATCTGACTTCTCTGTCATCTTGGCCCCACCTTTTCTTATTTTTGCAAATCCCTTTCTGTCTCAGTCCACGTATGTATATTTACATATTGTAATTATAGTAGAAGTGTTATTTGGTGTTCTTTTATTTATGTATCTTCATCTGTCTGCAGAGTCATAATAAACATTGCTTCTCTGCTTTCTTGTCTCTTCCTCAGGGCATCCTCACTAGGTCAGTATTCTCTATTTAATCATGAAGTAGCATTTTCCTCTTCTTTGTAGCACTCATCACAGTTGTATTTGTATTTGTGTGATTCTTTGATCAATATCTGTTTCCTCCAGGTAACTGGAAGTTCCTTAATCTATCATTTTTAGCTCACTGTTACATCCCTATCCCATGGTATGTGCTCATTATCTGGTTCTTTAATACATGGTGCATAAATATCTCATCACATTGATGTTGCAATATTCTTGAAATCATAACATTATGGTTGCACACTAATTTTCTTTGTTTCTTGAATAAAATATAGCATCATGGACATCTTGATGCACCCACCTTTTTTCTTTAATTTATTTCCTAAAAGTTGAATCACCACGTCAAAGTTTATGAACATTTTTCATTGGCCTTGGTACATCTGACCATAAAGTATTCCAAAAGGGTTGGACTTATTTATAAACAATATGTGAATATCAAATGATCAAACTATTTAAAAGCATTTATGATTATAAAAGAAATATATACATAACATTGATAACTTAACCCTTTGGTGACCCAATTATTTTCTGCTTTAAATTTTTTGTTACTAGCATATGTTTTCATTAATGGAAGCATGCTGAATCATTGAGTATGCCTGAATTTTTGGTAGGTAGTATTTTTTTTTTCTTGCTTCCTACAGAAGCCTACTCTTAGATTACTGAGGAAAATACCTTGTTCCACTAATTCTACCCCCAGAGTACTCCCAGAGTCCACTGGGACATACAGTGTCCCACGTAGAAATTTTCAAAATTTCTATTTTTCCTGCCAAAAATGCACACACCTCATACAGTACTGTGTAGAAATGGTAATTTGTAGCACATGCCCATTTTTTCAGTTTCAAACAGTCATAAAGGCCCCCTCCTAATGGCTGCATCTACTGTCAGTGGGAAAGCAGTTTCCCAAGAAAGCTGAGGGAATGGGCAACCATATATCTCAACAATCACCAAATGGTATTAAGAAATATCAAAAATTATAAAGAAGAAATTTTGAAACACCATATGCACACTATGCTGAGAAGATCACCATTAATCTTTCCTTCCAGGTATGTTCTCTGTGTGTGTGTATGTGTGAGTGTGTGTAGAAGTAGATCCCAGTTATGTAAAATATGAACCATAAAATTTATATAGTTTCACACCCCGCTCCCTTCCATCATTTGCCATGATATAATGATAATTTTCAATTTTTCTGGCCACTTAATATTCATGGTTGCGTATAACTTCATTGTATAGATGAGCCATAATTTAACAATGTCCTACTAACAGATTTAAATATTGTTTTTGATTCTTCCCTATTGTATATATAGCATGACAATGAGCTGCTGTTGTATATATATCTTTGAGGCTAACACTGGACATGTCCTTGGGGTCAACATGAAATGAAGTCTGATGCTTGTATTGCTTTCGGGAAGCTGGAAAAGAAGTTGTTTGATAGCTATCCAAACATAAAAAGATGAGGAAGGTCTGGTCTGGGGCATTTTATGTAGAAAAGCAGATGTGGGGGGGCCCTTCTACCTTCAAAGTTCTCATTGTTAGTTGCCATTGAGTTGACTCTGACTCATGGCAACCTTATGCATAGTATAACGAAACATTGTCTAATCCTGCCCCATCTTTATGATCATTGTTATGTTTGAGGCTATTATTGGAGCTATTTAAGTACCTTCCAAACTAGGGGTTCATCTTCTAGCACTATATTGGACAATATTCTGTTGAGAGCCATAGAGTTTTCATTGGCTAATTTTTGGAAGTAGATTACCAGGTCTTTCTTCCTAGTCTGTCTTAGTCTGGAAACTGCTGGAACATCATGGGTGACCCTGCTGGTATTTGAAATACCAGTGGCATAGCTTCTAGAATCAAGGGATACATAAGGCCCCGCAGTACAACAAACTGACCGACAGGTGGTAGAACTTCTCATTAGCCCACTTCTTTTAGCACAGAGCGTCTGATTTGGTTTCCAGTCCCAGCTGTTCCACTTCTTAGCTAAGTGACCTTGAGTCATTCCCATCACCTCTCTGAGCTTCATTTTCCTCCCCTGTAAATGGGTTAATTTTAGGACTGACATCAAAGGGTTGTTGTGAGGAATGATTGAGTAAATGTAGGTAAAGCATGTGATAGAGTCACTGGTTGGATTCAATAAACTACAGCAGGGAAGAGAAAACCTTCAAGGTTTACTTCCTTTCGAGAAAAATGGAGTGGCTGGGAGTGTGGTTTTCCCGTCGAATATGTGCCTTTTATGAACGTCTCCACACTTCATCACTCAAGACAGCCTAAGGGGTCTATAATTAAGATTTTTATTCCAGTCTCCATGGGGATTTAACCACCTGAGAAAGGGAAAGAATCCACAGTTAACATCAGAAGTTATCAAAAGATCCCAGTTCTGGTTAAAAGTCAGGCTCATTATCAGTTGATTCCAACAGAAGCTTGGAAACCTTAGATTTTAGCTCAAATCACTGACTGAGATATTCTCTTTTGCCCTCAGTAATACTTTACACAGAAAATCAACTGAAAGCTAATATTTTGAGTTTAGCTGACCTGAGTCTGAATTGCATGACTGTATGACTTTTAGGTCAAGGACATTACCCCTCTGAGACTCAATTTTTCCATCTGAGAAATGGACATGATAACATACAACTTGTGGTTTTGTTGTGGTTGTGTGTCAAGTTATTATTGAGGGATCTACCCTGATACTATGGTTAGATTGTCCGTGTGCATTAGTGGGCATTTTTTAAAGTCACTCTTAATTTAACAAACATTTCTGTAGCTTTCCTGTGTATTGGTTCACATTTTCTGTTTTGCTTCCTCTTTTTCGATCTTTCCCTCCTGACAGGGGGCAAAAAGGGGGACTGACTGTATCACAGGACAGACATTTACTTGGAATCTGAACCTGCAGCAAGAAGTAAAATACATCCGTGTATAAGAAAAGGCATTGCATTGACTTCCTCTTCCTTGAAATCTATTTCAAAAATCCTGAGGGAAACAAGACTCTAATAGGATGATAGTGGGGGAATGACATGGAATTGCTCTAAGATGATGACTCTGTTCCAGACCCAAACTAAAATTTAATTTTAAAAATCCCTACCCCATTTCTTCTCAGAAATAAGAAAGCTGGTTCAACATAATTATTATGATTCCCCTCCCAAATATTTATAACTTAATATCCTATTTCAAACACATCCTTATTTAAAGCTAGACTTAATAATTTTTTCCTGCAGAGAAAAGGGTGTCACAATTCATTATTTAATAATTTAGCAATTCCAAATTTGAGCTAAATTTAGATAAATCTAAATATGTTTTAAAAATGATAGCTTTCTATATGTGTGTGTCCAGCACACACTTATACACATATATGTTGTTGTTGTTCGTTGCCACTGAGTCAGCTCCAACTCATGGCAACCGCGTATACAACATAATGAAACACTGACTGGTCCTGCACATCTTTATGATCACTGATATGCTCAAGTCCGTTGTTATGGCTATTGTGTCAATCCATCTCACTGAGAGTTTCCTTCATTTCCACCGACCCTCTAGATACATATGTGTGTGCACATACACACTTTTACCCAGAGAGACATAAAGATTTGCCTCAGGTATAGTTACCTAAATGAGCCCTGGTGGTGCAGTGGTTAACTGAATGGTCAGTGGTTCGAATCCACCAGCTGCTCTGCTGGAGAAAGATGTGGCAGTCTGCTTCTGTAA
Source organism: Trichechus manatus latirostris (assembly GCF_000243295.1). Classification (NCBI taxonomy): domain Eukaryota; kingdom Metazoa; phylum Chordata; class Mammalia; order Sirenia; family Trichechidae; genus Trichechus; species Trichechus manatus. The sequence goes on along the minus strand of NW_004443989.1, from coordinate 3,101,270 downwards.
AGATTACATCCTTGGAAACCTTTTGGGGCAATTCTACTCTGTCTTATAGAGTCGCTATGACTAGACAGTACACAACAAAATAGTTACCTAGTGTCTTGGTTATCTAGTGCCGCTGTAACAGAAATACCACAAGTGGATGGCTTTTAACAAAGAAAAATTTATTCTCTCACAGTCCAGTAGGCTACAAGTCCAAATTCAGGGTGTCAGCTCCAGGGGAAGCCTTTTTCTTCTCTGTTGGCTCTGGAGGAAGGTCCTTGTCATCAGTCTTCCCCTGGTCTGGGAGCTTCTCTGTGCAGGAACCTCAGGTCCAAAGGACACGCTTTCCTCGCGGCACTGCTTCTTGGTGGTATGAGGTTCCAATGTGTCTCTGCTCACTTCTCTCTTTTATATCTCAAAAGACATTGGATTAAGACACTATCTAATCTTGTAAACCTCATCTGTGTAACCTCATCATAGAGACAGAGTTTACAACACACAAGGAAATCGCATATAACCAAATCATAGTGATAGAGTTTACGACACATAAGGAAATCACATCAGATTTACAAAATGATACATAATCATGCAATACTGGGAATCATGACCCAGCCAAGTTGACAGATATTTCTGGGAGGCACAATTCAATGCATGACACCTAGTAACTCTTAATGCTAGAGCTACTTGATAATAGTTGTTTTATTATTTATGTGTGCAGGTCTTTGGGACACTGTACCAATGTCAATTTCCAGATTCTGACACTGCATGGTAGTTATGCAAGATGGTACCGCTGGAGAGAACTGGGTGAAGATATATGGAATCTCTGTAGTATTTTAAATTTAAAATTAAATTAAAATTTAAAATTGCATGTGGATTTATAATTTTCTCAAAATAAAAATTAAAAAAAAGAGACAGGGAGTGGGGAGACAAGGAGAGAGACCAACAGGAGAAGAGAGACCCTCAGTACTTACTCAAGGCTCCATGCCCTGTGCCAGCCAGTCACACACATTGCCTATGACACTTTTGTTCCACCACTTCCTCTGGCTCTATCTTCTCAGCCTGCAGATTTGAGCTGAAATGTTGCTTCCTCAAAGCCCTTTTCTTGTGCCCTGCAGTTAAAGACAGAAACCCTGGTGGCGCAGTGGTTAAGTGCTATAGCCGCTAACCAAAAGATCGGCAGTTCAAATTCACCAGGAGCTCCTCTGAAACTATGGGGCAGTTCTGCTCTGTCCTATAGGGTCACTATGAGTCAGAATGGACTTGACGGCAATGGATCTGGGTTTTTTTTGGCAGTTGAAGACACACTTATCTGTTGAATAACCTCACAGCCCCTCTAGTCATAGCCTCCTTTGTGATACTTTAAATTAGATAATTAAATGTAAATTGATCCATCAGGATTAGTCTGCCCTGCTAGGGTGCAAGTCCCTGAGGATGGGGCCACATCTCCACTGCTATCCTGCCCATCCCAGTACTCTGCACATCTTGGGTATTTAATGAAGATTATAATTTCTCTACTGCTTAGGAATTCATGCTTTAAAAAAAGTATGGAAAGCTACCTGTCTTAGTTATATAGTGCTGCTATAACAGAAATACCACAGGTGGATGGCTTCAACAGAGAGAAATTTATTCTTTCATAGTCTAGTAGGCTACAAGTCCAAATTCAGGGCATCAGCTCCAGGGGAAGGCTTTCACTCCTCCATCAGCTCTGGAGGAAGGTCCCTGTCATTAATCTTCCCCTGGTCTAGGAGCTTTTCAGTGCAGGGACCCCAGGCTCTGCTTTCTTGGTGGTAGGAGATCCCCATGTCTCTCTGCTGGCTACTCTCTTTTGTATCTCAAAGGAGATTGGCTCAAAACACAATCTAATTGTGTAGATTGAGTCCTGCCACATTAATGTAACTGCCACTAATCCCGTCTCATCAACATCATAGAGATAGGATTTACAAAACATAGGAAAATCACATCAGATGACAAAATGGTAGACAATCACACAATACTGGGAATCATAGCCTACCCAAATTGATATACATATTTTTGGGGGACACAATTCAGTCCATGACGCTATCCTTTAAGACTGATAATTTAAAATTTACATTTTTGTTGACATTCTAAGAATAGTGAAGTAGCATCTACTGCCTTTAATGTCCCATTGCCTAGAGGAAATGAAATCACACTTCTGCACATGGCCTCCTACAGCTTCTGCGTACTGGGGCCCAGTCCACCTTTCCAGCTGCGTCCCTCAGGAAAAAGAGAGGGAGGGAGACGGAGAGAGAGAAGAGGGTTTTGCACGTTTGGAAAGTGAAGGGCTCTGGGTGAGAGGTAGTTGGGATGTAGAGAGGGAATATTTAAAAGAGAGTTGCTTATGAATCCGGTTCTCTTCAGTGTTCTCGGGGAGACAGAAGCTAAGATCCCAACTCCTTTTTAATTATTCGTGATTGTTGAACTGAATTGCTTTGAGATGAGATTTCCTGCAACACAGTGTCATGGAGTCCCAGTATGTGTGTGTGTGTCCAAATGTGTAGTGTGTGTCTGTATGCGTCTCTGTGTTTCTGTATGCGTACGTGCCTGTATGTGTCATTTTCTGTGTTCTTCTGTGTCTCTGTGGCCTTCTGTGTCTGTGTATATGATGTGTATGTTTCTATGTGTGTATGTCTCTGTGTGTATATGTGTGTAGTGTGTCTGTATGTTTCTGTATGTGTGTGTTTATGTGTGCGTGCTTGCTTGTGTGACTTTCTGTGTGTCTCTGTGTATGCAGTGTGTACGTTTCTGTATGTGCGTGTGCCTCTGTGTGTGTGTGTAGATCCAAGCAGTTCAGTTCAGTAGCAGGTGAGCTCCATCTGGAACCAGATCGCCAAGATTCACACCCTGACACCAGCTTTCAGCACCGTTGTGACTTCAAAAAGTTGCTCACCCCTTCTGTGGCTCAGTACACTCCTTGGTAAATGGAGATATTGATAGTGCCTGCCTTGTGGGATTACTGTAAGAATTAAATAAGGGAATGCATAACAGCGCCGGCACACAGGAAGACTCAACAGTGTATCAGGCATCATTATGTCCTCCCTAGTCAGCATCTGTCATGCCCAGGCACCTGTCTGCTCTATTACCCTTATCTCCTTACGGTAACTGGGAGGCCCTCTTTACCCCAGGCTGAGGGACTTCCTGGGACCTGGGACTATCTCGTTTAAAACAAGGATAGTCCCACGCAAACTGGAACAAGTTAGTCACCCTACCTGTCATCCTCCACCCCTAATCCCAGCCCCACTCAAGGCTCTGTTATACACAAACAATTATTATTGTTTCTTTGGGCCAAGAAATTGCCTTGGGGATTCGTTTAACTTTTCCCGGGCTGTCATTGCCCCAGTTGGTCTGGGCGATTCATTGCCTAATGCCTTCCCAGAACTGGGCACGATTAGGTCCACAGATGAGGCTGGGGCTGGGAGGAGGCGCGGGTGTCTGGGGACCTGCAGGAGATGACTCACCACTGAGTCGGGGGGTCCTGTCATGACAAGCCCACTTTTCCCTTGAATACCCATGAGCAGTGTGAGTCAGGCCAGGATGAGGTGCTCTGGGCGCCACTCAGTGAACAGGCCCTTGAGGGCCAGGCCCCAGCCTCCTCCCTGAGAAATTCCTGGTACTAGGAAGCGGCCACTCCCCATGGCTGAAGGGCAGCAGCCAAGGGGAGCCAGGCTGTGTCCTGGGAGAGGACATTGACTGCACCTGCGTCCCCTTGTCACCGTGCAGAGGAACTATAAACGGAGTCACTAGAGCAGCGAGCCTTTATAATCCCAGTGAGTCATGAGCAAAGTGAGCAGGACTCTACGCACAGCTTTCTGGGTGAGCCCACCAGTTTCAGTTATTTGCAAGCCAAAATTCTTCAAAGTGAAAATGTGGTGGGGAGGCTTCTGGGCTCAGTGCTCCAGGCAATAAAGAAATTATTATTGTAATTATTTTTTATCACAACTGCCATTACTGTTATTTATCTATCCTTCATCAAGCACCCACCGTGTGCCAAGCACTTCATACACTTTATGTCAGTCAAGCCCTGAAATAGCTCTGGGAGATATTTATTATTATCCACACTCAGTACATGACGAAGCTAAGACTTTGGAAAGTTCTAGAACATGGCCAAAGTCACATAGCTATGACCCTGGTAAGCCCTGGGCCCTTTTCCTCTTCCGCAGATACCCAAATCCTGCCCCTCTCAGGCCTACCTGACCCTAAACATGAATTTGTAAATCATATGTCTTGGTTTTGAGATTAGGAAAACTATAAAGAGCTGGACAGGAAGTTGGATACAGAGGTGGTATGAAAAGAAAGAAGTCCTTGGGTGGTGCAAACAGTTAATGCACTCTGCTGCTAATCAAAAGGTTGGAAGTTCAAGTCCACTCAGAGGCACCTCAGAAGAAAGGCCTGTGATCTACTTCTGAAAAATTAGCCATTGAAAACCCTATGGAGCACAGTTCTATTCTGACATACATGTGGTGACCGTGAGTTGAAGTCAACTCAATGGCAATGAGTTGGTTATAAAAAGAATAAAACCTAAATGTGAAAATCCTACTTTTTTAAAACTGTTCATGACCTCGTGGTCCCTGCCCCTCATTTCTGCCTTGGGTTGCTTCTTGTGTTGATTTTCAGGCAATCTTCAGTTTAAATATTCACTGTTTCTCAGTACCCGTAGGCTCACAGCTTCTGTTAAGGGATCCTTAGATGCTCCTTAGATGCATCTGCCAAATTACACTCAACCCTACATACATTTGCAAATTCTGCCAAAATTCCGTCATTTAAGTATATGTGAATTGATCCCTATGATTGTTCTTTAAAAAACACGAATCTGATTACATTATATATCTGCTTACAAAACATGCTTTATAAAGTCCGAATTCTTTACACCTGCCCTCTGTCTCGCCCATCTCCTTCTGGTCCGCTCTGCTCACCATTTCCAGAGCTGTGCAGTGCTGTCATGTCCTGCACCTTTCTCTCTGATGAGATGTCCTTACGCCTTTCTTCACCTAGCAATCTCTTCCTCATCCTTGAAATCTTGTTTGCAATATCACCTCTCTTGAGAAGCCTTCCAAGTCCCCTTGATCATAACTGCGGCTTTCAAAGCCCTTTGCAATAACTCAAACACACCACTCAGCATGCCCGTCTGCTGGGGCTTTCTAACAAGAATGCAGATTAGGATTACCTAGGATGCTTGTTTACCATGAAGATTGCCAGGACCCACCTCCAGACGTTTTGATTGCATAAACTGGTACAGGTGATCTTATTCAGCAAGGCCGGCAGACGCAAACCTGGGCAGCTGCGAGCTAGGCAGATGGCTTAGCAAAGAGTGCACTCTGACTGGCCAAACCCACCTGGGGAGCTACCTGGGCACCGAGGTCTCACTGAGCCAGCAAGGTGAGCAGTATCAGCACAACTGTGTTTCATGAAAGGAAGCGTGTTGTCGTTCCTCTTGCTTTCATTAAGACAATTCAGAGCAGAGGAGGCTGAAACGGCTTCCTGTTGGCACAAAAAATCAGAGATTAATAGTAAACCTTGAAAATAGTGCAGCATCTGATTTGGGCTTTTCCATCAGCAAGTCCAATAACCTGGAGGAAACTATTAACATACAAATAGACAGACTTCCCATTAAAACAGCAGCAGCAGACAGTTCTGGAAAAGAACTCTTCACGCGGAAAGCAATTATGACGGGAAATCAAGTCCGATTCAGGCCCATTTGCAGCAAGCTTGGAAAATCAAAACGCAACCACTCATAATTGTGAAGGCAACCCTGTTGTTAGGGGAGGGAATAGCCAGTTCTTTATTACTGTTCCTATTATTAGCTTACTTTTTAAAAATTCAACTTTTTAAGTAAGCTCCAAATCTTCCTGACTTGCAGCCTCTACTCAGGGGGCTCTGGCGTGGCGCAGACACACTAATTCATGTACCAAAAAAAAAAAAAAAAAAGCAGCCCATGTATAAATAAATACTTTTTTTGGTCAAATTTCCAAAAGTTAGTCAGGTTTCTAAATGAGATGTTGAGATGCCACTCAACTGGGAACTTTTAAATAAGTAGACATCCGCTTTGAGTGTGTGCTGCCTCTGAAAGCCAGATGGCCCAGTCCTAGGCACTGTGTTATTTTAATGGAGCCAGAATGCGGGTGACCAGATGCCTAGAGGCACAATTGAGTCTGAGATAAGAGGTAGGCCCTAACAAAGGGGAATCTCCCAGTGAGGACAAAATTGCTCCCAGGTAACATGAACATTTTCTTCCTACATGATCATGAAAAGAGTGAAGGAAAAAAAACGAGTGGACAGGGAGGCTAAAATGAGATAACATGGTACCCCAAGACCTCCGCCAAGGAGGGAGAGGTTGGGAAATTGCCCACAATGACATCACACAGCGAGACTCATTAAGACCCCTGCTGTGCCCTCCTGTATTACTCAGCTCTTCTTCCATGACAACAGAGTTTACTCTGACTGACAGTTTAAGTTTCTGTCTGCTGCGCTGCACTATAAGCCTGGAACGCTACAACCTCCAATTGCCTTTTAGGAGGAACAACTCCTCGCATGTGGCCTTAGATACCCCACAGATCTAGGCCCTGCCTACTTCTCTAGCAGAATCTGATGCCCTTTTCCCTGCCTTTCTGTGCCCCAGCTCAACTGGCTATCTTTTGGATCCAAAAACATGCCATTTGTCTCATGCCCCAGGTCTTTACACATGAGTTTCTCTCTGCATGGAATGCTCTGTCTGTGCCCACTCCCACCGCCCTACCTCCGCCTCCCACGCAAACACATCTAGTTAACAGCCAGGCTACATGCACTCATGACATCCTTTCCTTCAGAGCATTTACCGGGAATCATAGACTTGTGTGCCATCTAGTCGATTCCCACTCATAGTGACCCTACAGGACAGAGCAGAACTGCCCCATAGGGTTTCCAAGGCTGTAAATCTTTACAGAAGCAGACTGCCACACCTTTCTCCTGCAGAGCGGCTGGTGAATTTGAAACACCAACCTTTCGGTTAGCAGCCAAGCGCTTAACCACTGCATCACCACTGTTCCTTATTATAAACTTACTTGAGTAATTATATGATAAATGCCAGTCTCTCCCACTGGACTAAAAGTTTCATTTGCTCATAGATCTCACATCTCTAGAACCTACAACAACATCTGGCTTGTGGATGAACCAGTGATTCCTAGCACCCAGCTCAGGCCAATCATCCAGTAAGGCCGATGACAACTTTTTCAGTGAATAGATGGATTAGTATGTGGCAGAATTGGAATTCGAGACCTGTGTCGTTTCTAGACATCCCATTGCCTCTCTGTAAACATAACAACATATACAGCTCTTTAAGTTAATAATCCTTTTGAAATGAGAAATATTCAGACACACACAAAAAAAGAATGACAAAGCTGTTTTTGTTTTTTATGTTGTTTGAAAGAAAAAGCTAACTGGATGCGTGGCAAATGTTAAACGCTAAAATGTAAAGGACGATAATGAGGAAAAATTGTCTCCAACATTCCACCAAATCCAGTTCCAAACATTGGCCAGCAGGTTGTTTGGAGTTTGAGAACATATTTCTCCACAGGAACAATTTTGGCCAGTCAAGGGATAGATAATGTACTGACTTAGGTTCTATTTTAACTTTTATCACCCTAAGTCCAGGGAGAATACATCTCTTAGCTGTGTGTAGAAAGGTAAAAACTGCACACACATTTCTCCATGGCAGCATTGTTAACTCCCACTAGAGATACTGGATCCTATAAACCATGGCAAGTTGGACTTTCTGTTCTTTCCATTTTGTGTTAAATTTCCAGAGGAGTTCTTGGTTGTTATCTGCTTCCTTTCCTCACCAGGAATGCGGTGTAGACTATAGAAGGCCAAGGGGTCACTTCCCCTGATAATGGTGCTCAGGACAGTGGGGGTTCCATCAGCCGATAGATCCAGGTCAACCTGAGTCGCTTCCCCTGATGATAGTGCTCAGGTCAGTGAGGTTCCATCAGCCAGTGGAGCCAGGTCATCCTGAGTCACTCCTGATGATAGTGCCCAAGGTCAGTGGGGGTTCCACTAGCCAGTAGAACCAGGTCATGCTGGGTAACTCCCTACTTCTGGGTGAGCCTCTTCAGGGAGACCTTGCAAGAAGGGTCCAATTCTGCTGTGAAAGAAAATTTTAGAGCTGATTCATTCATATGTTCATTCATCATTGAGTCAGTCAGTCATTCAACAAAGATCCTTTGGGGATCTTTTGGGCTGTGACAAAATCCCACCCTTATGGAGCTAACCTTCTAATGGAAGGAGCGGGCAACTAACAATTGGACACTACATCCGATTATGGATGTATTAAGTGTAATGAAGAAATAAACAGGATTATGAGATAGTAACTGGGAACGGGCCATATTAATAAGATTCATAGTAGAAAGTACTACAGAGTATAGATAATTATTTCTCTCCTTCCCTCTCTCTCCTCATTCTCCTCCTTTTCCTTAACTTATTCTGCAGTCTGGCATCTTGGGTCTATTTTCTTGACACCAACTGTATGCCACCCACCCAGTCTAATCCAGTCTAGTTCCTCAGACAAATGAGGGCCCGTCTGAGCCCTATGGGTAGGACAGAGAGAGGCTTCATACCCAGGCCCAGCCCTCAAGGTGCTCATGGTCTAGAGGAGACAGACAAGCTTATACTCCGTGTAATAATACTGAAGGGAGACAACACACAGTCATGCTGTGTTGTGGTTCAAGAAAGAAATGACTTAGTTGCTCAGAGGAGACAGGAGTTAGCCCCTTGCCTGGGGGTTGAGGTTGACTTCCATCAAAGAGCACAGGGCTTCTGCCTGAGGTCTGTCTTTGTTTGCCAAATCCAATTCCATGTGATTTCTCTTCAATTAATGGGATGAACAGACTGTTCAGGTTTTTACCAGGGGGGGAAATAGAGGTAAGTGACAAAACAGTATACAGAAAAGCTCTGGTTAGATGGGACCCAGAGTTCCATATTTTGGTCCACTGAACCTCCTCCACCATTAAGAATCCCCTCAAAGTCTACAGAGTATGAGGCTGTATTCTTCTGCCCTCAAAACTGATAATGGTCAGCAAGGGCTTGTAGTTACTGGTGAATCCTCAGGCCCTGGAATGTTCCATGGCTCAGTCAAGATGCCCTCCCATAAGAACTTCTCCAGTCTGCCAAAGTCAAGGGAATTTTTAATCTGTTAGTAACAGACATTGGAAAGAAGAATGAGCAAGGCCACATTTTTCTTCAGCTATTGGAATTTTTTACATATAAAATGAACTCAACTCTTTTGCACGTGCAAAAGTTTGCATTTTGGATTTACACAGGGCAAAAATGTTCAAGATAATAAATCACCTCTTGGCCTTGGCAAACCCACTACCAGACTGCAGAAGCCCCAGCCACAGTTTAACTGTGACTTCTGATAGACTCTCTGCCAGAACCTCCTAGCTTAGCCCTCCCAAATTCCTGACCCTTAAAGACTATGTGAGATAATACCTGTCTGTTGTTTAAACTTCTACATCTAGGGTAATTTATTACTCAGCAATGGATAACTAATACACCACCCCATTCTGGGATCAGATACTGAGAGCTGGGCCCCAGCAATGAATGGGTCAGTATTGGAATAAGCTAGATTATAGAATGTACATAAGGTCACCCTGTGGCTCTCTGAATTTGTTCAGTCACCATGGGACTTTATCAGAAATAGTCAACTTGTACAGAATTTTCCCCTTATTCATTTCTTTACTCTTCATAGGATGGCATAGCTAATCACATGGGTTTGGAATTCAACAAAGTTAAGTTCAAATCCTTCCTTTGCTATCATTACGTATGGAACCATTGGTAATTTGTTTGGCCTCTCTGAGATCAGGTGCCTCATCTGTAAAATGAGGAGGGTAGTAGTACTCACTTCAGAGAGTTGCACAATTCCAGAGAGCACCGGGGCTTTATAAGGATCTATTTAGATAATGTACATAAAGCACTTAGCACAGTGGCTGGTACCTATTAAGGACTCAAATAATGGTAACTTATTATCATTTGTACTAATTACCCAAATTGCCTCACACCAGCAAATAGGAAATTCCTTTAATTCCAAAAGATTTTCCTTATTGAACTTAATTCTGGTAGACCATGTGTTGTAACAGCTTTTTGTTCTGGAAATGTGATCCTTGGACTTTCTGTATGAGAATTACCAGCAGTGCTTATTAAAAATGCAGATTCCTAGAACTTATTTCAAACCCACTGACTGAATCAGTATCTTTGGGGTGGGAAAAAAATCTGCATTTTTTAAAACAAACTCCTCAGGTGATTCTAATATCCAGGAAAGCCCTCGAACCACTCTCGTAGAGGAAAAAAGATTCATCTGAGAGTTAGGAGACCAAAGGTGCTAGTCTGACCTCTGACATTTACTAGTCAGAGTGAGTTAACCTTTGTGATTCCCAGTTCCTCATCTGCAAAAAGGACCACCTTATCTGTGCCTTCCCTAGCTCGTACAGTGATTGTAAAGATTGACTGAGATAATAGAAACATTAAGTGACTCCTATCTAGTGTGTACACAGTTTACGGAGTGATTATACCCACTGAATCTCAGTGAAACTCACGACAGTCCTATGAAGTCAGTCTTCCGCCCTGTTGACAGATGAGAACGGAGGTTGGGGAGGTTACATGGCTTGTCCAAGGCAGAGTTAGCGCACAAAGCAAGGTCTTCTGACCACAAATCCCAGGTGCATGTTTTCCCTCCTTGTGAACTAAAATCAAGGTGCTGTATCAACGTGTTCTCTGTGCGTCACTTTAGCTACAACTAGTGCATTGGTTGTGCCACCTAGTCTGCAGAAGAGAGTCCAGGGTAGGAAACAGCATCTATGTTCTAATTGTCCAGGTCACAATTGTACATGCAAAGAGCAATAACTAATTTAAAACAAAAACTATGAGGTCATCAAAAATGCATTTCTTTAGCAATGACACCAGAGAGAGTGTTAGTCTTGGTGTGTCAAGTATTTCTAACTCATGTACCATTAAACTCACTCATCCTAAATTATAAACCTGATTAACTTCATTCATTTACTTTTTCCTGGATCATTATTTAATTTCCTCTGCCTAGACTTATGCAAGAGAAAAAAATATTTGGAAAATAATTTGTTTTCTCTACATTCTGTATGAATAAGGGAAAGGGGTTCAATCAGATGGTTTGCATTTCAATTCATAAAATTAAGTGTCTGCTACCATACTATGAGAAACGCCTTGGGTTCACTATGAGAAATGGCTTGGGTTTGGAAGGCATGTTTGGGATGGTCTGATGTGTTGTGAATATTAAATACACTTTTGGGTGCCAAGGGTGGGTACACATCCAAGATGTGGGTCAACATCCTGCAGAGAAGGCAACTAAGGAACAAAAGGAAGCCTCCTGTGGCCTGGAAAGATAAGCCATAGTAATTAAGATGCACTTAGCAGAGATAACAAAATGCTTTCAACTATGAGCTCAAATTTGAAATCACAGAGTCAGACGCTCTGAACAGCCAAAGCTGACCTGGGATCTGGTTGATTCTCAGATGGAAACTCCAGACTGAGAGCTTGGGAAAGAGGTCCATGCTTAACAAAAGTGTCCTGGATTGGGTTCCCCTAAGAGCAGACAGGAAACCCTGGTGGCGCAGTGGTTAAGAGCTACAGCTGCTAACCAAAAGGTCTTCAGTTTGAATCCACCAGGCGCTCGTTGGAAGCTCTATGGGGCAGGTCTACTCTGTTCTATAGGGTCACTATGAGTTGGAATTGACTCAATGGCAATGGGTTTTCTAAGAGCAGACCTGGCAACAGGATTGAGTGCAAGTGGTTCATTTGGGAAGTGGTCTCAAGATGAGTAAAATTGAGAGGAGAGGCAAGAGAGCTAAAAAAGGCATGAATATGTAGGTTACTGGTATGGACAATTGGTGCCTAATCCCACTGGGGACCATTGTGAGACTGTGTAGAGCACACTTCAGAGTAATTCCACCCAGGGGACAAGGAAGCTGGGGGTATTTATCCACTAACTCCCTTTCATCATTGCTGCTCCCAGAATGTTAAGTCCCTAGATCTCTGATCTGCCCAGAAGTGGCCAAAGAAAGCTCTCAGGCACAAAATCAGGGATACTTGCAATTCAAAGCCCTCAGCTTGACTGGCCACCAGCAGAGTTTCTCACAACCTGGATGGCTATGACATGGAGAAGTCTCTATGTGGTAATAATGATAATGATGCTTTTACTAGTAATGCATAGCATCCATTTGCTGAGTACCTATCATGTGATACCATAATGTATCTCATTTAACCCACTACAACTACATGTCAAAGGCATTATGATTCCCATTTCACAGATGAGGTAGAAGAGAATCAGAAAGTTTCAGTAACTGGCCTAAGGTCACACTGTTGGAAATGGAAAGCCAGACTTTGAACCTGGGTCATTGACTGTAGAATATGGCCTCCCCACATGTTGTTGTGTTGTTAGGTGCCATTGAGTCAATTTTGATGCATATCGACTCTACAGGACAGAGCAGACCTGCCCCATAGGGTTTTCTAGGCTGTAATCTTTATGGGAGCAGATCGCCAGTTATTTTCTCTGGTGAATTTGAACTGCTGACCTTTCTGGTAGCAGCGAAGCTCTTAACCATTGAGCCACCAGGGCTCCTTCCTCCCCACATAACAGGTAGTAAATATATATTTGTTTAATGGAGGAATGGAAAATACATAAAGAGGCCTATTCTAACTTTTGACACTTCAAGAGGGTATCTTTGTGGACTTGTGTCTGTCTTGCATGTTTTTCCAGTCCCACCTCTTACTTGCCCCCCTTCTGGGCCTCCATGAAAGTCTACAGTATGTTTTATAATAAGATGTAGACACTTGTAGTCCTAGATGAGCATGTTTGTAGCTCCTGTATATGTAAAGCCTAGGAAACCGACACTGGGGATTTGGGACAGGTCAAAGGGCTCAGCTACACCGTCACTGACTTATGATGTGAGTAAATGGTTTCCCTCATCCTCCACCACACCTCCCTTCCTTCACACTAAGAGATTGTGTCAATTTAGCTTCAACCACTATCTAGGTTATTTTCTGGGCTGGCTCACAACAAATATTATCAAAGTTTAAGAAAACATGTTGGGCTCTCAACAAGGTTTGAACTCTGCAGATGTTTTGGGATAGAAGGTACGAGATAAACTGTTTCCTACCACAGGAAGCTTCTGCTACTCGCTGTGGGTTCATAGTTGACAGAAAAAAAAGTTTAAAAAAAAAAAGGGTTTGAAACGCTATGAAACTGTGCTCTCGTAATACAAACAGGTAGAAACTCCCGGGTAGCCTGTTCAGAGGAGGAAAGATTCTCGGGAGACATTGCGTTTTTAATCTGCAAGACTCTCAGCCACCAACATGCAGGATTCATCCACTTGAAGCCATAAAGAAATTAGAATTTGAATTCTTAAGATTTGCCATGCATGAAAGTGTGTAACAACTTCCTCATTTACATTGCCCCTCCCCACAGAGTGCCAGGAGGGAAACCAAAGCCATTTTCTCAAAATAGATCAATGTCTGAAATATTGGCTTCTATTTCTGAAGAACTCACTTCTGAGCTTGTTTGTCCAACTCTGTAGTTCAAATTAATTTCACCCTTCAGGGATCTGTAGGCATGCTGACAGATTCAATGACAAAAGTGGAGTTTTATTGGAAAGAGTGTTGGTTGGGGAAGCAAAGTGCTCAGGGGATAATTTGGTAATGGGCTATGGAGACTTTCTTCCTAGGTCACTTGTTCAAATCTAGAACCTGCTTGGCAGTGATTGAAAATCATTACTAGTTGACAGTTGCCTGACAGTTGGTGTTTTATCCCTATTCCTGCAGCACCTTCTAAGCAAAATAGCTACAGTCTCAGTAAAAAACAAAAACAAAAACAAAAAAACCCAAACTTGTTGCTTCAAGTAGATTCCGACTCATGGCGACCCCATATGTTGCAGAGTAGAACTGCTCCATAGGGTTTTCTTGGCTGTACCATATTTTTACACAAATAACACGTGCCTTCTGTGTTTGTTTGTTTGCCAGCTGCACCCTCCCCCTGCGAGGCACCCTCACAAGCACCACCATGCCAATTCTCCTCTACATATTGCTGTAAAAAAAAAAATAAGCATAGCGTGCTTGTAAAAATACCTTGTGTGGGAGGGTTCAACCAGCAAACAAATGTAGAAGGCACATATTATTTGCATAAAAATACTGAAATCTTTATGGGTGCAGATTGCCAGGACTTTCTTCTGTGGTGTCACTGAGTGGGTTTGAACCACCAACCTTTAGGTTAGTAGTCATCCACACACAGTCTCAGTAGGGTCACCAAGGATTTAATGAAAACACAGAGGCTGAATTACCAGGTTTCTTCCCCAGCAGCTTGCTACTTACCAGCTTAGATACTTTTATCAATTTACTGGGTATGGCCCACCAAGAGATTCCAAATTCCTACTTATTACCTGGGGTGAAATCTGATTAAAACCAGGAAGAAATCAGGGCATAATGAGAAATGAAGGATGAAAAAGTTGCTATAAAACTTCATGTTGATCATCTGCTTACAGTTGAGCTAGAACATCTACATGTCTACATAAAAAAGACAAATCTTAAAAGGGCATAACTGGCACCAGGGAAACACACGAGGGTGAACCCCAAATAAAATGACTGGAGGAAGAAATTTGGCAGATTTCCATCTGAAGGGTCCTTAAGAAACCCACAAGGCAAAGAGCCACTTAGGACCCATTATGGGAAAGTTGGCGCCATATTAATTTCAGCATGGCCATTCTCAGTTGGATCCCAATCACCCGATGGAATCTCCGCAGGAGTCCATCTTTAATGCAAGCTGGGCCAAGTAATGAGAAGTTGATTCTAAGCAAGGGAATTTTCTTATTTCAATGGGCCTAAGCCAAAACCTTTAAAATTATTTTAATGTCATTTTTCTTTTTAATGGGACATGTAAGTACTAGGGAAATTACAGGCATTAAAAGGGTTTCTTTGGAATTTCTTTCTTTCTTTTTTTTTTTTCCTCGTAATTGCCTATTAGGGGGTAAAACTTTTAATTCATTCTGAATGTTTCACTCTGATATGAGAAACTTGACCCAAAGCTCATATTCGTGGATTATTGGTGGTGGTAGTTGCCACTGAGTCTGCTCAGATTCGTGATGACCTTACGTATAGCAGAACGAAACGTTGTCCAGTGCTGTGCCACCTTCATGATCATGGGTATGTTGGAGTCTGTCCATTGTTGCAACTATTGTGTAGTGCCTTCCAACCTGGAGCCGGGGGCGGGGGGGTCATGTTTCAACACTATATTAGACAATATTCTGTTGAGATCCATAAGGTTTTCATTGGCTAATTTTTGGAAATAGATCACCCAACGTTTCTTCTTAGTTGATACTAGTCTAGAAGCTCCACTGAAACCTGTCTAACATGGATGACCTTGCTGGCATTTAAAATACTGGTAGCATAGCTTCTAGCATCATAGCAACATGCAAGTCACCAGTGGCAAATGGGTGGTGATGATCACATACTACCCGACAAAATAAATCTCAACAAATACAAAAGAATAAAAATTATAGAAATCATATTTTGTTACCAAATACATTAAAATTATAAATTAAGAATTAAAAATAAAAGAAAAATAAAGAATTTTTTGAATTAAAAAACTTCTAGGTAACTTATTGGGCAAAGAGGAAAGTAGAATAAAACCTAGAAAATTTAGAACAGAAGAAAATAGCACTACATGTAGTCAAAGCAGTAGTTACAGGAAAAGTTAGTATTTTTTTTTTTTTTTTCTGGTTTAGGATTTCTTTTTTTTTTTCCCCCATACAAAAATTTATACATACATTGTTATGTGACTCTAATTACTCTTCACATACTGTGACAGCACACACCTCCTTTCCACCCGATTCCCCATGTCCACTCAACCAGCTACTAACCCTCTCTGCCTTCCCATCTCACCTCCAGACAGAAGCTGCCCATTTAGTCTCTTGTATCTACTTGAGCCCAGAGGCATACTCCTCATGAGTATCCCACAGTCCAGTCCAATCCCTGTCCAAAGAGTTGGCCTTGGAAATTGTTTCAGTTCTGGGCTGATAGAGAATCCAGGGGCCATCCTTTCTGGGGTTCCTCTAGTCTCAAACCATTAAGTCTGGTTTCCTTACTAGAATTTGAGTTATGCACCCCACCTTTCTCCTGCTCCATCTGGGATTCTGTTGTGTTCCCTGTCAGGGCAGTCATTGGTGGTAGCCAGGCACCATCTAGTTCTTCTGCTCTCAGGCTGATGAAGTCTCTGGTTTATGTGGCCCTTTCTGTCTCTTGGGCTA
>NW_004443989.1:3083004-3084075 GCF_000243295.1 Trichechus manatus latirostris | reverse complement strand
AGTGGTTGTACCATTTTACATTCCCACCAACAGTGTATAAGTGTTCCAGTCCCTCCACAACCTCTCCAGCATTTATTAGTTTGTGTTTTTTGGATTAATGCTAGCCTTGTTGGGGTGAGATGATACCTCATGGTAGTTTTGATCTGCATTTCTGTAATGGCTAATGATCGTGAGGATTTCTTCATGTGTCTGTTAGCCGTCTGAATATCTTCTTTGGCGAAGTGCCTGTTCATATCCTTTGCCCATTTTTTAATTGGGTTGTTTGTCTTTCTGTTGTTGAGGTTTTGCAGTATCTTGTAGATTTTAGAGATTACATGCTCATCGGATTTGTCATAGCCAAAAATTTTTTCCCAGCCCATAGGTCGTCTTTTGACTCATTTGGTGAAGTCTTTTGATGAGCATAAGTGTTTGATTTTTAGGAGCTCCCATTTTCCAGTCTCTCTTCTGGTGCTTGTGCATTGTTACTTATGGTTCATATTGTGTTTATGCCATGTATTAGGGCTCCTAGCATTGTCCCTATTTTTCTTCCATAATCTTTATCGGTTTTGATTTTATATTTAAGTCTTTGATCCATTTTGTGTTAGTTTTGTGCATGGTATGAGGTATGGATCTTGTTTCAGTTTTTTGCAGATGGATATCCAGTTATGCCAGCCCCATTTGTTAAAGAGACTGTCTTTTCCCCAATTAACAGACTTTGGGCCTTTGTCAAATATCAGCTGCTCATAGGTGGATGAATTTATGTCCAGATTCTCAATTCTGTTCCATTGGTCTATGTATCTGTTGTTGTACCACTACCAGGCTGGTTTGACCTCTGTGGCAGTATAATAGGTTCTAAAATCAGGTAGTGTGAGGCCTCCCACTTTGTTCTTCCTCTTGAGTAATACTTTATTTATTCGGAGCCTCTCCCCTTTCCATATGAAGTTGGTGATTTGTTTCTCCATCTCATTAAAAAATGCCAGTGGAATTTGGATTGGGATTGCATTGTATCTGTAGATCGCTTTGGGTTGAATTGACATTTTCACTATGTTGAGTCTACCTATCCATGAGCAAGATATGTTTTTCCACTTACTC
>NW_004443989.1:3058395-3082904 GCF_000243295.1 Trichechus manatus latirostris | reverse complement strand
ATCTTCTGGATTTCTGATTGCTGTCTCTCTATGGATTCTTGCAGCCTGTTAAATTTGTCATTATGCTCTTCTCTAATCTTTTTAATTTCCTGTATTATGTGTTCTACATTTTTCTTAATTTCCTGAAGAGTTCTGTATATAAATCTTTTGTATTCTGCCTCCGGTAATTCCAAGAAATTTTCCTCTTCTGGGAAATTTCTAGATTCTTTATTCTGGGAGCTTGCTGAAGCCATCATGGATTGCCTCTTTATGTGATTTTATATTGACTGTTGTCTCTAAGCCATCAATAAGTTATTATATTTATTTTATGTTTGCTTTCTGTGTCCTAGCTTCTTGTTTTGTTTTGATATGCCCAGATAGGCTGCTCATATGAGCTAGTTTGATTATTGGCACCTTTGAAGCTCAAATATCCTGTCACCAAGTGGTTAGATCTGTTGCTAGGTATGTGAGCTCAGGATTCCACCCACTCCTCCTGTATGGATTCAGCTCAGGTGCCCAGGTAGATGGCCACCAAGTGTGTGGTGTAGCCTCTTACAGTCCTAGACAGGCATGGGTGATTGGTATAGCCACAGGCATCTGGCTGCAGCAGGGGGACGCACTCTGAGCAAGGCAGGGGGCTGACAGCCACCCCCGAGTGTCCAGGAGGAAGGCGTGTCCCTGCTCCCTAGAGCACGTAGGTGGGTGGGTTTTGCAGCCAGACTATGAGCACCTAATGCTGTTGGCTGTATGGACAGGGGGTGGTGGTGGTGGGCACCTCTTATTCATGGGCCCCTACTGCAGGTGGCTAGGTGGCGTGGGTGGAGCCACCAGTTCTCAGGCCCCTGATGTGGGTAGGTGAAGACCATGCTTAATGGGCAGAGCAGTGTCAAATGTCAAGAACCGGCCACTTCACAGCTAAAACTGTTGAAGTTAGACTTCAGATATATACCCTGTTGTACTGTGCTAATGAGGGTATACGCTATTGAGATGGTCCCACACAAGTCTATGCAGGGGGAAAGGCACTCAAAGTCCGTGGATCTCCTATGCCTGTGTCTAGGCAAAGGAACTGTGCCTACCCTGGGTTCCTGGCTTAGCGGTGCTGGCAGTTTATTTTTTTCCCCGTTTGTTAATTTGTTCACTCTCCAAGACAGGGAGAATGGCTCTGGGCGTGTGACGGATCCTACTTCCGGCCCAGGGGACTCAGCAGTTGCTGAAGCCAGTCCGGGACCCAGTGCAGAGCACCGAGTGAGGAGGTAAATGAGAGAGAGGTTTTTCCCCAAGGGGGGAGTTTCTGATCCACGTGGTAGGCCGTATGCAATTACTTATCTTTTGCTAGATCAAGGGCTGCTTCTCACTGGTTCTGGGTGGCCGTGTAGACTCTCAGTGGCTGGGTCTCTCCCGGTGTGGAAAATGCACCTCCCGAGCACAGCTGCTTGCCTGCCTTACCACTCAGCCCCAAGCTGATTAGGCCTGAAGGACTCAGGCTCTCGCCAGGTCAGGTCTGGTCACTCCTCGCTGCTTCCAAACTGTCTCTCCCTCCCACTGCCGCTCAGTCTGGTTCCTGAACTCTGCCTTTGATGTTCAGGACTCCAAGATTGCCATATATAATGAAATCACTTGTTTTTTCGGGTCTTTGTTGTAAGCGTGTCCACTGGAAGCGTCTGACTACTCCGCCATCTTGCCCCCTCCTCCAAAAGTTAATATCTTAAATGCATTTAATAGCAAATAATAAATATTGAAAATAAGTTAGCTAATTACTGAACTCAAGATTCTAGAGAATAGTAACTACATAAACCAAAAGAAAGCAGAAGAAAATAGTAACTATAAGAGCAGAAATAAATTAAATAATACGTAAAGAACTAATAGAGAGGCTTAACAAATCCAAATGCTGATTCTGTGAAAGGAATAGTAAAATAGGCTTATAGAGTTAAACCTGGCAAGACTGATTATTGTGGAAGAGAAAGAATATAATTAAATAACATTTGGAACAATAAGAGAGATATAACTTTAGATATAGTAAAACTTAAATCATCAGAGAATAAAAGGACAAATTTGAAAAGAATAAATTTGAAGATGTACATAAAATAGACAATGTCATAGGAAAAAACACCATTTTCAAATTTTTCCAAATTAAAAAAAAAAAAAACTTGAAGGGGACTTGTAATATTAAAAAATCGAATAAGCAGATTTTATATGTATACCAACTTCTTTAAGCAAAATTTGTAGGTTAATCTCACTTATGACCAAAAACATAAAAAATTTAGAATAACACATTAGCAGACCAAATTTCCCAATGTATTAACATAATAATAAAATAAAAATAATAGTAATAACAAAAACAGCAACAACAATAATAAATCTTAATCAAATAAGGTTTATTATAGGACTGCAAGAGTAGTTTAACATTAAAGGGAAAATAACTATCAGTATTATTCATTACATTAATAGATTAAAGAAGAAAAAAATTGTGATCATCTTGATAGATGCAAAAAAAAATAGGAAATTCAACACCAACTCATGATTTATAAAATATAAATCAAGAAAAACAAAACGATAAAACACACACACAGAAATGATTCTTACTGATCTAGAAATAGAAGAATTTCCTTAAACTGATAATGAGTATCTACCCAAATCCTAAAGCAAGCAACCATCTTTCTTGACAGTGAAACTATCTTAGAACCCCACTTAAAATCAGGAATCAGACAAAGTTACCCTCTATCACACTTTGTGATCAACTCTTTACTGTTGGTACTAACCAGTGCTGTAGGACAAGAAAAGAGAAATGAATGTTATAACACATAGAAGCAAAGACAAAAATTGTAATTATTTGCAGATAACATAGTTGTTGACCAGTAAAATCCAAGAGACAATAGACTAGCTAATATAATGAATAAGATTGTTCAACCATGCCTCAGGCTGTAACTCAATCATCAATAATGCTCCTTTCTAATTGCCTTTCTAATTGAGTGGCAATTAGAAAGTGTAATTTTAAAATATCTCAGTATAATAGCAAAAAGAAAATTTTAGGTTATCTGGGCATACTAAGAAAGCATACAAAGATATTCTAGGTATGTATTAAAAGTAAATTTTAGGTTATCTGGGAATACTATATTCTAGGTTTGTTTTAGAACTAAATAAAACTTGATTGAAGGAGATAAAATAAGGCCTAAATAAATGGCATGCATGGTATAGCATGTTTATGGGTTGGAAGATACTATTTCTTTGGATAGTAATTCCCCCAGATTGTTATATAAATTTAATAAAATTTAGAAAAAATATTAAAGGGTTTGTGATAGAAGTTGAGAAACTTATTCTGAAGTTTATTTGGAAAAGTAAAGAGCTGAGGAGGCATTTTAAATTAAGTGGAAAGGATGAATTATTCAATAAATGACACTGGGACATTGACTGTCTTAATGGAGGGATATTAATTTAGATGTCTGCTTCCCACATATCCAATAATGAATTTCAGTTTGATTAAATATCTTAATTTGAAATGTAAAATTTAATTTTTTTAAAATAACTTTATGACTTTGGAATTGGAAAAGATTTAAAAAATGTAAAACTTTTAAAGAAAACAAATAAAAAAGATTAAGAGATACATTATTTGTATATTACATCCAAAATATACAAATAATTCCTATGTCTTAATAAATAAAAGACACACAACCCAATCGGGAAAAAATGGCCAAGGGATCAAAACAAAATGACCTTTACAGAAGAGGGAACTCAAACATTTGCAAAAATACAAAAAGATGCCCGTTGTGTCCCTCGTTGACTTACAGTCCCCCCCTCAGTTCCATGCCAAACATTGGGGTTCTGTCTCTGGCTTTCTCTTCTCTTCCTTTGGTCTACTTGCCTATCACTGTCTCTTTCTCACAACATTATACTGTAAACCTGTGCTAATATGGTAATCACTAGCACGTGCAGCTGTTTAAATTTAAACAATGAAAAATTCAATTCTCTAGGCACACTAGACACATTTCAAGTGCTCAGTAGTCACATGTGACTAGAGGCTACTGTACTGAATAGCATAAATATGGACTATTTCCAAATTGCAGAAAGTTCTATTGGACCAAAAAAAAAAAAAAAAAAAAAGAAATTAAACCCATTGCCATGGAGTCAGTTCCGAGTCATACCAATCCTATAGGACTGAGTAGAACTGCCCCATTGGGTTTCCAAGGCTGTAAATCTTTATGGAAGCGGACCACCACATCTTTTTCCTATGGAGCAGCTGGTGGATTTGAACTGCTCACCTTTTGGTTAGCAGCCCAGCACTTAACCACTCCACCATCCTGTAAGTCTTAGTATCCACTGGGGCAAAGTCTCCTTTCATCCTTCCTCATCTTTAAAATTGTCCTTGCTCTTTACTTTTCCAAATAAATTTTAAGATAAGTAATCAAGAAAATATAAATTGAAACAATGAGATGCCCCTACATAGAAAATAAAATATAACATAACTAAAATATATGTGAGAGAGACATCAAAATGGATAGATCAGAACATAATGTTGAGTGAGTACAGCAAGTTGCAAAAGGGGTGTGTGTGTGTGTGTGTGTGTGTGTGTGTAGGTGTAAAGCTATGACACAATTGAGGCAAATCTTTAAAACATACAAAAAACAATTTTATTTTTGTTTATGGATCATAATAACTAATATTTATTAAGCATATATTATTTTCCAAGCTCTGTTCCAGGTACTTGAAATTTACTAACTCATTTGATTATTGTACCTAGGATTGATTTATTAGTATCTCCCTTATTTGATGGAGGTATAGAGAAGATTCGTAACTTGCCCAGGGTTACACAGCTAGTTGGTGGCAGGACTTGAGCTCATAGCCAGGCTGTCTGGCTTCCAAGCGGTACTCATAATAACTGAGCATCCTGGATTCAGACCAAATGACAGCAGGCATGCACGGGAATGATTAAAGAGAGGGAGCAAACAGAAGTGGGCTGTGGGGCTTTGTTGTTGTTGTTAGTTGCCTTCGAGTCGGTTTCAACTCATAATGAACCTATGTACAACAGAGTTAATCACTGCCTGGTCCTGCACCATCCTTACAATCCTTATTATGCTTGAGCCCATTGTTGCAGCCACTATGTCAATCCATCTCCTTGAGGGTCTTCCTCTTTTTCACTGACCCTCTACTTTACCAAGCATGATGTCCTTCTCCAGGGACTGGTCCCTCCTGACAACATGTCCAAAGTACTTGAGATGAAGTCTCACCATCGTTGCTTCTAAGGAGCATTCTGGCTGCACTTCTTCCAAGACAGATTTGTTTGATCCTCTGGCAGTCCAGGGTCTATTCAGTATTCTTCTCCAATACCATAACTGAAAGGCATCAATTCTTCTTTGGTCTTTCTTATTCAGTGTCCTGCTTTCGCATGCATATGAGGCGATTGAAAACACCATGGCTTGGGTCAGGTGCACCTTAGTCCTCAAAGTGACATCTTTGCTTTTGAACACTTTAAAGAGGTCTTTTGCAGCAGATTTGCCTCACGCAGTGCGTCATTTGATTTCTTGACTGTTGCTTCCGTGAGCGTTGATTTCGGATCCAAGTAAAATGAAATCCTTGACAACTTCCATCTTTTCTCCATTTGTCATGATGTTGCTTATTGGTCCAGTTGTGAGGATTTTTGTTTTCTTTGTGTTGAGGTGTAATCCATACTGAAGGCTGTGGTCTTGATCTTCATCAGTAAGTGCTTCAAGTCCTCTTCACTTTCAGCAAGGATGTTGGGCTTTGTCTCCTCTATAATGTATTGTTGGGAGAGAGAGAGACAGAAGGAATGAATTGAATGAATGGGAGATCTGAAGGAAAACCAGTTACCATGGAGTCGATCCCTACTCATGGCCACCCTATTTGTGTTACAGAAGAACTGTGCTCCATAGGGTTTTCAATGGCTGATTTTTTGGAAGTTGATTGCCAGGCCTTTCTTCTGAGGCACCTCTGGGTGGGCTGAAAACCGCCAACCTTTTGGTTAACAGACAAGTGTGTTAACTGTTTGCACCACTCAACCAAACCCCTAAAAATCCACTGGAGTCTAGTCAATTCTGACTCATAGTGACCTTATAGGACAGAGTAGCACCACCCCATAGGGATTCCAAGGCTGTCATCTTTACAGAAGCAGATTGCCATGTCTTTCTTCCATGGAGCAGTTGATGGGTTCAAACCACCTACCTTTTGTTTAGGAGCCAAGTGCTTCACCAGTATGCCACCAGGGCTCCTTGAACCACCCAAAGAAGGGATAAATATTAATATCCATCAGATCGCATAGGTAGGTACCTGAGTGTCTATAATTTTCTGTCTGATAAAAATATTAAATACTTTTTTTAAATTAAGAAACTAAAAAAGAATGAGAATATTATTGGATAGACCAAGGCTTCTGGGACTCACTTATGATCTTCAATCTGCTAACTAGCCTCCTGTGTTGCTAAGAGTTATACTCTCTGTTTTGAAGGTTGAGATATGAAAGCTGAAGGGTTTCGGGGGACAGTTGAGAGGGACTCAAAGCTAGGTGACCAGAGAGACTGCTGGGGGAGATTCTTGGGGTAGACCAGAGGGACAAGGCCACTGCTGCAGGAAATGTGGAGCAGGGATATTTTACAGATTTTCAGAACATCTGTGGTGTGATGCTTGATACAACCTCCTCTTCTATTTCCCCATGAAAGCTTTAAGAAATCGACCCCGCTTTCCATTTCCAGCAGTCAGATTTCTTTTTTTTCTTTTGGCAAGTGGAGAAGAGGTGGGGGCAGCCTGGGAGGGTCCATGGCCTGCAAGGCCCACTGCCCAGGTGGGTGAGGTCACACTCGGGTTGCATATGGAGAAAAACTCTTCTTGGCACACAGAAGGCCTTAACGTGGCAGTTAGGATCAGTCATCTTTATTCCTTCCCACGGAGGTGTCTTCTGTCTAACCAGTCCACCCTCAGGCTTCACGCCTGTATCATCTCCTCCTGGCCCCAGTGTCCCATACAGTGAGCCTCTGTGGCCGTTACACCAATGCCAGCTTGCGTGTGCAGCTTCTCGCACAATTGCTGTCCAGGGAGCAGACAGGTGGAAGTGGCAAAGCGGGACAGACACAGGCAGGTCTGGGGCAGCTTAACCGTGTGAATGGCAGACACCTCCCAGGTGAAGGAGAAGGAGAGCTGGGTTCACACAGGGCCACTGGGGAGGCGGGAGACAGTGGCAAAGGGGCAAGTGGGGGGAGATCTTTGCTCCATCCTCCCCTGCAGCTGCCGGTCCACCGAGCCCTCCACTGCAGATTTACAGCTTCTTTTCTGCGAGCTCATCAGTAATTATGGATCAGTAGGTTCTTAAGAAACAAACAGCTCCAGCTCAGCCTTGGCCCCTCCTGGGGCACACGGACGTTTCCAGTCCCTGGGCTGTGGTCCCCTGCATCTGCCTCCTAGCCAATGGGGCAGCTGGTCTAGGCCCATGGCAGTGCACTTACTTCCAGGCCAAAAAGGTCAGGAAGAAAATGATAAAATTCTGTCTTTAAGGGTATTTTGCAACTGAATTAGGCCCTAGGAGACTCCTTGAGGAATGTGATGCTGTGAAAGCTTCCAGGCTGTGCCTGGCAGGGCTCTGGGGCCAGCTGGAAAGGTGAGCCACCTGTCACAGTCCATTTCTTCTTCTGCTTTGGCCACCACTGACTCCAAATTCCTCCACACCCGTGCACAAAGGCCAGCCTGGATTTCAAAATTCCCAGAAGAGGCAGGATAGGCTGATGGTGAAGAACAGAGTTCTAGAGTCAGACAGAACTGGGTTAGGGGCCGTCTTTGCTTCCGGTCCTTGGTGGTTACGCTTTCAGAGCTTCATTCCATTTATCAGTGGAATGGAACACGTACCTGCTGTGAAGATTTTCTAAAATTAGAACTACAGAGTATGTTCATGTGGCTCATTTCCCTCAGTTAAGCCTTCTGAGGACAATGACTTAAGCTGTCTTCCAGTTCTCATAAGATTCCGCATATTGGAAAGTTAACTGTGGATTGTTAACGCCGTTTTGCTTTAAATGTATTTACTATTAATGAAATCGTCATAGATAGGTACTAAAAAAACATTTGCCATTGAATCAATTCCAACTCATATCAACCTCATATGTATCAGAGTAGAACTGTACTCCATATGCATTTGTAAAATCCCTTCCATCCCAAAAATAAATGCATAAGCAAATAAATAAAAGAAAAACATAGCAACCCTATGAACAACAGAATGAAAATTGCCCAGTCCTGTGCTATCCTTACAATTATTGCTCTGTTTGAGCCCATTGTTGCAGCCACTGTGTCAATCCATCTCATTGAGGGTCTTCCTCTTTTTCGCCAACCCTCTACCTTACGAAGCATGGGATGTTCTTCTCCAGGGACTGATTCCTCCTAATAACATGTCCAAAGTACCTGAGACAAAGTCTCGCCATTCTTTCTTCCAAGGAGCACTCTGGCTGTACTTCTTCCAAGACAGACTTGTTCATGCATATATATACACATATACATGTATATGTGTATATATATTACATAGCACTATGGCAAAATGAATAAGAATAGGGCTCTGGAAAGATAGACTTGGGTCCTATGACTTGTTCTAACACATCTTAGCTCTGTGACCATACGCAGTTTAATTAACCTCTCTGAATCTCCTTTTGCTTATTTTGAAAGGCTGTGTAGCCTAATGGTTAAGAGCTTCGACTCTGGAACCAGAATATCTGAATCCCAGCCCCACTGCTTACTCACCTCTCTGCACCTCCATCTGTAAAATGGGGGTAAGAAAAATACCTACTTCATAGTGACGCTGTTAGGGTTAAATGAGCTAGTAGAAAGTTGTGTAATGTAAAGGGCTTCAACGACTGCCCCACGTGTGGTTATTAAAATGTCTATAAAATGGAAATAGTAATAGAACCCAGCTTAGAGGGTTGTTATGAGGACTGGAGGAAATAGTGCATGGGAAGTACCTCGCTCAGTGCCTGACATCCACGTGCTCGATGAAGTGGTAGCTGTTGTTGCTGTTATTTTTACTTCAGGGCAGGAGGACAAGGAGCTGACAGCACCCAGGCCAGGCTACATACTTACAGCGCCCTGGGATCCACTAAGAGTCCCACAGCACCAGGATCTAAGGGAGAAGGAGTCAGGAGGAGGGTGGGGAAGAGGTATAACGTCCCGGGAAGGCCAGGCTCTGGCACAGACCGAGGCTGCAGATGCCACACCTCAGGGAGGGTTCGCTTTTGCAAGCAGTCAGGGCCATTTTGCTGATCCACCTCCTGCTGCCAAATGTTGTTCTAAGCAGCGCTCTTTGATCTGCTGCCAGGCGTTGGGCAATGGAGGCGAGGTGTGCCGGATTCATGTGAGGCCCTCCAGTGAGGGCCTGCTGGTCCTGACAGCTGTGCCAGCACAAGGCCAGGAGCAAGAAGTCCCAGGAGGGTGGAGATGGGCCTAACAACCCAGGAAGGAAGAGGACATACAGCACAGGGACTGAAGGGCCCCAGTCCAGGTGCTCATGCCCCCCAAGAGCTGGCACAAGGGGTGGGAAGAACTGCATCCAGATGTTGGTAATGGGTACACCTGGAGTGATCCTCACGGCCAGCTGGTCCAGACCTCTCATTGCACAGGTGAGAACTAAGGCCAAGAGAGGTTAGCTAGTTTGCCCAAAGTCATCCAGAAAGCCTGTGTCAAGGCAAATGGGCCTTTTAAATCACCTACAGCAGGGCTTATCCACTTTGGCACTGTTGAGGGTAGCTGTCTTGTGCATTGCAGGATGTCTAGCAGTTTCCCCGTCTCTACTCACTAGATGTGAATAGCACCCCTCCTACTTGTGACAACCAGGACTGTCTCTAGACATTGACGAATGTTTCCTGTGGGCACACTCAGCCCCCGTTGAGAATCACTGCCTTATATCATAACGAAGAAAGGAGGGCAGAGATAAAGAAGTTGAGAATACGGGAGAGAGAAGTCAAGAGAAGTGGGGAGGAGAAGAGGGAAGAGGAGAGAGAGAAACGAAAGCACCTACAGTGCAAGCAGTCTTCCCTCCTGGCGAGTCTCTGGCTTTTTCAGACTGGAACCTACCTCTCATTGGGCCCCAAAGGACAGATTGTGAAAGAGACACACTTCAGGGAGCCTTTTCCAGAAAGGCCCAGCATGGTGGCAGTATCTATCAAAGTGAAGATGTCACTTTGAGGACTAAGGGGTGTCTGACTGAAGCCATGGTTTTTTCAATCGCCTCCTATGCATGTGAAAGCTGGACAATGAGAAAAGGAAGACTGAGGAATTGAAGTATTTGAATTATGGTGTTGGCGAAGAATATCGAATATACCATGGATTGACAAAAGAACGAAAGAATTGGTCTTGGAAAAAGTACAGCCAGAATGTTCCTTAGAAATGAGGATAGGGAGACTTCATCTCAAGTACTTTGGATATGTTATCAGGAGGGACCAGTCCCTGGAGAAGGACATCATGCTTGGTAAAGCAGAGGGTCAGCAAAAAAAAGGAAGACCCTCAACAAGGTGGATTGTTACAGTGGCTGCAGCAATGGGCTCAAACATACCTACTATTATGAAGGTGTCACAGGACCAAGCAACGTTCCGTTCTGTTACACATGGGCTTGCTGTGAGTTGGAACTGACTTGACAGCACCTAACAATAACAACGTCCATCACATTAAGCCTTTCTCCAGGAAATACCTGTTTTCCATCACTGTGCCAACGTCTACCGTTCCCTACTCCTATGTACCTCTATACTAGGGGAAGGAGAGCAACACTGTGCTCTCTCTGGGGCTGCCTGTGTCTTCTTGGCCAAGTCCAAGGATCCAAACTGGTTGATTCCAGGAATGTCAGGGTCTGAGCCTCTTGCAGTGCCTTCCCTCCACCGAGAGCAGCTGACCACAGGGATTAATGCCCAGAACACAGAGGAGAGGACACTTAAACTAAAAAATGATATTCTGTTTATCTGAATTTCAAATGTAACTGGGCTTCTTCTGTTTTGTATTGCCTAAATTTGGCCATCCTGGACAGGTGACTTACACCTGCCTCGGGCTTCACTGGCAAGAAAGGGAAGGAAACTACTGGTATTTCAGACCCATTCCCCAGTTCACACCTATGCCCAGCTTGAGGGCTGCAGTTACCCATCCTACCAAAGGCAAGGTGATTTTATCCTTGGCAAGAAAGGACACAGAGACATCTGGCCTCTTGGTTAATTGATGCTATTGTTTGTTCTAGTCGTTAGTTACCATCAAGTCAGCTCTGACTTCATGGTGACCTTATATATAATAGAACAAGATGTTGCCTCGTCCTGTCCCATCTTCATGATCATTGGTAGGCTCAAGTCCATTTTTGTGGCTACTGTGTAGTGCCTTCCAACCTAGCGGGCTCATCTTTCAGCACCATATAGGACAATAGTCTGTTGTAATCTGTAGGGTTCTCATTAGCTGATTTTCGGGAGTAGATTGCCAGGCCTGTCTTCCTAGTCCATCTTAGTTTGGAAGCTCTGCTGAAACCTATCCATCATGGGTGACCCTGCTGGTATGTGAAACACTAGTGGCATAGGTTCCAGCATCCTAGCAACAGGCAAGCCACCACCGTACGACAAACTAACAGATGGGTGGTAGAATTAATGCTAGAGCCGGCAACTATGGAGCTCCAACTTCAGTCCAGGATCTGAGCTGGTCATTCACATGCATTATTTTATTTAGCAGTGACAGCCATCTGAGGAGTAGGGTTTCCATTAACCCATCCACACAGATGCGGATATTGAGCCTACTAAGAAGAAAGATGCAGCCTACAGGGCAAAGGTTGAAGTACAGGGACCAGGAATGGCTGGTACAGACATCTTCATCCACTAGATTTTCATTCTGCTCTTGCTTTTCTCAATGCCTTTAATAATGTCTCTGCTTCAAAAATAAGCACCAAATTATGTCTGCTCCCCAGTTGTATGTCAGAAGCCGAAAGTAAATATAGTGGCTTCATAAGCGGGAGGGGACTTAGGCAGCACAAGACTGGTGCTTAGTTCAAGAAGGGTCAGGCAGAAAGAGCATGGGTTTTGGAGACACTGGCACTGCATCAGAATCCCAGCTCAGTTTGGATAAGTTCCATGAGATTTTTTGAGCTCCGGTTGTACTTTCTAAATAATTGGGATAATAATACACAACACCATAGGGTTGTTAGCATTTAATGAATGAGAGAATGCATGACAAGTAAGTACTCATTAATTGAGCTATTATCGACCTCAAAGGATTGTTGGAGAATTATAAAAGCAGTGCAAAGTAAAGTAGTAGATGCTTCCTAAAAGGTAATTATTATTATTGTTACCAACACCCTTTGGATTTAGTTATTCATTTTCCAAAAGCCACTCAGAAATTCTGTTCGTATCACAGAAGAATTGGATAAATGACTTCCTTGATAAACTAGCTTTTCACCTGGGGGACCTGGTTTGCTGCTCCTACCCAGGTCAAAATGACTGAAAATCAATTTGATTTGACAGCTGTGGGGAAAGAAAAAAGAAATGCATGTTCAAACCGTCGAGTGACAAAGCCCCTTGGCGCCGACACCAAGTGAGATGCAGAAAGGGCCCTGCTCTCTGATCTTGCTGCCGGCTCCCCATGCAGGGCCGGCCCCCGCCCATCACAGCTGATAACAGGGCCTGTCTGCCTGCTTGGCCGATCCCCCTGGTCTCCTCCCAGAGCCTGCCAGCAACACAGGGACCCAGGCACCAGGACCAGGCCTGAGACACTCCCCCCTGCCTCCCCCACAACCAAACCTGGAAACTCTAGAGCTTTCTCTGACACTTCTTTGCATGGGTGAGTGACCACTAACAAAGCTGAACTGACCAGGATCTGAGAGCTGTGGCCTCAAGAAAGATCAAGCAAGACAAAATTCTGCCCACCTGTCTCTTGCCCCCAGAGCAAATGACTCTGCCCCCTGCTCCCCTGACTGCCTCACCCCCAGCAAAGCCATATTTTTGGGTTCCCAGACTGTTCCATTAGTGTTCCAGTCAGGCCCATCTGTCCAGCTGTTGGAAGACACATCCTTGGCTGCCTCAAGGCTTAGGTCATATCACCTTGGCCTCCCCGAGCCTCAGTTTCCATGCATGTCAAACAGGGAGAATAAATGAGCACCCGCACTGGCTGCCTGACATTGTCGCTGTAAGAATCAAGTGGGTATTAAAGGCAAGGGGCTTTGCAAACTGGGTGAGTTTGGGGTATTAGCTGTGAATGTTCCTTGTAAAGGTAGGGATGTTGGTCATTGGCATTCTCATTGCCGTGTTTCCATGCGTTTCGATTTCCTTCCATTCACCACCCTGGGAGGGATGGGATTCTCACTGTCACAACTGTGCAGGAGACTGTTCTGCCTGATATATTAGCACAGGTAACCCAGCACCCAAACTGAAGAATCTGGCTACTTAGGATCCTCCCTGTGAGTTTATTGTAAGCTAGCTGCTAACAATATTCATAAACCATTATGAAATCAATAAATCCCCATGGCTGCTTCCCCTGCAGTCTGCCATGACGAGCAGCCCCTGTAAGAAGCACCATCTCCTCGTGCCAGTAAGTGCGCTGAAGACTCCTGTCTTTACGATTATTCTGACTATTCTCTCTGCTCTCTCTTTCACTCTCTCTGTCTCTGCTTCTCCTGTGTCTTCATTATCTTCATACATCATGTACTTCTTTCCTAATCAACGAGTCATGTGTACCATGCACAATTATCACAGTTTGAGCTACCCCGGTAGATGCCTTTTTTTTTTAATGCAGCCCACATGGAATTTCTATGTTTCACTTAGCATTTATTTTACACCAGATCATTCTAGACATGCCCTCCAGGTTTGGTGATCATCCATCCATCCAGTCTTATCTGCACAGAAAAGAGATGTGTTTTATTTATAGGGATCTATATCATAACCATCTGGCCCTACTCTAGCCTGGAAAAGGGCTGTACCATACAACCCTGGGCAAATTGCTTACCTGTGTTCCAGGAAAGTGCTAGTTACTTGCAATATATTGGTAATAGCTTTCATGTAGAGACAACCCACAGTGTGCCGGGAATTGTGTTAGTGTCTTATTTAATCAACAATACCACCTCCAAGCGTTAGGTACTATTATCAATATCCATTTTATAGATGAGGAAAATGAGACTCAGAGAGGTTAAGCAATTTGCTTGGGACTAACAACTAATAAGAAAGAGCCAGGATTCAAATCAAGATCTTCAAAATACTTTCCACTAGGTCTCCCTAATTCATTCATCATGACCCTCGTAAAAGGCCCGTGCCCTGGGTGGTGGTATTGCCCTCCTTTGAGAGAGGAGGGGGCCAGCTTAGAGAGCCTCAAGTGTGATGGGTTGAGTGAAGGGAGCTGAAAGACGTCTGGAATCTCAGCATATGGGAGAGGCCTGGGAGCTCCCCTGAGCCAGCCTCTCAGCAACTGAAGAGCACCCTGGTGTGATTATGCATAAGATTGCTTGATTAATTGCATTGCTCAAATCCCAGCTGCCACAAATTTTCTTTCATCTTGGATCTCCAAAGCAGGTGTAAAAGCTGCAATTAATTGTAATGACTGCTGTGTTTTTTTAATAGTTATCTGTTCTAATGTCCATCTGACAGATAAAGACTTCAGGTCATAATATCATATCCTAAATGTGGAGATCTAAGACGGAAACTAGCCAAGGCCCTCCCACCTTGGGGAGAAAGAACCAACCTCAAATGCCTTGGAGCCTCATGGGAAGGCTGAGCATGTCATAAAATAAGGACTGCTACAGACAATATGATTTTCTCTCCTCTTTCCATGAAGAAAGGCTCCTATTTATTCCTGGATGGAGGAGAGTCCTTACCTATAAAATGGGGACAATAATAGCACCTAACTCTTGGAGGTGGTATTATTGATTAAATAAGATACTAACACAGTGCATGGCACAGTTGTCTCTACATGAAAGCTACATCGTAAGTAACTAGTAACCAATATATTGCAAGTAACTAGCACTTTCTTAGAACATAAGCAACTTGCCCAGCGTTGTATGATAACTTTTTAACTGGCATTTTAAGACATGTGGGTGTAAAATGCCCTTTCAGATATAAAAGCAAAGTGAGGGAGAGCAAGATACAAGAGCCTACTGCCACCAGCATCAAACCTCAGTTTGCTCATAGATAACATAAGGGTAGGAGTTGTGACAGAACATTGTGTGTGTTGGGAGAGTAGAGTAGGTTAAGGTTTGGGGAGAGGGTGGAGAGGAACCTTCTCCCACCTCTACAAAAGAGCATGAAATAAGAACAAAATGAGCTTATTCACCTCCTCTGGAAGGACTTCACAAGGCCCCCTACATGAGAGATTCTTCTCTTTGTCCCTTTCCATTGGCTGCAGTGACTATATATTTGAATCTAGAACAATCTGAGATGTGGAAATGATGACAAGTGGGTCATTGTATTTTCTTACTCTTCCAAGATGCATAGAGGACACCTTTGGTTAGGACTAGAAATTCCACTGGACCCCCTCCCCCCATGGGTTTATCATAATCTTCTAGTTCTATTTCTTTGGATATCCTAACCCTAATAATATCTATCATAATGGCCACTCAAAGTAGCTACTTGGATTCTTGATGCAATCCTTTGGGATAAACAAGGGGTTTGTCCAATGTCATTGTTAGTAAATGGCAGAGCCAGGATGCAAACCAAGGGCCGCTTCTTCTAAAGCTATCCCTTTATGTAGCGCAGTGGTTAAGAGCTCAGGCTGCTACCCAAAAGCTCAGCAGTTTGAATCCACCCGCCACTCCTTGGAAACCCTGTTGGGGCAGTTCTACTCTATCCTATACTGTTACTATGAGTTGGAATCGACTCAGTGGCAACGGGTTTGGTTTTGGTTTTTACGTGAGAGAGAGAGAGAGATGAACCCTGGCGAGAAGCCCATCCCCATGAAGTAGATACTTGCCTTTGGAAAAAGAATTCAGCAGAAAGAAACAAGGGGCTTCCTTGGAGCAGACTAATTAGAATATCTTAACAATCAGAGATACATCATAGAGATAGATCTACAAACTCTTGACCCCTCCCCAGTTCAAGTCCTAGGTAAATACTTTATAAAAACTCTTATTGATGTACATCAGAAAACACGTACAAGAATGTCCTAGAAGCCACGTTTGTAAAAGCAAAACCAACAAAAAACGAGTAAACTGGAAATGACTCCAGTATCCATCCACAGAAGAATAAATAAATGGAATAGAACACTATACAGTAAGGAAAATAAATGAAGTACCTACAGGTACACACACCAATGTGGATACTCTTAGAAACCTAACGTTGAAAGGCAAAAACAAGTAACATAAGATAGTACAGTGCATGATGGCATTTTAACAAAGCTGAGAAACAAGCTATGCGCACGCACGCACACATACGCACGAAAATATAATTGCAGTATGCTTACATAAGAGGCGCACCTTTAAAGAAAAGCAATAGGATGATAAACAAAATTCAGGATAGTGGTCGCTTGTAAGGGAAAGAGACTGGCTTTGGGAAGGAAAATTCGCCAAGATTGGTTTATGGCTCTTAAGTTGATATGTTGTTTTATGGGTATTTTATATTCCGTTTTGTGACTTACATATAGATTACATATATAATTTTGTACATCCCGAAAAATATATATTTCAAGAGACAGTCTTCCTGGCACAAATGGCCCAAAGGCAAACTGTTGCCTGCAGTGGAAATAGATAAACCATGAGCTTCAAGGAAAACACAAAGAGTGTGTGGGAAGAAGAGACGAGCTGGGGAGAGGAGAAAAATACTGGAGGCAGGGAAGTTGTGGCTCAGTTGATGGTTATCTGCTCCTCTTACACTCTCTAAACCACTTGCTCAAGGACCCGTGCAACTTGCCACACACACAGAAGTGAGAAAAACAGGGACCCACCCTC
The DNA here is from genome assembly GCF_000243295.1 of Trichechus manatus latirostris. Taxonomy (NCBI): domain Eukaryota; kingdom Metazoa; phylum Chordata; class Mammalia; order Sirenia; family Trichechidae; genus Trichechus; species Trichechus manatus. Next base: position 3,066,067 of record NW_004443989.1, on the reverse strand, counting down.
TCAAGGACGTAAGGCTTGTCTACTTTCATCCTGGCAAATATACAAGCTGGGAGTGACTCAAACCCAGATTCAGAAACCCCGTGGTCTCACTTCTGCTCTAAAGGTGGGCCTGGTAAAGGTCTTCATGCCTCTGAGTTATGGGGGGTATGTGAGTGATATGTATACGAGCTCGAGTTGTAAGCTTCAGATGCTGTGCTGACGTAAAGTTACTAGTGACTCTTACTGGTACCCAAGATTGATTGTAGCTTGCTTGCTCCTGCATATAAAGGCCCTAGCCTCAAACTGCTGTCCAGACTTTCCATTTCCTGTGGGTGGCACTTTGCCATATGTAGGAATACCTTCTTATTTTTGGAAAGCAGAGTTTGGAAGGGGTGGAAGTAACTTTTCTCCCAAACATGTTGACTGAATCTGTAACAAAATATCATAATAAAAAAATGAAAGGAAAATTATCTGGGTATCACAAATATCTGTTATTGGATATCTTAAAACACTTAAGTTCAAGCATTAAGAGCTTAGGGGCAGGGGTTGGGGATTATGGGCTTACTGTTATTTCGAGTGTTTATTTGACTGAGGCATCCAATAAAGAATACCATAATAATACTAACAATAACAACAACAATAATAATAGCAGCTATAATTTGCTAGTGTCAAGAGTATGACACACACACACAGAGGGACCCATATATGGTACCATGTTTATTCTTCGAGCAGTGTTTTGCGATCAGTGCCATTATCCCGTTTTACCAAGGGCAGCTGGAGAAAGCTCACAAAGGTAAAGGACCGTCCAGGAACACTTCAAGAGGAAGTGGCAGAGCTGCGATATGAACCTCAGTCTGAAGATAAAGCCATTGATAATTGTATCCAGGCACTGACATACTATTTTCCAAAGATTTAACAGTAAGGAGAATGTAACAGCCAAGCTGAGAATAGCCGTATTTTATGAAGGGCTTAAATTTATTTCGTGCATTAACCTACTCAGAGCCCTTACTAAGCATTTGCGAGCAATCTGCCTTTGGTTCCAATGTTAAAGGAAGAGCAAATGTCTTTATTTCAACACAGCCAGGGTTCAAGGAAACAGAAAATCCGTTCTGATTCTGATTGCCAAGCCACAAGGCTCCATCCAAAAACCAAGCGTTGTTACTATTGGCAAAAAAAAAAAAAAAAAAAGTTGCCATGGAGTCATTTCAGACTCATGATGACCCCACCTGTGTCAGAGTAGAAGTGTGCTCCATAGGATTTTCACATGGCTGATTTTTCCAAAGTAGTTTGCCAACCCTTTCTTCTGAGGCTCCTCTGGCTGGACTGGAACCTCCAACCTTTTGGTTAGCAGCCAAGCGTGTTAATGATTTGCACCACCCAGGGACTCCTTCTATTGGCAAAGGACATTGAAAACCCTATGGTGGCTTGATTGTAGTATATCTTGCATCAGTTGCCCTCACTCGGCAAGTTCTCTGTGCTGTCCTTGGGCTTTGTCCCCATGGGGTCACAGTAAGTGTCCTTTGTTGGTGGGCCTCTAGCCCATCCCTGGGGTGAAGTGCAGGCTGCAATGCATTTCCCTGGCTCCACAGAGCAACTCAGCAAGTTAGGAACATTTGTCAGCACCTTACTAAGGAGAAAACTGGGATCTAGAGGCGGAAGACATTTGGCCAAAATCAAACAGCTCTCAGGAGGCCGGGACAGGAGTTGGAGTGAGGCCGGCCTGCCTCCAAAGCTCCCGCCCTTTACCACCCAGCCCGCCATCACTCTAAGGCAGTGCTTCTCAACTGTGGTGATTTTGCCTCTCAGGGACATCTGGCAATGTCTACAGACATTTTTAGTTGTGACGACTGGGGGGTTGGTAGTGCTACCATCATCTAGTGGGTGGAGGCCTGGGATGCTGCTAAACATCCTACAGTGCACAGGGCAGTCCCCACCACAAAGACTTATCTGGCCGCAAATGTCAATAGTGCTGAGGTTGAGAAACCCTGGGTTACGTTTGGCTTTAAGGAAACAATGTACAGAAATGGGCAAAGAGTTAAGGCCACTGCAGGAAAGGGGGTCCTATTAATAGCAACTTGCCTGCATTTGAAAGGGCCCGGGATCTGGCCACACTGACCCTTAGCCGTGATCTCTGCCATGCTTTAGGCAGGGTCATCTGAAACGCCCAGAGACAGCAGAGAACACCATTCCCTGTCCAAAACCTCTCCCTCAAGAGACGTACGACTTTGAGGAATTGCCAAGGGTACGGAGTCAGAGGCAGTGGAGTGGGGATGGGAGTGGAGGGGGAAGGAATTATTAACTTTTTTTCTACACACATCGAGTGACTGCAGACAAGGCAACAACTCTGAATGCCCTGGGTTGTATCTCTAGGGAAATGGCCTGCTTCTCAAGAATCATGTCTCAGTTCCCAAGAAGAATAGGGAAACTGGCCTCGAAAGGGTTAAGTGCCTATCTTCTCTTGCTGGCTTGTCTCCCAGGCTAAGTGAAGGCTGCTCCATCTCATATGGATATGAAAGACAAACTGTACAGATTGAAAACATCTGTCCACCGAGTGACTGAGCCACATGTCCACAGTGTCATGCCGTGATTTGGTTAGATCTGTCCCCTTTTGTTTGACTTTGGAGAAGCAGCACAAATAAATACAGTAGGTTCTGTTTAAACAAAGAGCTCTGATCGATAGAGGTTTGTATAGCTTACGACCTTCAACTATAAACAGAAATTTGAGGTAAAAATCCACAAATCCCAGATCAATTACCAGATTATTTACCCTTTTGCACTGTTAATGTTCCAATCTGCCTTGCATATTAAATAGCCAGGGAAGAAAAGGATTTTTGTTGGAGGGAGAAGGGAGGGCTGCATGGATTTATTATTCATGGCAATCAGAGCGTGTGCCATACGTTTTTGATATAAACATGGCCACAGTGGTTGTGCAAATCAGTTAAGACAAATTTTAAATTCCAGGACTTTTCAACTGATGGTACCAGTAGCTTTAATAATCTTTTTTCTCTTCCGAAAGAGTTTTAACCATCTGCCACAAAACTGTTATTGCATTGTGGTTTGCCATAAACAAAAGTACATGTTTCCTTGGACTCTGGGAGGGGGCACTGGGAGATTAGGGCTCGAGTCCCGGCTATGTTAGTAAGTAACTGTGTATCCTGAGAAAGCCCCCCGTACTGAGTTGCTCTGGGCTCCATTTCCTTATATGAAAACTTGAATCTTGTATTAAAGGGTTACTAACTAGCCCTGTACCTTGGACAAGTTGTTTAATCTCTTGAATCTTCAATTTTCTCCTCTATAAAATGGGGGAAAGTCAATATTATTCACCTTACTGAGTTGTGATGAGAATTCAACAGATGCCATGCATGTATAAAACCACGGCCCATGCTGGACATACAGGAAGAACACTCCACAGACAAAAGCAATTTTTATTATCCCCATGATTATCAGTGTTACTCCTCCTCTGATTCCTGAATTTCAACATACCATGATATTTTGGGATGAGTTGTCTGGGTCAAGGGCTTGCAGGGAGAGGTTTGGGATGAAGGAACTGTGGTCTGCTAGGGAGAACACAGAGGAGTGTTTCATCATCTAGGAAGAGAGGGAGACACCTTCTCCCAACAACTCACCCTGAAGACCCTAGCAGAAAAGGTAATGGGTGCCTTCAGACCACCCCACATCCCTCCCACCCACTGACGGAAGTCTTCTGGCTCTGATATTTGTTCACTGGGATCTGTAGACTTGTTAGTTGCCGTACAGTCGACTCCGACTCATGGCGACCTTGTGTATAGCAGAACAAAATGTCGCCCAGTCCTATGCCATCTTCATAATCCTTGGTATGTTTGAGTAGGTTCTTGTGGCTACTGTGTCAATCCATCTCATCGACGGCTTCCCTTGTTTTCGTTGGCCCTCTACATTACCAAACATGATGTCCTCTTCTAGGGATCCGTCTTTCCTAGATGCTATTTCCAAAGTAAGTGAGCCGAAGTCTCACCATCCTCACTTCTAGGGAACATTCTGGTTGTATTTCTTCTAAGACTGATTTGTTTGTTCTTCTGACAGTCCACAGTATGTTCAGTATTCTTTGCAATACCACAGTTCGATCTGACCTGCACCCTGCTAAAGAGTGATTTGGGTGCCCCCTCCATGATAACCCTCTATGTGAACCTGGCTTGAGAAAACACAGTCCCCACCCCATCTACTAAACTATATGACTTCTGAGAGCTGGGAACCATGCCCATCTGGTTCACCTTGGACCTCCCACCCCTAGTCCTGTGAAAAGGCACAGATAGGCCTCAACACACATTTGTTCAATGAATAGATCCTCAGAACTGTCCAGGAATCTCTCCCTTCTCCTTCTATTCTTTCCCTTTTATTCTCATCCCTCATTTAACTCCTCTATTCTCGTCCCTATAACCAATCACAGAGAAAAAATTAGGACTCTTCCCATTCTGTATGCATTCTTCCTTCCACTCAAACACTCTGGCCCAGCACTGTGCTGAGAACATAACACATATAGACTCATTAATATACATGGCAACCCCACGGGAGACATTTCTTCCACATTTTACAAATACTAAGTGAATGTTAGGAAGATTATCCAAAGGCTGTGAAGGGGTGGATGAGGATCTCAACAAGGTCTGCCTAACTCATAAACAGTGGTTCTCAAACGTGAGCCACATCAGAATCACCAGGAGGGCTTGCTAAAACCCCGGTTACTGGACTCCACTCCCAGAGTTTCTGATTTGGAGGTCTGGGATCTGGCATGATAATATGCATTTCCAACAAGTTCCCAGGTGATGCTGATGCTGCTGTCTAGGGACCACTCTCTGAGAACCACTGCCCAAGTTCCCAGAACCCTCTCACCCTCATCCCAAGAGAGGAGGGGCAAAAATCCTCACCACTGCCCAATCCATTGCTTTCCTAAATTTCTGGACCCCTGACATTTGTACCGCCAAATGGAAGACAAGTTAATTCAATGACCAAGTATTATCCTCGTCTGTCTGTCTTCTTGCGTTTTGCTGAGACAGCCAACTTCCTTTGGAATGATCCGTGTTCTACAGTTCATTCTCAAGTATTTTATAGAGAGAGAGAGGGAGAGAGAGAGAGAAAACTGCAAGTGAAATTCTCATTAACTAAGTCTTGTGAAACTTCTTTTGGATTAAGGAGTAGAGGGTGAGAGGGAGCTGCAGGGGTGAAGAAAATTCTTCCAAATTGACCAAGAGGTCTAATTATAGCAAAAGTCGGCTGTTCCTTTAAAAGAAATGCACTTTCTTTAGTTGTAATTATTCTACATATTATAAATCGTGGGAGGATGGAGGACCAGAGACTTGCATTCTTTAGTAATGAACTACATAAGCAGTAAAAGCCCAAGTTAGAGTATTTTTTTCCAAACTTTTGCTCAATAAATATTCTGTCTCCAAAATATCACAAATTCCAAATTAGCAGCATGTGGATTCATGGAATCCATTCATTTGTCCATTCATGCATCCCGCAAACATTTATTGAAGCCTCTATTCTGTGCCAGGCATCTGTTGGGTGCCAGGCCAGGGGAGAGACATGGGGAGTGGGCAGCTCTGGGGTGATGGTACTAGAGAAATAAGATACAGGCCATATCCTTGAGGAGCTTAATGGAATAGTGGGAGAGAAGGAGTCATGGGGAAAACGTGTGTGCATGTGGGCGAAAGGGGTGGAGAAGGGGTTTCCAGACAAAGGGAAGAGCATATGTTAATAGAAGCTGAGTTTTGTTGACACTCCATCTAGACTCCCATTACTAGGCCATTGCTTCCACAACTGTCCCCACTGATAGACCTCTAAGGCCCATGTATATCACTTTGAATGCTTTTAGATGCAAGTAGCAGAAACAATCTAGTTTAAGCAATAGGAAAATATATTATTTTGTATAACACATTTGTCCAGTAGTAGGGCAGATTCCAGAGCTAGTCAGTTCAGTGGTAAACAATGTCAACAGGACTCAAATTGTTTTTCATCTCTTTTCTCTGCTATCACCAACGCTGGCATCGGTTACCTTAGGAAGTAACAATGGGGAACACCATGCTTCCTTGTTCCCAGTTGCAGGCTATAGTCTGTCCTTTCCATCTGATTGGAGCCCTGGTGGTGCAGTGGTCAAGAGCTATGGCTCAATCCACCACCCGCCCCTTGGAAACCCTATGGGGCAATTCTACTGTGTCCTATAGGGTCGCTATGAGTCGGAATCGACTTGACGGCAGTGGGTTCAGTCTTTGGTTCCATCTGATAGACTCATCTCATGCCATGTGTCCTCTCTGCACCAATACAGTTAGCAGGGATATGCCATGCTCTGATTGGTTTAAACTAATCAAGACCCACACCGAGAGCTGAGAATGGAATGAAGGTAGAACATCATGCTGATTAACAGGTTGGACTCCAGAGTTAGATGCTTGGATTCAAGTCATGACTCTGCCACTCACTAGCTAGATAACTTTGGCCATGTTACTGATTTCTCTGTGCCTTAGTTTCTTTATCTGTATAATGGAGATAGCAATATGTCTACTTCATGGGGCTGTTACGAGGATTAAATGATAAATAAATCACAGGTGCTTTGAACAGTGCCTGGCACATGGCAGGCACAAGTGTTACATATTACCATGTTGTGTTATATCAGAACGAAATGCGGGGCGGGTGGGGGGAGCTATTAGGAAAGACGAATAGGGCAAGAGATACTAGATAGGCAACCAACAGTGTCCATTATACTGTCTTCTTGGTCTAGGTCTATTTCCTGACCCCTTAACTGGCTTCAGCTCAGCATTCTGAGTGAAAGCAACTTTGCCAAGTGGATAAGGCTTGAAAACCGCCGTGGTTCTGAGGTGGTTCTTGGCTTTCAAAGTACCTTCACAAGCATTTGGAAATTGTAGCTCTGAGCCCTCCTTTCAGTAATATCATCTCTCACCTGAAGCCTATCATTAAATTACTTCTGTGTTTGGGTGGAGGTGTCAGCGCCAGGAGACACTACCTCATAACGGGAGGGCTAGGACCCACCTGTCTGCCCAATCTCTCAGGGGCTGCACCACATGGAGAAGTTGTCCTCAGCAGGCCAGTTTTGGTGTCAGAATCAGGGAGAAGACAGACAGAGCTAAGCATGTCATGCCCCTTCCTAACCTGAAGACTAAAGCCCCTCCCACTCTGGAGCTGCAGAGGCAGGAAATAGGAGACAAGAGACCAAAAGGAGGTGAGAAGCAAGAAGGAGCTGCTGTGAATATGGAGACAAAAGTATCAAAGAGACAGTCCAAAGTATCAAAATCCAGACCTGATCAAGAGATGGTCTGTTTAATAGATGTCCAGTTTAGTTCATCATCTGCACTAACCCCAAAGCTGTTCTTTTTTTTTCTTCAAAAAAACAAATGTAAGTTAAGTAGTTTTATACAACGGTGGCTTTCAATGTAATCTTCTCATGACGGCCTTTGATAATTAGGATAGCAAACTCTTATCTAGTGTTTGCTGTATGCTAAGGAAGATCAAAGACCATAGCCTTCAGTATGGATTACACCTCAACATAAAGAAAACAAAAATCCTCACAACTGGACCAATAAGCAACATCATGATAAATGGAGAAAAGACTGAAGTTGTCAAGGATTTCATTTTATTTGGATCCACTATCAATGCCCATGGAAGTAGCAGTCAAGAAATCAAACGATGTATTGTATTGGTCAAATCTGCC
>NW_004443989.1:2977584-3058295 GCF_000243295.1 Trichechus manatus latirostris | reverse complement strand
TCATGATAAATGGAGAAAAGACTGAAGTTGTCAAGGATTTCATTTTACTTGGATCCACAATCAACACCCATGGAAGCAGCAGTCAAGAAATCAAATGATGTATTACATTGAGCAAATCTGCTGAAAAAGATCTCTTTAAAGTGTTAAAAAGCAAAGACGTAACTTTGAGGACTAAGGTGCGCCTAAACCAAGCCATGGTATTTTCAGTCACCTCATATGCATGTGAAAGCTGAACAATGAATAAGGAAGAACGAAGAAAAACTGATGCCTTTGAATTATGGTGTTAGCAAAGAATATTGAATATACCATGAACTGCCAGAAGAACAAATAAATCTGTCTTGGAAGAAGTACAGCCATAATGCCCCTTAGAAGTGAGGATGATGGGACTTAATCTCAAGTACTTTGGATATGTTATTAAGAAGGACCAGTCCCTAGAGAAGGACATCATGCTTGATAAAGTAGAGGGTCAGTGAAAAAGAGGAAGGCCCTCAACGAGATAGATTGACAGAGTGGCTGCAACAGTGGGCTGAAGCATATCAATGATTGTGAGGATTGTGATTTGTTCTGTTGTACATAGGGTCGCTATGAGTCGGAACCAAGTTGGTGGCACCTAACAACAACAACATCAGCTCCTACATTCCTTATAGCAGTGCTTTGAGATAAGTGCTAGTAATATCATCTCCATTTTATAGAGGTGGATGCTGAGGTATATGGATGCTAAGTCACTTGCCAAAGGTGGCACAAATGGTAGGTAGGTAGATAGTAGAGCTCAGATTTCCACCCAGGCAGCTGGGTCCAGAGTCCTGCTCTGACCTTATACACTGGGCTGCACCTCACCATACCCTCTCAAACGGGCCAATCTCAGAGGCTGTGTCCACTCAATAAACTACTAGCTACATGAAGAGAATGGATTTGACCCAGGACCAAAGGATAGGGAAGCCAAAGTGGTACACAGGCAGTTCTGCCTTAGGCATTGCTCTGATTAAATTGATTGGATTGTGAAAATGATAAATAGACAAAGTTTTAATACACATTCTACAGGCAGATGATAGTCTTGAGTTGGCTCCAAGGGAGAAGAATTGGATTTGGAGCTGTCCAGTTCAAGGCACGCTTGCTAGAGCACTTTGCTGGAAAATTTGGGGCAATTTTAGAGCCATGAGGACGCCCCAACAATTCATCAAATTTCTTGGCCATGCTTGATTTTGTCATGGTTGTGAAGATTCAGCCTTTGTGAATTATCCATCCGCTAACCCGTATCAGCATTCGATTTGGTGTTTCAAGTATCCCATTCGGTTTTGAAATTAGTTGAAGAGGGTGCTATTTAGAGGCCATGTGAAAAAATATAGAATCTGTCTTGTGCTTACAAAAAAAAAAAAAATGCTGTGTTCTGATTAACTACACGTGACTGAGATATATTCCTGTGAAAATGACCCCTATTTGCAGCCTGATTTTGATTTGCAGGCTGTGGAATTAGATTCCACCTCATTGGTTTTATGTTTCTCCCATCGTTTGTCCATTCAGTCACCAAACATTTATTGAGCACCAACTATCACCAGGCCCAGTGCTAGGTGATTGGGTGGTGGGAGAGGAGGAGAATATATAAGGATGAGTAAGCCGTGGTCTTTGCCCTTGAGGAGCTCACGGTTTTGTAAGGGAGACATAAACATATAATGATAGTGCAGGGTATTTGTGAAACCCAGGCCAAAAGTTATGAACAGATCTCAACTTAATTCATTTCTTAATAGCTTGGTTACTTTGGTTATTACAAATACCAGATAGTACTTATCTACACCACCACCTGTCTGTCAGTTTGTTGTAAGATGGTGGCTTGTGTTTTGCTGTGATGCTGGAATCTATGCCATCTATGTTTCAAATATCATAAGAGTCCCCCATGGTGGACAAGTTTCAGTGGAGCTTCCAGTCTAAGACAGACTAGGAAGAAAGGCTTGGCAATGTACTTCTGAAAATTAGCCAATGAAAACCTTATGGATCACAGCAGAACATTCTTCGACTCACTTGCTTTGGACGCGTCAGACGGGGTTAATCGCTAGAGAAGGACATCATGTTTGGTGAAGTAGAGGGCCAGTGAGGGCATGGGTGACCCTATGTGAGATGGAGTGGCACAGTAGCCTCAACGATGGTCTCAAACATGTTGACTGTGAAGACGATGTAGGACCAGGCAACATTTTGTTCTGTTGTACATGAGGTCACCATGAGTCAGAATCAATTTGACTGTAACTAAAAACAACAATTTATCTACAACTGAAGTTGAAATAACCAGTTGGACGCCTAAAAGGCTAAATTCAGGATAATGACTAGACATGGTCTCATTTATCTGCTTGATACACTGATGTGAGAAACGAAGCCAACAAACAAAGCACAGCAAAAACTTCCCTCTGGGGCCTGCATTGTCCCCGGTAACAACAACTCCTCTCATTTCTTCCAGGCTTCACAAAGTATTTCCATATCCGTGACTGAATTGCCTTGTCACAACAACCTCTGAAGATAGGCATTGTCATAGAGGGAGAAGTTAAGGTCACCCAACTAGTTAATGATAGAACAGAGGCTCTAGCCCAAGTCTTCTCATTCCAAAAACTGTGTCCTTTTTGGCTCATCAGGCTATCCTCGTTATTGATTCAGAACCAATTGTAAGTTCTGCACTGTATTCGCTGTATGATTGGACAGCATGATTCCATTATTCAGATACTAGGTCACTTGAGTCACCCAGCCACACTTTATGACTGTAGGTAGGTGAGTGGCCATTCTACACCCATGAAAGGAATGGCCTGCCAAGGCAATACTCATGATGAACTCAGCTCAGACAACTAGAACCCTTCAGTGCCACTTCCCCATGGTCCACTCGATCACCTCCGCAGCCTCATAACCTTGGAGTTTCCCTCCATTCTTTTACCTGACGACTGTCTAGAATAATCTTTAGGATTGCCATAGAAAAAACGACTTTTATCTTTTTCTTTCTTTTGTTTTGGTCTCAACTCAAATGGGAAACTCAACTCAGCTTTTTGAAAGTCAAAGTGGCCTTTGTGTTTGAAAATTAACTTTTTACAGCACCTGGGGGTAGTTATTAGTCACTGGATACTTTTCGGAATTTAAATGTGATCAATTAATTGATGGTAAAAATTATATTATGTAAATGCAAATTCAAAATTGACTTTGGTGTTTACAGTGGCCTGAAAACATTTTAAAAGGCCAGGTTAGGCCTGAGGAAATTGGAAGTTTTAGTCCTTGCTAGTAAAAAGGAAAGAAAGAGAAAGAAAAAGTGAGTTTGCAACAAACTTATTACTGAAGGCCAGAATTTTTTTTTTCTTTTTCCGTTTGACAATGCTATCACAATCTGTTATCAGAATCTAACTGCACCATAGAAACACCAATGTAAAGGAATCAGACGAGCTTTTGTTCATCCTTTTTTGTTAGAAGCCTTGCCCTACAAGCCTTATCAAGCTTATAAAGCTCATAAACATTGGAATACCAAACAACTTAGGAAGATAGAAAGACAAAAGCTGAAAGAGGAAAAAAAAAAAAGGTAGTGATAAAATGAAATTGAAGAGGGTAACACAAAAGAATCTGGAGCCATTAATTTTTATAGCTGATGCAGCTACTAACATTTTATGAGGTTTGAAAATATGAGTATAAGAAAACGCCCTAATATCTGCCCTTGTTCTCTTTTTTGTTGTTTTAATACAAAGATAAAGCCCGTCATACTTGTACCTTGAATATGGCCTTATTAAACACCCAATGGTGGAAAACATTCTGTTCACTGGAATTTTTCCAAGTCAGCGTCCTTTTGTTTTTGTTTGGTTTGCTTTTCCACCTTTTCCAACAGAAATTCATGGACCACTTCACATCATGCCATTTCTTTCTCTTGTTCTTTTTTTTTTTTAGACTTATCAGCTTGTTTCCAGTTAAATCATAGCAGGGTTGTGTTTACTAGCTTTCCTGGACTGTATTGCCTGCAATGTCTCCATTTAAATGTAGATTTTGACTTCACACAGGGGAGGTAAGTGAGAGCCTTCCCACCCATGAATTAACATCCAGGTGAAAACAGGAGCTTGAGAAAGATGCCATGTTTCCCTCAGTAGAGCTGTGTGAGTCCAGTTTGAATATTCCAAGCCATTTATTTACAAGTTGCCTTGTACCCCATGGGGAAAACATTGGCCAAGCCAGATCTATATATTTATTATATTTATTGAGACCACAACACAGAACTTTAGGTCAAGGAAATCAAATGCTAAAGGGGAGCACAGAGACTGTTATAGATACTGATCTGACTGCAGTGGGGGCTCTGCCCGTGACCCTTTGGAATTAATAATAAATATGGCTACATGAGCAATGAGCAGACTTAGAACCATACACATCTCACTCTCTGTTCAGGAGCCATGTTTGCTATGACGGCATGGCCTAAAAAATATATACTGTAAATCAAGCTTCATTATGTATACAACATAATGCACTTTCAAATCATACCCTCTGCCCCTCATACTTTTTTTTTTAGCTGAATTGTGGTAGATATCTATGATATTCATTTTAAAAGCAAGGAAAAAAAAGAAGTCATTATTTTTCCCTCTTTCCTCTGCCTCGTTTTATTAATCGGCCATTAAAGAGGGAGGAAGTTAAGTATCCATATTCTTGATAACTTATAAAGGGTTTTTCTAAGCTGTTCATGAGACAATCCAACTGCCAACTGACATTGGCCTGAAACCTTCTGTACCATCCAGATGAGTCAATGGAAAAATGTTAAGAGCTCTTTAAATAATTTGTACTGTTGACCCATAAAGATACTTGTAGAATTTCATATCCTGATTTAGTTTGCCAAAATATGGCTACTCTGCCTCTCCTAATCCCCCAAATAGAGCTCTAGTCAAACTGTGGGAAAATGGTTCCTAGCCTAAATTATATAAGATACTAATATGCCACCACATACAAGCTGTGTGATCTTGTTCAAGTTACTTAATCTCTCTGTGCCAGTTTGTATATGTGTACATAAATAACAGTACTTGCACTATGAGGTATTTGGAGGACTCATTGATTTTATGCATCAAAAGAGCTTAGAACAGTGTCTGGCACAAATAAATGTTCAATAAATGTTGGAAATTCACACACATGTGTGTCTTCATGTGGGTATATAATTGTCTCCTCAAGACCTCAGGTGTCTCCCTGGGTGGCACAAACGTTCTGCGCTTGACTACTAACCGAAAAGTTGGCAGTTCGAATTCACTCAGCAGTGCCGTAGAAGAAAGACCCGGAGATCTCCTTTCGTAAGAGAACAGCCATTAAAAACCTTATGGAGCAGTTCTACTCTGAGAGCACGTGGAGTTGCCACGAGTCAGAATCGACGGGATAGCAAAGGGTTTGGTTTTGGTTTGGAGACTGCAGGAGCCAGAGAGAAGAGAAAGAACTAGCAGTTCTTTCATGAGTATTAAAGTCAAAGATCATCTACTTTTCTGAAGACCTTAATAGAGGAAAAGACAGTTACAAAAAGAAAAAAAAAGGCACCTCACTGAACTGTAGAGTGATAATAAGAAAATCACCAGTGAGTAAAGTCAAAATTGGCAGACACTGGCAGCAGTGCAGGAGAAAGAAGACAAAGAGGGATATTCTAGTGAGGACCCCTGGGTGCCTGGCTTGGCACAAAGGCTTCGGGTCTCCAGAGAAATTCAGAGATTAAAAAATTAAGATTTCCATCCCACTTTGACAAAGCAACCAAGAAAACCATCGTTTGCACCTCATCTGGTCTAAACATTCAGTTTACAAATGGATGGTGCTCGGCATCGTGTGTTATAGATGCTTTATGTTTATTTAAGAACTCAGTTTCAAGGAATGTTTTCCAGGCGTGCGGTTCACCGCAATAGACAGCTGTTGATATTCTGATCCCATGAGCATTATAATATGTTTAAAAATTGGGACACTTTTAAAACCAGATGTTCTACATAAGCTGCACATAGGGGGAAAAAAAAAGAAAGAAAGGGGGGAAGGAAAGAGGGTGGGTAGATCTGTCATTTGGCATAACACTGGGGTGCTTCAGGCTCACACAAAATTCACAACGAATCTAAACGAATTCCCTGAAGCCTGTTCTGAATTTACTTCGAAAAAATGGTGAAAAGGAAACAGTTTTAACAGAAAGGAAAGCTCTGTCCTCAGTACAGACTAGCAAGGGAGCTGCAGCTCAGCCCTGAAGGTCAACCGCTGGTGCAGCCATGGTTCTGAGGTTCTTTGCCACAGCTGTTTTCTGGGATACACTCAGTGTAAATGTACTTGACTGGTTCCCAGCCGTTTCTGAGGCTTCATGAGTATTACTCCGTTTTACAAACAACCTCCACTTTCCTCCTAAGAGTGGCTTTTGGGTGGAAGTGGGCTCTTGTATGCGTGTTTTTGTAGGTGTGTCCGCGTGTGGTACAGTCAAATGGTTAGGAGGGGGCCGTGGGATCAGACGGCCTGGGTTCAAATCCCCACTCCACCACTTACTGAGCACTCATGGCCAAGTTACTTTATCTAAGCCTTAGTTTCTCCCTCCGTAAAATGGGACCATAATGGTACTTACCTATCAAGATAGTTAAAACATACATATAACCTTCCACTTGGCACATTGTAAGCACTCAATACACTTTAAATACTTTAAATATAAGATTCCTCCCCCCTCCCCAAATTCAAACTACTTAAGACTAACTTGCTTTGAGAGAAAGTTTGGCAGCTTCCCAACCTCCCCTGGGATAATTGGATAATTTAGGGTGTCCTCATGTCAGTCGTGGAAATCACGAGGCCACACAATTGGAAATGACCAGTTTGGGGAGAAATGGAATGGTAGCATGGTGTAATGGAAAGGCGGCGTAATCAGACAGACAGCCCTGGATCAATGCCTGGGTTCCGCACCTCACGAGCTGTGTGGTTCCAAAGAGACTCTGCCCCGTGGGCCCCGGGTTTTCCACTTGATAACAACTCCTCTTGTCAGAGGGGGTTTAAGATTAAAAAGAGCCGATTTAGGCTAAGTTCCTTGCATAGAGTAGGCACTCAATCGGTGTTTATTTCTCTTATTGCATCATTTATATGGTTCATGAAAATATATTTTAATATAATTATCAACTGCCTTTGCCCAAGTTCAGAAGTTATTGAACTGTGTTCCCCTTTGCTCATACATCTCTCCTGCTGGAAACAAACAAGCAAATAAACAAAAACAGTAGAGAAAAATAAAGCAAAACCTTTCATGACTGCACACTGATCTTTGCAGAAATCCGTGATTTGCCTGCTTCTTACCTCTACAAGCCCATCTCTCACCATTCCACCCCACCCCATCCTCTGATCCAGCCGTGCTGAATCCAGACATCTCTTTCACCTCATGGTCTTTGAATGTCCTGTCACATTTTTGGCCCATACCCTCCACGTCCCAGCTTAGATTTCCCTTCTTTTGGTAAGCCTTCTTCAAGATGTGTCCCACTTCTTTTTGCTCGCTTAATACCCAGTGCTTACCTTTATTCCAAGCAGAGTCCCCTTTTATTATCCTTTCCTATTGTCTTTTCTATTTGACTGTAAGCTTTTTGAAGGTATAAGCTGATGCTCTATTCACCAGGTTACTTCAGCATCCAGCACAATGTTGTGCCTGGAGAATTGAATAAATATTTGGTGACTGCATGAATAAATGAGTTCATGGACGATGAATGAATGGATGGATGGGTGGGTGGATCAATGGATGGATAGGTGGACAGACGGATGGAGGGACAGATGGATGGAGGAACAGTTGCATCAATGGATGGGTAGCTGGATGGATGGATGAATCATATAGTACTGAGAAGGTGGGTCTCTGACCCCAGTTACCTAAAACATTTTTGGTAGGCTGGTTATGAGATCCTTCAGCTGAATGTGTCCCAAAGAATCAACAGTGACTACAAATTAAGACCTTTTCTAGTTGCTAACTGGACTTTAGGAGTCCCTGGGTGGTGTAAATGGTTAAGGCACTCAGCGGCTAACCAAAAGATTGAAGGTTCAAGTAAACCCAGAGGCACCTCAGAAGAAAGGCGTGGCAATCTACTTCCCAAAAAATCAGCCACTGAAAACCCTATGGAGCACAGTTCTACTCTGATACACATGGGATTATCATAGTTTGGACTTGACTCAATGGCAACTGGTTTTTTTTCAACTGGACTTTATCTTTGGTAAATTCTAAACTCATGTGGCCTATGTGGCCAGCAGAGATCTGCTCTGCCTACTTCTCCAGGCTCATTTCTCACCCCTGGCTGTCTTGCTCTCTGAGCTCCAGCCTCACCAGCATTATCTCTGCTCCTCAACAGCTGCAAGATCTCCTTGCCTAAAGTTTCTTAGGTATCTCTCCCTCCTGCTTTCATCTGGCCGACTCCTACTCATCCTTTGGGCTGAGCTTTAATGTGGCTCCTTTAGGTGAGTTTTTTTGGCCTGCCCTAACCTCTCCCCTGGTCTCTGGGTCAGGCTCCTCTGTTATTTGCACTTACAGACCCTTTTCCTCCACATACCACTTACCACAATTCTAATTATGTAGAAATATGTGTGATTATTGGTTTAACGTCTGTCTCCTCAATCACCGTGCAAACTCCTTGAGGTACCAAGTCGATAGTATTCACTGCTGTAACCCAGGGCACCGCTGGGGCCTGACAGAGAGTATGTATTTAAGGAATAAGTTTGTAAAATGCAGGATTGGTATTCGGCCGGCATGAACTACTATCATTGTATCACTTGTTTATAGCTTGGGCCTGTTCTGATTAGTTAGATCCAATTAGTTAGTTATGGAGATGGTCAACAGCTTACATTAGATTTTCAAAGGCGTTCATAATAGACTCCCCCCACCCCAGAAAAACACAAAGTTATGATCCACTGCTTTGGAGTCAGAGTATCATGGAGGGCTTTTTCAAACCATCCAAGGCCCTGCCCATAGTCTTGGGCAATGTGTAAGTCTGCACTTTCCATCTGTCCCCGCCTTGTACACTTTCCCCTGGCACAAGCATCCTTTGCAGATGTGTGTTACACATGAAGAATATTCTAGGGTACTTGAAGTCATCAATGACTCATCCCCGTGGAACGAGTGGGTCACCAAGAAAGACATGCATGGAACAGAAATAAAATGCATAACAGTTTCCCTCCTTTGAGGAAGAAACTCTCCAACAATGGGGGAGCAACAGACCTCAGTGGTTCACATGGCATATGTGAGCATCTCCCGCAATCATCACCAGGGCATCAGGAGGAGGAAGAGGGAGAGGAGGGCAAGCCAAGGAGCATCCCTTACTAAAAGGAGAGAGTGCAACCCCAGCCCTGACCAGATATCCTATCACAAATGTGAAAGAAGAGGGTCCATGATAATAAGGCAACGTGCTTTCTTTAGCATGGGCCAGGCACTGGGCTAAGCAATCACCATGAGTCCTTTATTATTTATTTTAATCCTCACAACAGCCCAGTGAGATTGGTCTTTTTATTATTTTCACTTGTGTATGATAAACGAGAGTCTTGGGGAGGTTAAGTAACTTTACCGAGGTCACTCATCTCACAAATGGTGGCACCAGGATTCAACCTGGGGTTTGAGTTCAGAGTTTGACTCTTGATCCCTAAACTACTGTATACTGCATCAAGGAGCTGAGGGCTCTCCTTTTGGACAAAGGAGACAGCTATCCCAGCAGATTTGTATAATCATTGATCAAGTATTTATTGTGTACCTACTACTGTATGCTTGGTATTGTTCAAGGTGATGGGCATAGAGTGGTGGACCTTTAGAGCTCAGTCTGGGGAAGATAAACTTTAAGCCATTAATTATATTGGGAGAGTGCTAATAAAAGAAAGTAGAAGCGGTGGGAACTCAAAGCCAGTCCAAGATATTGGATGTCCAACCATTAAGAAAACACACCCTGGAAGACACTTTTGATCTTTTCACAGAAAAAAAAGAAACCTATGAAATCGTGACCAATAAAGGTTGTGGAAGGGTCTTCCACTACACTGTAGGCTCTGTAAGCTCCATAAGAACAAGGACAGTATTGGATTTATTTATTTCTGCATTGCTGGTGTATGGCACAGGACCTGGCATTTAAAAGGAGTCCCTCGCTATTTGTGGATGAGTGGTTGGAAAAATGAAAGGAAGTCATAGACGTTCAATGGTAGTGTGGTCAGAGCCTACAAAGTTCTTATCACAGTGATTAACTTGGGGAAAGAAAGGGGAAACAGGGAGTACCCATGGGAGCAGGACGACGTGGCACTAAATCAAAGGTCTTCTGAGATGTTTGTGCCTAGACCCATCGAATCAAGGATCCTATTTTGTGAATAGAGTGCAAGGTTCGTGGTTGGGGCTGAGAGGCCATCAGTTACTGCATAAGTAAAGACAGGGACTCTCATCATCCTTTAGTAACTTCCCCAAAGGCAAATACGTGGGAAATTAAGTGGGAAAGCCTAGTTTGAAAGTCTTGTTATACTAACTGAATACCGTATTTTTAATGCAAATAACAAGCATCTTCTACGTTTGTTTGCCAACCACGCCCCCTCCCCACGAGGTATTTTCATAAACGCAGCTATACCAATTTTTTTTTTTACGTGTTGCTTTAAAAAAATACAATAAAATTAGCATAGCGTGCCTGTGAAAATACCTCGTGGGGTAGAGGAGGGCACGGTTGGCAAACAAATGTAGAAGGCATGCATTATTTGCTTAAAAATATGGTACAAAACTTCCATGGACTGATGGGTGGATGAAGCTAACTACCATTTGATATCTAACATCAGCTTGTACATTAGTACCTTGTTATCATATCCACAATGTCCAGCTAAAAACAAGGGGCAGTATAAACTCTAGTGGATGGAACTAACAAATGTAAGTGATAATATATAATTGATGCTAAATAAGTAGTTTTAACAATGAGACCTTCAGATTACAGGGAATTTCTTGTAAAATTTAATGATCCAAGAAGGTTTAACAGAGACAATAAGACTTGAGCAATACCGGTAGTAGTAGTAATAGTAGCACTAGTCATAGTTGTTGTTCGTTGCTGTAGTAGTGGTTGCAGAATCCGCAGTAGTAATAGTAGAACAAATAGTAACTACTATGATTTAAACTTTCAGTAACAAACCTGAGATACATGATATATATACATATATGTGTCTATGTTGTTCTTGTTGTTAGTTGCTATAGAGTCTGCTCTGACTCATGGAGACTTTATGTATATAAATGAAGCATTGCCCAGTCCTGTGCAATCTTCATGATCATTGGTATATTTGAGTCCATTGCTTTGGTTGTTCTGTCAGTCCATCTCATTGAGGGCCTCCCTTGCCTTCATTGACTCTCTACTTTACCAGCTATGATGTGGATATAGATGTAGATGTAGATACAGATGCAGATACAGATATGAGGTGAGACAGTGTGAGAAAGTTACCTAGCATAAGAGAGATCTTATTTAATTCCCACAAAAATCCATTATAGTTAAATTACTATTATTGCCCCCATTTTACCGCATTTTAATAATGGGGAAATGGCAGCCTGATGAGATTAAGCGTCTTGTCAAAGGTTACATAGCTGCTAAGTAGCAAGTCAGAATTTGAATCAATTTCTGCACAATACCAAAGCCCATGATCTTCCTTCTGTATGCTATCGCCTTGACACATGCTGAAGTTTTCGAAATCCAGATAAAAAGGAAAGCTTTCTGGCAACTCAGCAAAGGGAATTATGAGCAAACCAAGACCATGCCTGCTAAATACACACGTCTGGCTGGAGTGGACCATGCATATCGGTGGAAAATAAGGCAACATAAGAAATGTTGACTGGGTCATGGAAGGTCTCAACTTCCAGATGATGGGGTTTAGATTCTATCCTCTTGGCAATACGGAGCTCCTGGCCCTTTCCGAGCATCAGCATAATGTGTTAAGAATTATCTGTTGGACGAGATTGTTGTGGGGAGAGGATGGAGGTAGGGAGGCCAGCCAGAAGCCTATGAAATAACTTATGTGAGGAGTCAAGACTCATCTTGTTATCCCATCACAGAAAAATGCCTCTAACGGCCTAAGTCATCGGTGCCAACTCCTGACTAAGATCTTAAAGGCCGTGGTCTGACTCCACCTCCCTCTTTAGCATCTTCTATTGCCCTCCCCCCACCCTTACTCATAACACTTTAGTCCACTGACCTTTTAGTTTCTCAAAACAGCTACACTCCTGCCCAACTCAAGACCTTCACACATGCTACCGCTCTTCCTGGAAATACTCCCGGATCCTTCAGAGGACCAACTCCTCTCCATCTCGCTCATCCTTCCAGCCTCAGCATCAGCTCCACTTCCTCACGGGAGGTTTCCCTGACCCTTCCCAATGCTTCCATGGATCCTTTCTATGCATCCCATGACAGTCTGACTTCTGCTTTCCCAGCACTTATCATCGTGTTAGTTACATACCCATGTAGTTACTTGATTAACGCCTCTCTCTCCCTCTCTAGACTGAAGCTTTATGACAGCAGGCATGGTGTCTCTCTTTTTCACTGTCATGTCCTCTGTGCTTTACACAATATCTGGCCCATGGTCAGCACAAATAAATATTTGTTGAATGGATGTGGGAAGGATTTGGGATGCCTAGCCTAAAAGTATGGGTGGGATAAAGTGTGTTTTGATGAGGATGAGTGAGCAGAAGGATGTTCAAGCTGGGCTTGGGATACAGCTTTATGTTCCACAGCCAGTTGTGGCCAAATGCCAATCTCAGCAGCAGGAAGTAGAGTCTTGGTGATTAGCAATTAATTGACCCATTAAACTAAGCCAACTCCAAGAAAAGGAGGTAGCACTACCCGTGACATATGGCTAGCACAAGAGACCTCTGACCACAATGGCAGTCATATCTGTGTGCTTTTTCACTTGCCCCTGTTGACCGAGATAACTATCACTGTCAAAATCTCCATCTTTGTATGGATGGAGCAGTCACGTATTTGTTCAGAATCACATGAGACAGTCAGATTGTCCCTGCCCAAATGTCCAAGATACTTTCAAATCCAGTGGATAAAAGCTACATTTCTTGAGTTCTTGCATCATAGAAATTATCTGTGTTGCCTCTATGCAGGTATACCTCATTTTATTGTGCTGCTAAGATACTGAATTTTTTACAAATTGAAGGTTTGTGGCAGCCCTATATCGAGCAAGTCTATTGGTGCTCGTTTTTCCAACAACATGTGCTCACTTCATGTCTCTGTGTCACATTTTGGTAATTCTCACAATATTTCAAACATTTTCATTATTATTATGTCTGTTATGGTGATCTGTGATCAGTGATCTTTGATGTTACTACTGTAATTTTTTGAGGTGCCACAAACCACACCCATAAAAGACGGTGAACTTACTCGATAAATGTTGTGCGTGTTCTGACTGCTCCATCCACTGGCTGTTCCCCTGTCTCTCTCCCTCTCCTCCAGCCTCCCTATTCCCTGAGACACGACAATATTGAAATTAGGCCAATTAATAACCCTAAAATGGCCTCTAAGTGTTCAAGTTAAAGGAAGAGTAACACATCTCCCACTTTAAATAAAAAACTAGAAATGATTAAGCTTAGTGAGGAAGGCATATCAAAAGCCAAGATAGGCCAAAATCTAGGCCTCTTGCACCAAACAGTTAGCCAAGTTGTTAATGCAAAGGAAAAGTTCTTGAAGGAAATAGACAGTGCTTCTCCGGTAAACACACAAATAATAAAAAAAGTGAAACAATCTTATTGCTGATACGGAGAAAAGTTTTAGTGGTCTGGATGGAAGATCAAACCAGCCACAACATTCCCTTAAGCCAAAGCCTAATGCAGAGCAAGACCGTAAGTCTCTTCTATCCTATGAGAATTGAGAGAAGTGAGGAAGCTGCAGGAGAAAAGTTTGAAGCCAGCAGAGGTTGGCTCATGAGATTTAAGGGAAGAAGCCATCTTCATGAGTAAAAGTGCAAGGTGAAGCAGCAAGTGCTCATGTAGAAGCTGCAGGAAGTTACCCAGAAGATCTCACTAAGATAATTGATGAACGTGGCCGCACTACACAACAGATTTTCAATGTAGATAAAACAGCCTTATTTTGGAAGAAGACGCCATCTAGGACTTACATAGCTAGAGAGGAGAAGTCAATGCCTGGCTTCAAATCTTCAAAGGACATGCTGACACTCTTGTTAGGGGCTAGTGCAGCTGGTGACTTTAAGTTGAAGCCAATGCTCATTTACCATTCTGAAATTCCTAGGGCCCTTAAGAATTATGCTAAATCTACTCTGCCTGTGCTCTATAAACAAAGCCTGGATGAAAGCACATCTGTTTACAACATGGTTTAGTGAATATTTTAAGCCCACTGTTGAGACCTACTGCTCAGAAAAAAATACTGCTTTCAAAATAGTACTGCTCATTGAAAATGCACCTGGTCACCCAAGAGCTCTGATGGATATGTACAAGCAGATTAATGTTGTTTTCATGCCTGCTAACCAACTTCCATTCTGCAGTCCATGAATCAAGGAATATTTTAGACTTTCAAGTCTTATTATTGAAGAAATACATTTTGTAAGGTTATAGCTGCCATAGATTCCTCTGATGGATCTGGGCAAAGTAAATTGAAAACCCTCTGGAAAGGAGTCACCATTCTAGACGCCATTAAGAACATTCCTGATTCATGGGAGGAGGTCCAAATATCAGTATTAACAGGAGTTTGGAAAAAGTTGATTCCAACCCTCATGGATAACTTCCAAGGATTCAAGACTTCTGTGGAGGAAGTAACTGCAGATGTGGTGGAAATAGCAAGAGAACTAGAAGTGGAGCCTGAAGATGTGACTGAATTGCTGCAATCTTATGATAAAACTTTAACGGATGAGGAGTTGCCTCTTATAGATGAACAAAGAAAGTGGTTTCTTGAGATGGAATCTACTCCTGGTGAAGATGCTGCGAACATTGTTGACATGACAACCAAGGATTAGAATATTACATAAACTTAGTTGATAAAGCAGCATTAGGATTTGAGAGACTGACTCCAATTTTGAAAGAAGTTCTGCTGTGGGTAAAATGTTATCAAACAGCATTGCATGCTACAGAAAAATCTTTTGTGAAAGGAAGAGTCAATCAATGCAGCAAACTTGACTGTCGTCTTATTTTAAGAAATGGCCACAGCCTCCTCAACCTTCAGCAACTACCACCCTGATCAGTCAGCAGCTATCAACATCAAGGCAAGACTCACTACTAGCAAAAAGATAATGACTAACTGAAGGCTAGATGATGGTTAGCATTTTTTAGCAATAAAGTATTTTTTAATTAAGGTATACAGGTTTTTTTAGACATAATGCTATTGCACACTTAATAGACTACAGTATAGTGTAAACTTAACTTTTATACGCACTGAGAAACCAAACATTCATTTGACTCGCTTTATTGCGGTGGTCTGGAAGTGAACCTGCAGTATCTCTGAGGTATGCCTGTATTTGAAAGACCATGTGTCTGGCAAATTTTAGGGGTCACATTTTATTTTACTGAGGGTGTTATCCCACTGTCTTCTACTGTTGAATATAACTGACATGAGGTCTGAAACCAGTCTAATTTTTTTCCTCCTTATAGATAACTTAATCTTTTTAAATGGATTGGCGAACTCCCACTTTTTCTTTGCAACTTAGGAACTATGCAAGAACATATCTTGTAATGATTAATTTCTATCAGTTTTTCCTGGAGTACATTATGCTCTCTCTTAAGTTATATCTCTGAGTATATTTTTTTCTGTTTTGTTTATGTTATTGTATCTTTATTTTAGGCATAGCAATTGTTCGCACGTTGAATCTTCTTCGTCTTTCAGAGCTATAAATTTATCTCTAACCTCTTTTAACTCTTTAAAACTGTAAATTCACATATTCATGTATTTCTTGAATTATATCATTGAATATGTCTTTTCCATTTTTGTCTCATTGCATTAGGTATATCAGCAATATATATAAATTTTAAAATATATATCCTATTGCCATCGAGTCAATTCCAACTGATAGCCATCCTACAGGGCAGAATAGAACCGCCCCATAGGGTTTGCAAGGCTGTAAATCTTTACAGAAGCAGACTGCTACATCTCTCTCCCATGGAGCATAGGGTGGGTTCGAACTGCCAAACTTTCCATTAGTAGCCGAGCATTTAACCACTGAGCCACCAGAGCTCCATATACACATATATATATATATACCTGACATACTTCAGTTATGTTCAGTCTCTTTTTTTTCTGGCTTCCATTGCTATCATTTCATCTTGAATTCCTTTTAACTCTTGCCCTTTTTACCTAATTTTAATCACTCGTCTCAAGCCTTCTTTCTTGTTCCTAATTATATATGTTAGCAATTTTCCCTTTAGTGGTTTCCAAAGGTCTTGATTTCTATGATTTTTTTTTTTCACTTTCTCAGCTTTCCTGAGTTTGGGCATATCATTTCTCTTTGGCTTCTTTGATTTTATCGTGTATTCCTTGAGCTCTTGTATGTCTACTTTGAGGTCTCACTTCATAGAGGTCCTTCCTTGGTTAATCTCTTAGAACATTTGGCTAAGTGTGTGCAATTGCCACTGCCAGTTTCCCCTGAGATAACCCTCTCACTGGATTGTGCTGCTTAAGAACATTCTAGCATAGGATATTGTTCTCCTGATTTACCACTTAGGAAATAGAGAGTTCGTAGGATTTGGGTGGAAGTAGCATGCTCCATGGCAAAACCAGGCCTGCAGTTGATCTCTTTAGAACATCATATGTGCCTGACCCTAACTACTGAAAGGTACCCTGTGGACCAGCAGTAGCAGTGTCACCTGAGAGATGCTAGAAATGTAGAACTCAGGCCCCACCCCAAACCTACTGAATCTGAATCTGCATTTTGACAAGATCTCCAGGTGATTTATGTGCACATTAAAGTTTGTTAAGTACTGCCCTAAAAGACCACCACAGCAAAACCTAATGCCTTGGAGATTATCAATTCCTATTTTGGTGTCTAAACTACTGATTTTTACCTATACTCTGTGAAGAATGTCTTAGGAAGACAGCTGTCAGCTGGAGAGAGAATGTCCATGACTGTATTTGAACCTCCAGGATTTGTTGGTGTTTTTCAAAGTGTGAGTTCTCATCAGCTGAGATTTACTGCCTATTTTAAAGGAAGAATGGCTGCCTGAGTGAACATGGTGATCAATAATTCAAATTACAGAATCCCATCTGTAATGCTCACACCATACCAAAATGACAGTAGGGCTCAAGTTGTAATTATTACAGACTTCAGCTTTTAGAGATTCCACTCTGATTCCAGTAGCCAGAAAAAGAGAAAGGTGAGAAAAACCACTCTGCTTGTCTTAAGAGATTGTGCTTCTTCAAGACATGACCAATGGTTTGTATTATCCCGGCAGGAATCTTTCATTGTGGGCTGCATCATATTTTGAAAGAGTACGTACTGGGTCTCCTTTAATGAAGATGGAGACACTGTATTGGGAGTAGAATAGGGAGCACACGAACACAACAAATTGTTTCCTGAAGATCCAAATCTATCCAACGTCCTAAAAGTGATTTTGAGGCACTCAACTCTCTTGGGCTGTGATTTGTTTTCCAAGAGGACAGTTCAAGAGAACATGGTCTTCCAGGGCACCATGAGAAATGGGAGTTACATAGAAAGAAGAGCTTCCTCACAGCATAAGGCAAAAATCAATGAGGAGATTGTCTACTTGTGTCTCTGCTTCGGGAATATCTTTATACCCATAATAGATGGGCACATGCTGCAGAAGCACATTCTCTCTGGAGGCTGAAGGATGCAGTTGATGACCTTCAGAGGCATTTACTAATTTTTCTGGGTTGTAGCTACATGACAAAGCCAAGATATTTTGAAAATGAAAAAAATAACTATAAATCTGTGGTTCGATGTTTGCGGCGCAATGTCTAGAGTGCTGATTTCACTGACTTCAATACCCTTTACACTGGCAGTGGAGAAATCTTCCTCCCCTTAGAGTGGAGTAGAGTGTCCAGCAATATATTAAAGTTCACTGCTTCCCAATCTTCAACCCAATTTACCTTTTTTGACTGATACTGTATTAGGATTCCCAATTATACTATTTTGCTATCTTTTTAATCATCTCACTTTTTAAAAGGTATGCACTACTTTTAATGGCCTTGGAGGCAGACATTGTTATTACTTCCATTTTACAGATGAGAGAAATGAGACTCAGAAACGCTAAGTCACTTGTCTCAGGTCACTTGTTCAAGCTTCTGAGGAAAAGCTTCTAAGGCCAAAATTTGAACTCCAGCGGATTCAATGCTCTTAGCCACCAACTACTTTGAGCTGCCTCTTAGCTAACAGTATTGAGTGTCAGGGACTAGCCTAGATTTTTAATCAGTAAGAACTTTATTGAATACACAGGTACTAAGGAGGTGTGGGGTAGGGCTGGGGTAGTCTTGGAAATAGCCCTTGTAGAGAAGAGCTCAAATAGGCCGCTGAGCAGAGAGCACCATTATTTTATTCAATACTCTGTCATGGTGTCGTTAAATAGCATGCGTATGCCAGCCATGTTTACCTTGTATATATCAGGAGGAATGTTTTTGTCTGCAAGTTAACAAAAAACCCAACTACATAGATTTAAACAAATAAGGATTTAGTTTTCTCCTTTTGCATGAAATCCAGTGGTAGGAAGTTTTCTGCATTAGTCTAATATAGTGGTTCTCAGATGGGAATGATTTTGCACCCCAGGGGGATTTGGTAATAACTGGACAATTTTTGTTGTCATAACTGGGGAGGGGGCACATTTTCGGTTGTCACTAACATCTAGCATCTAGTTGGTAGAGACCAGGGATACTGCTAAATATCCGACAGTAAACAAGACAGCTCTCCACAACAAAGAATTATCTAGCCCCAAATGTCAATAGTGCCGAGGTTGAGAAACCCAAATATAGTAGCTGGACAATATCAAAACCCATCTCTCTGGGGTTCTCTTGGTGTTTGCCTCATAGCCTCAAGTTAGCTGATGAATCACATGTTAATTCAAGATAGGAATATGGGAGATGGGAGGAAAAGTAGCAGCTATAGCTGCATATTTTCCATTTATCAAGAGAAGAAATGCCTCCCAGAGCCCTAAAGATGACCACTGCTTTCATATGATTGACCAGAACAGTGACCCATAGCTATAACAGAGAAGGGATGGACAATGTCTTGCCTGGGCCTGGCTACATTGCTGCTCCAAACAGACTCGGGGTCTGTCTGTTAGCAAGGAAGGAGAATACTTGGTAGGCCACAGTTGATGTGTGCCCTATTGGGCCAATACTTTGAACTGATCTTCTCATAACTGCAGGTAATTCTTTCTCTGAGCAGCCCTGCAGAAGCCATGAAAAGTGCAGTGATGGCACCCTGTCTAATGGTGTTAAACGAAGCAGCTGTCCTCGGCTGCCAGCACCTCTATTTAAAGGGCTAACACCATCTTCCAAAAGCAAATGTTTTTAAAACTTCTTTTCTCATTGATAAATTGTCTGAGCAGAGACAGATTGAATTATTTATCTGGACTCTGGAAATCAGTATAGGCTATTCTCAATGCGGCTGTGATCCAATTTTAGAAAATGTCTTTGTGGAGCAATAAATAATACTACTACTCCCAGACTCCTTTTATTGCTGTTTGATTCATTCATTCAACAGATATATATCAGGCTCTGATTATGAGAGTTAGCCTTAAGAATAAAGTCATGAGCATGGCAAAGTTTCTCGAGGGTGAACCCTTTGAGGGCAGAAATTGTCTCTGTCTTGACCACAATGAACTACAGAGTCCAGCACACTCAGTGTCTCATGGTTAGATCTCAATAAATGTTTGTTCAGTGAATGAACACATGCAGTGTTATCTTCATGGATTTTATATTCTAGTTTGGGGTGGTGGTAGATACAGAAAGTAAGCAGACTATTAAGATATTCTTCATAGGAGAAGTGTTAGAGCCTCTACGAAGATCCTCTCTGATCCAGCTTTGGGGGAGTGAGGGAATATTTCCAGAAGGAAAAGGTATTTAAGCTGAAATTTGGACGATGGAGAGGAAGAAACATCAGTAGATCTGGCTTGTACCCCCTATCCACCCATCGTACCCCAGAGCATGTCCTCCCTTCTCTGTATGGGAACGTATGTATAATTTTTTTTAAGTAAAAAACTCAATGTAAGATTTTCAATTTTTTTCCAAGTTTTAACAATTTGTGAGTCTATGATTTACATTCAGTATTTCTGGATTGAATAAACATCAAGAAATTCTTTCTTCTTGAGGCTTCACCAGACACAGGATACAGAGGAGGAGAGAAAAGAAACGTGCGATCCTAGGACTGCCGTCAGGGATTTTCTGCAGAGGCTGCCTCTGTGGGTGGGTCAGGAGAGTTCTGGCTGCCAGCAAATGTGTTTCCATTCCTTTGACTCCCCCAGTGCCACCTCTCCCTTCCCATCCCCCACATTCTGGCATGACATTGTCCAAGAAGCTGCAGTTGTCCTTGCTGACGACTGAGGTAGGAGGCAGCCCAGGCTTCCTACTCAAAGGTGCCTCCTGGGAGGCTTTTATGACGTCCTGCGTTGGGGCCCTCAATGAGATAGATTGATACAGTGGCTGTAACAATGGGCTAAAACGTAGCGACGATTGTGAGGATGGCACAGGACAAGACAGTGTTTCATTCTGTCGTACATAGGGTTGCTATGAGTTGGAACCGACTAGAAAGCACCTAACAACAAAGTTGAGGCATCTTCCCCAGATGCTTCCATGTAGGGGCGAGTCATAATGCTTCCTTGTCCAGGGGTGGATTTACCAAGAGAATGGTTCCTGACCCAGATCTAGAGTGGTTAGATAGAAGATGGCCTTTATTGACCAGTTGGCCTAGAGAAGAACTGCTTCCCCTCCTCATGCCTGTCTCCATGTTGATCAGAGCACTTGTGAGGCTGTGTTGAGCTTACTTTTCACATGTCTCTCTCTTTCTATTTATTCTATAAGCTGTTTAGTTCATTCATTCATTCAACCAACATTTATTAAGTATATGCCATGTACTTAGGATACAACAGTGAACAAGACAGACGCAGTCCCTGTCCTGATCAATAGTGTATGCTGGAAGGGAAGACATTCAAGTAAATACTCGATGCTAGTAAACTGTAACAAGAAATAGAGAAGGACACTTGGGTGATAATGTGCTGTGGGGACATTTGGCAAGAGCCCCGGCATAGGTAGCAAGCCAAGGTGGGCCCCACAGGAGGTCAGGTACAAGCTGAGGACATAAGAATATGACAAAGATTGCACCTCATTTGTCTTTGTGTCTGTAGAGCCTAGTCAGATGCCTGGAACAAAAAAGGTGTGTTACCTGGACTAAATGAATGCCTCTCCTGCCGAGGTATCTACTGGACCCTGCTCCTCCTCCCCACCCCCTGACACCCTGGTTGAGCTTAGGCCCTCACCATTCTCCTTTCTTCTCCCGCAGTAGCCTCCCACCTGGCCTCCTCACCTATACTACTGTACTGCTCACCATCCCCCATCTTCTGCTCTGATGAGATTCTTAAATCATAAAAGGTATCGTGTAACTCCTTTGTACAAATCCTCCCAGGTTTCCCCATGGCTCACAGGTTCCAGCCCACACTCTTTAGCTTGGTATAGGATACCCTTTATTAATGTCCTCAGCCTCAATTCTCAGCACTCCCTTGTTAAGCCCTACATTTCCATATCATAGATCCTTTCCTGGATTCTTGAATTTGCCACGCTCTTTCTATGGTGCCTTTCAACCCGCTGTTCTATTTGCTCCAATGCCCTTTCCATATTTCTATTCCTGACGAGTGCCCTTGCATCCTTGAAGAGGATGAACCATATCTTAGTTACCCTTTTTCCAAAGTACCTAGTGTATAGGTGACCTGTCTTACAATTGTATCATGATTGTTGGTGAGCTAGTGTTCCCAGTAGACTGTGAGAGACTTCCCGAAGGATAGGGGTCTTATTTTATTAATCTTTGTTTCCCCAGCACTGTGTCTGAAAGACAGCAGGGACTCAGTTAAATGTTTCCAAAAGGAATAAGGCATTTTTTCACTGCCTTCCAGGAATATCCACTATAAGACACAGAATTAATAGCCTTTTGTTTTCTAAAAGTAGTATCAGCATTACAGGCAGACTTTATAGTTGCTTATCAAATGCTCAACACTTTTTTGTGAGCAGCAGAAGGACTGCATTTACTTTTTGTTTATGTTGTAAATATTTTCCTTCAAGATGAGTAATCAGCTTAGCAGTATCAGGACCAGGGTCTCTTCCCTGGAGATCTTACAGTGACCTTTAAGGAGCCCTAAGACAAACCAACACATTTGAAGAACATTTTATAGATATTCTTTTCCCAAAAAGCATGTGTAATAGAAGGCTCTTGCCAAAGGCATTATTCTCGAATAGTCTCTGGAAAACTGAAGCAGAAGCAAACTTGTTTTCCTTTTGAGTGACCCTCTCTTGAGGAGACTGTCTCAAGTCAATGGAAATAAACAAGGCAGCCTCACACTCACTGGACCAGTCTGACGCAGTCCTAGAGTAAGAATCACCTGAGCACTCTCCAGTTAATTGAGATATCCTCTTAATTGTTCATCAAGAAGTTAAAAGTATGCATAGTACTGTACCTAGTATCATGGTGATCACTTTACAAGGTCAGTTCATCATCACCACTTGTACCTTCCATGGAAGAGTGCTTACTGCTGAGCTGAAAGCTCTCATGAACTTAAAATTTATAATAGTTACAGGAAATTGAGTTGCCATTGAGTCGATTCTGACACATACCGAGCCTATAGGACAGAGTAGAACTGCCCCATAGGGTTTCCAAAGAGTGGCTGGTTGATTCAAACTGCTGACTTTTTGGTTAGCAGCCAAGCTCTTAACCACTACGCCTAGAAGAAATGAAGCAGTGTCATCTCAGAGGACATGATCCCATTCATCAAGTTAATACTTGGGTTCCATGGGCAAGATGTTTTAGGGCTGGTGAATCTTTTGAAGCATGTGGTGACTCATCAAAGATATTTTTGATAATTTATATAATTCACCATGCATAATACATATTTATCTAAAATTCCCAACAAGGCAGCTAAGAAGTTGTTGTTTTTGTTTCTGATTTCAAACCCATTATGGCTTCATCAAAGTGTTATTTGTAAGCAGATGGCTGCCTATTTCAAATGGTGATTCAAAAAGTTTTCAAAGTGCTTTTCAATGAAATTGGAAAGAAAGAATTAAGACTTATTTACTGTTAAGGACATTTTTGTCTTACTTGTAGATAAGACCCTTAGAAGTTTTAAGGTTGGTGAATTGGGATCAAGAGAACTGGGGACTTCCTCTCATTAGTGTGAAGTCTTAGTCAAGATTTTACCTCCCTAGGTCTTAGTTTCATTGTCCATAAAATTAGAAGCTTGGACTGGAAGATCTCAGAATCCTGCTTCTGCTCTACATTATCTGATTTCAAATGATAGTAGTTACCAGATATAAATACAGTTACAAATTGACTAGCATAACCTCTGTCCTCATCAGTACAAAAGAAGGAGGAAAGATCTTAGGCATGTTCAGAGTGGGGTACAAACAAGCCACCTTCACCGAAACTCCACATGGTCCACAGACTAACACTGCATTATATGTTTTTAGGACCTTGGTTTATCTTAAAATTGTGCACATTTTGCTGAAAGACTCGTCTAACATGGTGACCAGAGGCTTTTCTGCACCTTTAAAGGCTGATCCAAACCCGGGGGGGAAATGACATTGTAATTATCACCACCATGTTTATTCACGTGAAAACAGCTACATTAGGTTGATTACTTGGTGCAAGCCAGTCCATTTTAGGTGCTTTACTTGTATTTTTAATTATCCTCAAACAACAATTCTGAAAAGTAGGTATTATCACCATTTTACAAGTGAGAAACCGAGGCTTAGTCTGAAGCAGGATTTTCCTCAGTACTACTGATGTTTTGGGCTGGATAATTATTTGTTGTGGGGGCTGTCCTATTGATTGTATGGTGTTTAGCAGCACCCTGGCCTCTATCTGTAAGATGCCAGTATATCCGTCACCCGCAAGCTGTGACAACAACAAAATGTCTCCAGACATTGCCGAATGTCCCCTCTCTGGCAAAATGATTGGGACCCAGGCCTGCCTGTTTCTGAAGTTTCAAAGCTCACCTCCTTTGGGGCCTGGGTTCTAGTGTGGCTGTGGATATTGTCAACACTAACCACCTAGCCACCGGCACTCATGATCTATGACAAACAGAGAGAGTCAAGTCTGAACTGTATTGAAAAATGTAGCAATCATTACTGTATAATTAATACAGCAATCTTTTTTCAAATTTGTCTCCAAATTTTACCTGACTTTATAGCCTCTCCTGACAGAGACCTGAATGCTTAAACACTTAAAGAGAATCTCGAACACTGGAGTGATCATTTCCATCAAATTCCAAGAATTCGCCCAGTCAAATTTTGCTGGTGATAATGTTAATAATATATCTTTTAAAAGTTCCAAGCATGAATTATTTGCAAGAGAAGTTTGATGGTAATAGCATGCATCATACATTAGTTCTCGAAGCTGAATAATGCAGGGCTTGTGCCGCATGGGTCGATAGAATTTGGAGTTCTCCAAATCATTTTCCCTTATGCTCGCTCACCACGATACAAAACAAACAACGATTCCTCCCCATTTCAGGATTGTGCCCTCCGTGTCTAAGATGCCACCCCAGAGCTCTAGATAACAGTTAGTAATTAACTGATGAGACTTTGTTTTTCCAGACACATTGCTAAAACATGTGCTCCAACTGCTGCATGGGCAGGAAAGTTCAAGTGGAAAAGAGGACATTGGAGAACACGCTCTTTGCCCAAACAAAAACAAGTCAAAAATGCATCAGGATAATGCTGAGAGTGTGTACCTTGAAAGTCATAGCTGGAGTTCCCCTAAATGATCAGATCTTTCTTGCTCCTGACTTTTCATCTCTTTTCTCTCCTTCCCTGTTTACCTCTCTGCCTCATCTTACTTTCAATCTGCACGAATAGACATTTCTTGTAAGGCTCTCAGATTTTTCCACTGCAAATGTCCAATGCCTAGAATAGTGTATGTGTGCGTGTGTGTGCATGTGTGTGTGTGTGTGTGTGTGTGTGTATGTATGTTGGACAGACTAGAACTGCCCCATAGGGTTTCCAAGCAGCAGCTGGTGGATTCGAACTGCCAAACTTTTGGTTAGCAGCTGTAGCTGTTAACCACTGAGCCTCCAGGGCTCCGTTGTTGTTAGCTGCCATCAAGTGGGCCCTGACTCATGGTGACCCCATGTGTGTCAGAACAGAACTGTGTCCCATAGGGTTTTCAATGACTGATTTATCAGAAGTAGATCTGTAGGCCTTTCTTCCAAGGTGCCTCTAGGTAGACTCAACCCACCAACCTTTTGGTTAGCAGCCTAGCACCTAACCATTTGTGCTACCCAGGGACTCATATATACTCATAGACACACACACACACACACACACACACATATATGGAATTGGATGTGAGCCCTATAGGATGATAATATGTGTGTCCCACTTTCTGCATATTCTGATTCTGATAATGTCAGTTTCCCAAAAGGAAGGATTTGATGGGCTTAATTAGGCACTGCTGTCTCAGCTGGACAGGACTTTCACACCAGGCCACCTCAAGCCACTGGCTCATCCACAGTCTGGCCACCTTTGGATAACCCCCTCAGCCCCCACCCCCACCACCTCTGCATTATCTAATCATCTGTGGCCTCATTGGTGAGACACGTGGTGTCAAATGGCTCCTCTGCGTAAGGACCAGCCTCAGGTGATTTCTGTTATGGGCATGGCAGGCATTCAGAGTATACTGGGCACCTCTTCGGTTCTCCAACAGATATGCATTAATCATCAATTTTGTGCCCAGCGCCATCCTAGGTGCTACATATATCAATAGGATAGAATGAGTAGATAAAGGATATGTCCTAGGTGAGAGGGAAGAATTAGGAAGGGACCTGAAGAAACTTTTTGGGGTGATGGATATGTTCATTGTCTTGATTTGGTCATGGTTTCACAGGTATATGCAAATGTCAAAACCTATCAAATGGTACACTTTAAATATGTGTATTTTATTGGGCACCAATTATTCCTCAATAAAGCTGTTGAAAATAAACTAAGAGATGTCCCACAAAGTGCTGAGACAATTGTTTCCAAGCTTGGCTGTTAGTCAGAATTTATAGTTGGGGAAGATGTTTTTACACCTCTCTGATTCCACAGTGTTTGTTTGACTGTTGGATGAGAAAGGCCTTGGTCTGAAGTAATTATAACTAGGTTGGAAGAATGGGCCAAATCAAACAGATGCTATTTAACGGGGAACAACGTGAAACTTCTGTGTGACTCAAAAGCTAATGACACAAGTATGGGATTAGGGAGAAATAGCCTCACAGAAAAATGCGTAGAAGAGATAGTGTTTCGTTGATAGTAAATTCAACAGTGCACTGTGATTGCCAAAAAAGAAAAAAGAAAGTATGTTTTAGGATGTATTATCTGAAAGAAGGGAGGAGATTGTTTTGTTCTCCTGTTGAATTCTCTACTCAGCTAAAATATTGTGTTTATTCCTGGTGGATCAAACATTAACAGGGTCATTTGGGTAGAATGTTTAGAGACAATGAACCAGAATGGTAAAAAGATTCAAAATTGTGTAGCATGAAGAGTAGAAGGAGCTAAGAAGGTCTAACCCAGAGAATGCCTTTAATGATCTGCCAGCTTGTTTTTGTTGTTGTCGTTAGTAGCCATTGGGTCAGCTCCTACTCATGGCAACTTTATGAACAACAGAACAAAATGTTGCTTAGTCCTGTGCTGTCTTTATGATCGTTGGTATGCTTGAGGCCATTATTATGGCTGTTGTGTCAGTCCATCTCTTTGAGGGCTTCCCTCATTTTCACCGACCCTCTGCTTTACCAATCATGATGTATTTTTCTTCCAACTATTGGTGGAATAACACTTGTCCTTTTCCATTCACTATGCCAAATGTACATCACATAAATTAAGCCATTTAGTCTATGTCTTAGGCTGGGTTCTCTAGAGAAGCAAAACCAGTAAAGCATATAAACATACATATATATATAGAGAGAGATTTATATCAAGGAAATGGCTCACACAGTTGTAGAGGCTGGAATGTTCCAAGTCTGTGGATCAGGATAGAGGCTTCTCCTGATTCATGTAGCTGCAGGGTCTGGTGAACCTAAGATCAGTAGGTCAGAGAGCAGGGCTCTTGCTCACAGGCTGTGAAGATCAGCGAATCCCAAGATCGGCAGGCAAAACTGCAGGTAAGCTGCTAGCTCAACTCCCAAGAACTGGAGGTCAGATGAACAGGAGCCAGCTGCAGGATCCAGAACAAGAGAAAGCCCCCGAGCCTTGCCAGAACGTCCACTTATATTCGGATGCAGGCCACATGCCCAAGGAAACTCCGTTTCAACTGACTGGCTACTCATAGTAGATCCCATTATGGGGGTGATCACATATCAAATCTCAACAGGGAAGTTATCACAACATTATACAATTGCCAGAACTGAGAATCATGGCCCAGCCAAGTTGACACACGCTCCTAACCATCACAGTCTGCATAGCAAACCTGTGAGGGATCATGGACTCTGTGTTGTTCACCAAATATGTCTGGCCCCTCACCTTCTAGGAACATGGTAAAATTGTACCTTAAAATCAGGCATAGCCATGTAACTTTCTTTGGCCAATGAAACGTGAATGGGAATGATACATAAAATTTCTGGGTGGAAGCACATGTCAATACAGAACATCCATCCTCTGGGTCGCTAAGTGAAGAGAACATAGGTCAGAGCCTCCCCTTTCCAAACTACAATGCGCACAAGGTATGAGCCAAGAGGAAACTTTAGTTAATTTAAGCTACTGAGATTTGGGGGCTCTTTGTTACTGAAGCAAACAAAGTACACCCTGACTGATACGAATAAGAGTTAGTATTTTCCTACTTTCACATGAGGAAATAACTTACTAAAAGTTCTATATCCAGCCAATGGTGGAGCTGTGATATGAATTCTGATGAGTCTGACTGCAAGTCTTATGCACTTAATCACTGTGCTACATGGAAGGGTTAAATCTAATGCACAATCTTCAGTGCAGAAACCAGTTGCCTTCCAGTTGATTCCAACTCATAGCAAGCCCATGTGTGTCAGAGTGGGACTGTGCTCCAGTAGGTTTTCAATGACTGATTTTTTTCAGAAGTAGATTGCCAGGTCTTTCTTCCAAGGCACTTCTGGGTGGACTCAAACCTCCAACCTTTTGGCTAGCAACCCAGAGCGTTAAATATCTGTGCCCTTTAGGGCAGCAGAAGAAGCAAAACTAAAAATTAAAAGTGGCCCCATGTTTGGTTCAACGTAAGGGTTCACTTTCTTACACCACAGTCATCTAACAATAAAAAGAGCTTCCTGGGAAATTTTTTACCTCCCATTTGTGCAGCAGGAGCCCTGGTGATGCAATGGTTAAGAACTCAGGCTGCTAACCAAAGGGTCAGCAGTTCGAATCCACTAGCCATGGGGCAGTTCTACTCCGTCCTATAGGGCCGCTATGAATCGGACTTGACTCAACAGCAACAGGATTTTTTGTTTTTGTTTTTTTTTCTGCAAGAGTTGAAGCAGAAGCTTGTCAATTTCTTTTCTAGGATGTGGTGGGGAGAATTCAAGCATTGAAAAGATGTTTTGGACTAAAAGACCCGTTAGTTTCCTTCTAGCCCTGACATCCTGGGAGACTGTACCTTTTAAGCGGTAGATATGTCTGGAGGGCATTTCATAAACACGAGCTGGCTGCAGTAAAGCGTTCTCAACCAGAGTGGTGGGAGGAAGGAGGCAGCTCCTTTCATTGTCTAGATACCTGGCAAATTAAATCAATGCTGATAGCCCATACACCCTATTTAAGTTCAGCAGAACCGAGCTGAGTCCTCAAATATTAATTGAGGGAAAGCATTTGTCTGCTCTAGGCAGGAATGCACAGCCTCAAATCAGTCTTTATTCTCTAAGATCAGCCACAAGCAAAATACATTTCTGTCCTGCTATTTTGTCCACCACTCCCCCTACCCTAACCCCACAGCGGATCTATAAACACCAATGTTTTCTTGTGACCAGCGATTCTCTCTGCATTTTAAATTCTACCTTCCTTTAGTGGGATACTAAGGCCCGTGCTCCGCCAGCCAGAATATCCCAGCCACATAAATCATAGAGCAAGGGGATTTTTATGCAAAATAAAGCACTTTCCATGCTTTTTCCCTTGCAATGATTACATGATTTTCCCCTGAAACTGAACAATATATGTTTCATAAATAGATCCTTCCCTCTGTAAGCAAACCTTGGAAATGGATTGTTTGGTTTGCATTTTGTTTCCCAGCGTTGCAGCTACCAGAAGCCAGCTCTCATAGGCACTCCACAAAGATGAGGAATTAGGAGGGCTGAGAGTCATCAAAGAGCCTGTCCTTTTCAGAGGGACTTGTTCGCTCCAGCTGGCACACTGCCTATTAGAACTTGGATCACGAGACACTCAGAAAGCCTTGAAGAGTCGATTTCTAACCCCAAGGGGATGGTTCTCGACTTATCAGTTTAAAAAAAAAACAAAAACGTGTTTTTAACCTCTGAAAGTCCCTATCATTTCTAAGCAGGTTTTATTTTTAGTAACCTCATGTCACTTCAGAAAAAACTAGAGAAAGTTCAACATTTGAGAGAAATTACCATTCACTGCTGAAGGTAACAAACTGTGGGAAGTCAGCAGCATTCTTCATGTGGTGGGAGCGTTAGATACCCAGTCAGCTGAAAAAAAAGACAACGGCAATCACTTTGCAAGAAAGGGCACATCTAATACCACGGTTACGAGCGCTTGATAGCTAACTACTTCCTAAAGGTATTTATTCCCCATTTCACAGAGAATACTGTCTGCTGCAGAGAGGGGAGGGTATAGACTGGGTCCCCTGACTCTCTGACTTAGCCTGGCCGGCCACTGGTCACATGAGAGCCAGGGCTCCCTGCCCAGCCTGTCTAAAGAGACTAAGTCATTTGACTCCCTGGACAAAGGGGCCCCACCAGAGTGGACACAGCCCAGCAGAGAAATCCTGACATCACACAAAATAAAGACAACCTCACAAATCTGGAATGCAAGGGGTTCAAGGGAGAGTGAGTGGAACTGAAATGTGCCTTTGTAGCTCACCTACATCCGGACTGAGCACATGAGTTTTTAAGTGTTCATTGAGAACGTGGAAAATACTTTCATCGCCCTGCAGCGCACAAAGCATTTGAAGTGAGTTATGCATATGTCCGTTTCAAATGAGTCTCTCTGTCTTGGGAAGGCAGCATAGCCTAGTGACTTCAGAACAGGGGGCACTGGTGTCAGACCAACTGTACTCAAATCCCATTCCTCCCATTTGCTACCTATAAGATGACCTTGCACAAAGTACTTCATTAAACCTCAGTTTGCTAGTTCGTAAAATGGGATATGAATGGATGATTGTCAGGAAGCGTACAATTCCTAGCGCATAGTAAGTGATATTGTACTCATGATGATCACACCACCACCACTGTCTTTATTATAAATAGATTTCCTAAATATTTCTACTGGACACCCTATTTCTACTGAAATATGGTTTGAAAATCCATACATGTTCAAAAGGACAAAGATCATGTGGTTGTTGTTATGTGCCACTGAGTCAATTCCAACTCATAGTGACCCTATATGACAGAGTAGAACTGCCCCATAGGGTTTCCTAAGCTGTAATCTTTATGGGAGAAGATCACCAGGTCTTTTCTCTCACGGAGCTGCTGGTGGGTTTGATTTGCCGACCTTTCGGTTAGCAGCCAAACGCTTAACCATTGTGCCACCGGGGCTCCTTACAAAGATCCTAGACATTGGAATAAAAAAGTGCCTAGCCTGAGTTCTCTACATTGTAATGCATCAGCTTGGGTGTTATGACTGTCTCAGGTCTGATTTCTACATTAATGAAATGTGGATTATCATGCCTATAAACGGGTGATAACTCACATTTCATTAATTCAAACTTACACACCAACCACTAATGCCAAGGATGAAGAAATTGAAGATATTTACGAACTTCTGCAGTCTGAAATTAATCAAACATGCAATCACGATGCATTGATAATCTCTCGTGTTTAGAATGCGAAAATTGTAAACAAAGAAGAATCAGTGAGTTGGAAAATACAGCCTTGGTGATAGAAATATGCCAGAGATTGCATGATAGAATTTTGCAAGACCAACGACTTCTTCGTTGCAAGAAGTTTTTTCAACAACCTAAACAGTGACTATACACGTGGACTTTGCCAGATGGAATACACAGGAATCAAATCAACTACATCTGTGGAAAGAGATGATGCAGAAGATCAATATTACCAGTCAGAACAAGGCCAGGGGCTGACTGCAGAACAGACAATAAAATTCTCATATGTTCAATGTTCAAGTTGAAGCTGAAGAAAATTAAAACAAGTCCACAAGAGCCAAAGTACGACCTTGAGTATATCCCACCTGAATTTAGAGACCATCTTAAGAATAGATTTCATGCATTGAGCACTAATGACTGAAGACTAGATGAGTTGTGGGACGATATCAAGGACATCATACATGAAGAAAGCAAAGGTCATTAAAAAGAAAGAAAAGACCAAAATGGATGTCAGAAGAGACTCTGAAACTTGGCTCTTGAACGCAGAGTCGCTAAAGTAAATGGAAGAAAGGATGAAGTAAAAGAGCTGAATAGAAGATATCAAAAGGCAGCTCAAGAAGACAAAGTAATTATAATGAATTGTACAACGAGCTGTAGTTAGAAAACCAGAAGGGAAGAACATGATCAGCATTTCTCAAGCTGAAAGATCTGAAGGAAAAAATTCAAGCCTTGAGTTGCAATATTGAAGGATTCTATGGGGAATATGTTGAACAACTCAGGAACCATCAAAAGAAGATGGAAGGAATATACAGAATAACCGTACCAAAAAGAACTGGTTGACATTCAGCCGTTTCAGGAGGTTGCATATAATCAAGAACCGATGGTAGTGAAAGAAATCCAAGCTGCACTGAGGGCATTGGCGAAAAACAAGACACCAGGAATTGACAGAATATCAACGGAGATGTTTCAACAAATGTATACAATGCTGGAAGCGCTCACTTGTCTATGCCAAGAAATTTGGAAGACAGCTACCTGGCCCACCGACAGGAAGAGATCTTTATTAGTGCCCATTCCAAAGAAAGGGGATCTGATGAAATGTGGAAAGTATCAAACAATATCATTAATATCACATGCAAGTAATATTTTGCTGAAGATAATTCAAAAACAATTGCAACAGTACATCCAAAGGGAGCTGACAGAAATTCAAGTTGGATTCAGAGGAGGACGTGGAACAAGGAATATCATTGCTGATGTCAGATGGATTTTGGCTGAAAGCAGAGAATATCAGAAAGATGTTTACTTGTGTTTTATTAACTATGCAAAGGCTCTTGACTGTATTGATCATAACAAACTATAGATGACACTGTGAAGAAATGGGAATTCCAGAACACTTAATTATGCTCACGAGGAACCTGTACATAGAACAAGAGGCAGTCGTTCGAACAGAACAAGGGGATACTGTGTGATTTAAAATCAGGAGAGGTAAGTATCAGGGTTGTATCCTTTCACCATACTTATTCAATCTGTATGCTGAACAAACACTCTGAGAAGCTGGACTCTAAAAAGAAGAATGAGGCATCAGGATTGGAGGAAGACTCATTAACAACCTGTAATATGCACATGACACAACCTTGCTTGCTAAAAAGGAAGAAGACTTGAAGCACTTACTAATGAAGATTAGACTATAGCCTTCAGTATGGATTATACCTCAATATAAAGAAAACAAACAGGGATCACAATAGAGGGTCCCGGACAGAGCTGGAGAAAAATATAGAACAAAATTCTAACTCACAAAAAAAGACCAGACTTATTGCCCTGACAGAGATTGGAGAAACCCTGAGAGTATGGCCCCTGCACACCCTTTCAGCTCAGTGATGAAGTCTCTCCTAAGGTTCCCCCTTCATCCAAAGATTAGACAGGCCCATAAAACAAAACAAGACTAAAGGGGCACACCAGCCCAGGAGCAAGGACTAGAAGGCAGGAGGAGACAGGAAAGCTGGTGATGGGGAACCCAAGGTTGAGAAGAGAGAGTGTTGACATGTCTTGGGGTTGTTAACCAATGTCATTAAACAATATGTATACTAACTGTTTAATGAGAAGCTAGTTTGTTCTGTAAACCTTCATCTAAAGTACAATTAAAAAAAAAAACAGAAAACAAAAATCCTCACAACTGGAACAATAAGCAACTCATGATAAATGGAGAAAATACTGAAGTTGCCAAGGATTTCATTTTACTTGGATCCAGAATCAAAGCCCATGGAAGCAGCAGGCAAGAAATCAAATGACATATTACATTGGGCAAATCTGCTGCAAAAGACCTCTTTAAAGTGTTAAAAATCAAATATGTCACTTTGAGGACTAAGGTGTCCCTGACCCAAGCCACAGTATTTCCAGTTGCCTAATATGCATGCTAAAGCTGGACAATGAATAAGGAAGACAGAAGAAGAATTGATGCCTTTGAATTATGATGTGTTGGTGAAGAATATTGAATATACCATGGACTGCCAGAAGAATGAACAAATCCGTCTTAGAAGAAGGACAGCAAGAATGCTCCTTAGAAGCGAGGATAGTGAGACTTTTTCTCTCTTACTTTAGACATGTTATCAGGAGGGACCAGTCCTTGGAGAAGGATGTCATGCTTGGTAAAACAGAGGGTCAGTGAAAAAGAGGAAGACCCTCAATGAGTTGGATTGATAAGTGATTGCAACAATGGGCTCAAACATAGCAACAATTGTGAGGATGGTGCAGAACCGGGCAGTATTTTGTTCTGTCGTACATAGGATCGCTGTGAGTCAGAACCAACTCGACGGCACCTAACAACAACAACATAACTGATGAGAGTGTACACTAAATAGGGCCACCTAGGTGAAGGGCTAACCCCTTCCTTGGCTTACAGCTCAGTTAGCTTTCCTCTGCCCAGCCTTTTCATGAACTCCTATCTGAGTCCTTGCGGCTTGATAAGCCTTTGAGACTGTACTTCAGGGATTCTGGGAACAGCACACACCACCTGGTTGTTCTTGGCAAGGCTCTCCCAGGAATTAGGGGCCTAACCGAAATGTCTGTGTTCTCAGCAACCATACCTCTTTATGCCACACTGCGGCTACCTCTGAGCATAGCATTTAGGCCTCTCTCATCCCAGGGACTGCAGGCTTGCAGCAGCAGCAAAAAGGTCTCTGCCTCTTTCTCACCCTAGTGCACAGAGCACATCCCTATGTGTGCTCAGGAATCACTCATTTAAGTACTTATTGAATGGATGAATAATAAAGCACTGCCTCCTCTGTCATGTAACACAGCAAGCCATCTTGCATTTGCTGACTTAATTAGCTGTCTTTGTAGGCAGCACCTATATACTTGTCGTCCTTGGTGTCATATCCCCAGGATGAAGACAGTGCCTGTCACACAGTGGGTGCTTAATAAACATTTGTTTTGTGAACAAATGAAGGAATGAATAAATGAGTAAACCATCAAGTGGCTCGATGAATATTTAATGTTTTAGGCTAAATAAAACATTTGCCATCTGATGACTTGGGTAAACTGGGGCATACGTATCAGCTCATTAAGTATATGGCAGAGAATCAGTCATTGAGCTTGTCACTTTATAAAATACAATTTAGGGCTTGTAATAAACCCAAAATTATGCATGCATGAAACAAAACTTTGGTTGCAGGCTTTACGTAATGATTCAGTTCATCTAAGTCCCATCCTGAATTGAATGTCCTTTTCTTTAAAGTATGTTTTTTTCATTCTGCATCTCCCCACCTCCCCCCGTCTTTGAGAGTAGATCGATAAATACAAACATACTTTTTTGCAAATATTTCTCAGGACAGGAAAATAAATAAATGGTGTGTGATGCATTTCAAAATACAATTCAGGCTTTATTTTGTAATGTGGAGAAAGCACATAGGGTTTATCAGAAGTAAGTGTCAGGACGTTGCCAAGTGTTGGCAAGGATATGAAGAAACTGGAACTCTCATACATTGCTGGTGAGAATGTAAAATGGTAAAACTACTTTGGAAATCTGTGGGCAGTTTCTGCAGTCTAGCTGTACACCTACCCTATGACTCAACAATTCCGTTCTTAGGAATACACTCACAAAAAATGGGTATATATGTCCTAAAGAAGACATACACAAGAATGTTCATGGATGATTTATTCATCTTAGTGAAAAACCAAAAACAACCCAAATGTCTGTCCGTAGGAGAATGGATAAATAAACTGTGGTATATCCATACAGCGGAATACTATACAGCAATAGAGAAAGAACAAACCACTGGTACAACCACGACCTGGAAGAATCTCGCAGATAAATTTGGGAGTGAAAGAAGCCAGACACAGAGGAGTACATACTATATGACTCCATGTGTATGAAGTTTAGAGCCAGGTGAAACTAACTGATGACAATAGGGTGAATAGTGCAAGGGGGGAAGCCTCCTGGGAAGCTGGAAATGTTTTATATCTTGTTGCCAGTAGGGCTACAT
Source organism: Trichechus manatus latirostris (assembly GCF_000243295.1). Taxonomy (NCBI): domain Eukaryota; kingdom Metazoa; phylum Chordata; class Mammalia; order Sirenia; family Trichechidae; genus Trichechus; species Trichechus manatus. Next base: position 3,022,737 of record NW_004443989.1, on the reverse strand, counting down.
AGGTAACCTATATCATCAAGCCATATGCTTGGTTAGTGTACTTTACCCAAATAGGTATGTTTGCCTTCTGGTGGAGTCAACATCTCTTCTTTTCATCTATATGTATATATATAAAAGCCTTGGTGGTTAAGAGCTACTCCAGTGGTGCAGTGACTAAGAGCTCAGCTGCAAACCAGAAGGTTGGCAGTTCAAATCCACCAGCCACTCCTTGGAAACCCTATGGGGAAGTTCTACTCTGTCCTGTGGGTTTGCTATGAGTCAAAATCTACTCAATAGCAATGAATTTTGTTTTGGGTTTTATATATATATTAATGGCAACAAATGTAGGGATTCTCTAACTGTACCAAGATCTCTTGACTTCTTTATTCATTGGTACAGTCTTATTATTATTTCTTTTTAAATGTCAGTAAGTGACTTAGGATGGATTTCCTAGGTGTTATATTAGTAAAGTCAGTTCAGCTTATCTGGTGTTTATAACACAGACTTCATAAGTTCAGAGACCAGTTGCCACAGAGTGATGATGAGTTTGGACTCAGGAGCCATATGAGATGGGTTTGACATTCTGGCTCTGTCGTGAATTAGCTGTGTGACTTTGGGTATGTTATCTTAACCTCTTTAAGTCTGAGTCTGATTTATCTAGGAAGTGGGAATAATATCAGTGTGACCTCATAGGAATTAAATGAGACAATATATGTGACAGTGGTTAGCTCAGTGCTTGGCACAGAGTAAAGGGGACAAGTGATAGTATTAGGATCTGCGGCTGTAGTAGTCTAAAGAGCATTTCCAAGTTAGGAATAATAGCATAATAGTAGTATAGTATAAACAGCAATTGGAAAGCTAGTAACAATATAACTAGAGTAACAGTGACCTGTCCAGACCATAGCCTAGATTGCTGGGTTTTAAGCTGAAGGCATCACAGAAAGGGGAATATGAGTGCTGTGAGTGCTAATGATACTGTGGGCATATCACGTCATAATGGAAACCTCCAAGTCTGGTTTGGAAAAGGGAGAATGAGGCCCACAAGACATTTGCTCCTGGAACTGGAACACCCCATACTTAAGGCAGGACATGGATCCTTGTTCCTGGTGTCACAGAGTCCAAAGTAAAGCCAGATGTGTTGTGCCCTAGTCTCCACCCCCAGCCTGTGGTTCAGTGGTAGATGGATAGCGTAATTTTCTGAAATGATTCCTTCTCAGTGGCCTGCCATGGAACAGTGTGTGATTACTCTGTAAGAAGGAAATCATGGGTTAAACCTTGGTGGAATCTATGTCTGGTTAGATCATTTACGTTCATAATTACTTTCCGTCACCACACTAGAGTGTGTCTGGTTGTTCATAATGGGAAAAGTGATTTGCTGTGGCGTCCACTCGAAGAAGGCTGTGTGACTCATAGGCCCAGACCCAGCTAGCAAACCCAGCATGGCTAAGTCCTGGCTCAGGGTGATTCACTCACTGATGTTGTCACTCCGCCTTGCAAAGCCTTTAACACTCCAGGACAATAGGGATCATGAACTCAATCAGGACACAAAATATGGATGGATAATTCTCCCACGTGTTTTAACCATTCTCAACACCGATGGAAGGCGCCATTTTTGCAGCATCTGCTGTGTCAGGATGATCTCACAGCTACTCTTCCAGTCTAGGCACTATTTATCCCCATTTTAAAGACAGTGAAGTAGAGGGTTATAGAAATTAAATCAAGCTCATAAGCGACAGAGCCAGAAACCCAATACCATCATGCCTGACTCCCAAGTCTGAGCTACCCCTGTGGAACCTGGTAGACTGTTTGGGAGTCCTACTTCCAGTTGGCTACCACTGGGCTGTATGCTCAGGATCTCCTCAAGAATGATCAGAGTGTTCTCCTTAACGGACCTGGGTCTGGGCTGAATCAGTTATCTCAATCCGGTTTGCCAGCTCCCAATTCCTAACTCAAATACCACATCCATTTGGGAAGAGTTATAAGCTCATGGTGGCCCCTTGCTTTTTCCAAGAAAGCTGACCACATGAAGAGAAATCCTCAGGAAAACTTGGAGTCAGAATAACTTAGCTTTTTCAGGTTAAATCTCCACATGCTTTCAGATTCCTCGAAGATTCCAAGATGAAAAGAAGGATGTGAAAGCTCATGTTGACTGTGCCAGAATGCAAGCGCACATCACAACGCACTGAAGTGCCACATTGGTTGGATGCTAAGAATGCACCTTGTAGCTGTAACAACAGAGGTCAATAAATAAAAGAGCTAGTATTGGCTATCATGCCTAGTACATTGGATGTACTCAATGAACTGAGTAAATATTTTTATTGTCATTCTGTAAAAGATGGGTATTGGATGAGAATGGTTAAAGTGCTTGGCTGCTAACCAAAAGGTTGGTAGTTCATGTTCACCCAGAGGTACCTCATAAGAAAGGCCTGGTGATCTACTTCTAAAATATCAGCCACTGAAACCCCCTATGGAGCACCGTTCTACTTTGACACATATGGTGTGGTCATGAGTTGGAATCTACTTACAGCAACTGGTTTCCTGTAGATGATCCCAAGGACTTCTTGCATGGATTATTCTGCTTCCATGTCTGAGGGTCAGACAAGACACTAACCCCTAAGACAGCCCATGCATGGCACTGTTTTTCACAGAGGGGTATTTCCACTATTGCCCACGGGCTGCTGGTCCTCTTGTAATAAGTTTAAGCAGATTCTTGGGGGCACTGTGTTTTTCAATCACGGGATGGAATCAAGCTCTTGATAATGGTCTGGAGTACTGGAAAAAAGAGATAAATGCATAAGCATTTGCATAAAAGGAACTAAAACCTCTCCTGCAATGGAATTCATTTCTTCCCGCCCACTCTGGGGCTGCCGTTGAGCCTGGCTGATGCAAGGTGCTTGCCACAAGCCACCTCCAGGTGAGTCCACCGTTCACCTCCACAAGCGGCTGGTGTGTAGAGTGTGCGCGGTGTCTGGATCGTAGCAACTGTGCATCGAGAGAGACACTTGAAGTAGAACAAATCGCAAGCATGGGTGTGTTACAGGCACATCTCCCAGATTTACATCTGCTTAGAATATTTTTAGCTCAACACATTTCTTGTCACTGAAAGTGAGCTGGAGCTGTCACATACAATTCAGGATAGGGCCAGGCTTGACTCTGTTTCCTATTTTCCAGCAGCCAAAGGCCCACACTCCAGGACTCATTTGGGTGATTATGGGAAAGATGAAGTCGTTGCAGATTTCATCACCAGGAAGGCCTGCCATGTCTTGTAAGTGATTTGATATTCACATAGATCAGGCTTGAAAAATAATGAACTCTCAGGAAATATGCAGTGGACACGCCATCCTAAGTCACAGAGAAGAAAATGCTCAATGTGAGGGAAGGAACGAAGATAGTGTTTCACCAAAGCTTGTACTGTGGAACAGCAAACCTGGAGACCTCCCATGGAAAGGGGGTTCAGTCATCCATTAAGGAATGCATATCATAGAGATCTCCAAAGTACATTAGCATATGGAAGGCTCTGAACTCCAGCAGGCATGCAACCTTTGTGCCCCGCGTTTCCTAAAAGTCTTTGCTCATGGAAACTTTTTTTTTTCAAGGAGCACCTATTACCTGGAATGACCTCTAAGAAATACTGGCTGACGAAACAGCTTGTGTTGTTATCTGCCATCAGTGGAGTTGGCTCCCAGCTCATGGCGAGTCCACGCACCACACAACAAAATGCTGCCTGGTCCTGTGCCACCTCGATGATCAGTTATGAATCAGACTGTTGTGATCCATAGGGTTTTCGTTGGCTGATTTTTGTAAGTAGATCTCTAGGCCTTTCTTCCTAGTCCATTGTAGTCTGGAAGCTCCGCTGAAACCTGTTCAGCGTCGTAGCAACATGCAAGCCTCCACTCACAGACCGTTGGTGGCTTCGTATGAGGTACATTGGCCAGAAATCGAGCCCTGGTCTTCTGCATGGAAGGCGAGCATTCTACCACTGAACCACCACTGCCCCCTGTGTTACGGAGAAGGCCCAGTAAAACATATCCTCCCAAGTGAGAAGTCCTCAGTGATGCCTCCCAAACAAAAGTCCTGCTAAACAGAATCTACTTGGCAATGATTATTTCGTAGTGGTCAGATTTTCAAAGAAGGAGAGGAGAAGCTGGAGTGAAGTCACCCTCAAAGATAAGGGAGAAGGTCTGGACTTTCTCACCATTGCCATTCAAGTTAACATGTCAGAAAGTAAGTCAAAAACTTTAGGACAGAGACTGACCTTATCTCAACAAAGCCCTAAGTAATGCTTTGGCTCTGAAGGCAGAAGAAGGAAGTTTACAGACCCTCTTCGCTTAGACAACTTTCTTAAACCTCTTCAGCCTTGGGATCCTTATCTTTAAAATGAGAATGGTAATAATAACATCTACCTGCCTGACTCTTGTAAGGATAAAACAAGAGTGCACATGTAGAGCCCTGGGCCTGTTATAAGCATTCAATAAATGTTAGCTAATAAGACCATTTTTGTTATCCCCAGTAGCCACAACAATGAATTCAAACATGCCAACGATCATGAAGATGGCACAAGACCAGGCAACGTTTTGGTCTGTTATACATAAGGTCGCCATGAGTTGGAGCCAACTCAACAGCAATTAACAATGATAACGTTTTCCCACAGTGAACAGTACTAAAATCCTTTAAACAATGAAACTATTTGATTCGAGAGTAGTGAAAAATAAGGTGGTGGGATTGAGGGGAAGAGGGACTGAAAGACCTAGAGTTGGAGCTGGCGGCCCTAAAGAAGACAGGAAAAAGGCCAAGTAGCTGGGACGTGTGCTAGATCAGGAAAGAAGAGCACAGGGGAGCCCTGAGGCTTAATAGCCATATAAGGGGGGAAAACAAAAGGACACGATTAATGCCAAAACAAACTTGTAAAACACTGCCGCAAAATGCCACTGAATTACCTGTGAGATGCTGGGTGTACCTTCAGGGAAAGGTAGAAACAGCTGTGCCATTTGGTTGCTTCATTTTCTCTTGCATTTCTGGTTTCCTTTTTTTTTTTTTTCCTTTTAACCAAACCTCACTGCCATCTGTGCCTACTAGTTTTTCAAGGATAGGCAGGCATCTCTATTACTCGCCCAACATGGGGTCTCAGCATGCAAGCCTACAGGAAGGGGTGCTTACCACCTGCTTGGAGTCCACGGGGACAAGTGAATGGGGCACTGGTTGACAAAGTCTAGGGCTTGGCGTGGAGGCCTGACAGCGTGGTTACTGAAGCGGGTTGTGATGAGCCAAAAGAGAGGGCTAGACTGGAGCTGGTCTCTCATCTGGGAAACAAACTATTGAAATAATAAGAATGATAGGAACATCTGCCCTCAACTGAGCTCATCCTATGGGCCATGCCTTGGGCTGAGTGTTTACACGTATTATCTCACCGAATCCTCACAACAAACACAGGAGGTGAATGTCATTGTTATACTCCATCTCGCAGTTGAGGAAGGCTCAGAGATCCTATGTGACTTGTCTATGTTCATAGAGATAGTTGGCCATAGGGTCAGCAGTTGAATTCAGATCCACGTGCTTTTGACACCTACTTCGGAGAGGATAACAGCTGTGCACCATGATTCTATGGGCCAGGCTGCAGCTAATGCGGATGAAGAGCTCTAAGTCTTCAATAAATTTTGGTTGACTGATTAGACAAGCAAGGTTGTCCTTAGTATAAAGTATTTTTCTCACACTGCTCAAAAGCCCTACCTTCCTCTCCACCATCTCCAACAAGTATTCCTCCTACCTCCCTCACAGGCCTGACACAAAACCTAAATTTTCCAGAATGTTCTCTAATTTGGGATGAGGCCTTGAAAGTGTGTGTGAATAGCACCATGGCAGAAAAAAGTCATCCAGCAAACAAGCAAAGACGCTGCACCGAGGGCAGGCTGTCTGGGCTCTAGGCAGGGAGCTGTCACTGGCCTCTTCCAAGTCCCTGGGTCCCCATGTCCTCCCTTGAAAGACAGGGGCCTAGAGACAAAGATTCCTAAGATCTGGCCCGGCTCTGACTTGCTGTTGCTCTCTGGTCTCTCACTGCTGTGTCATTTCCACCGGGAAGCAACTTGATGGCCTCAAACGAAATCCAGCTCCCGATTCTGTCTGGCCGTGCTGGCTGCAGCCTTCCTCCACAGGCTCTCTCCCTCATTCCCTGCTTTTCTCTTCCCTGTAGAAACCCAGTATCCGAGGAATTCATGATGACTGACACCAAAAATTTTGGCTTTTAGTGGGATTTTGACTTTCTTTATGTTTAAGAGGTTCCAGGACAATATAATCTTCGTGCCTTCCCTACTCCCCCCTTCTCCTCAGCCACCCTTATGCAGACCTTAAGAAGTGGGAATCAGGGATAGATTTGCTGCTTCTAACCTGCCAGTCTGAGCTAAGGCCTGGATGTCTGAGCTTCTGCAAGAGGACAACACCATGTTTATTTCTAGGTGACCTAAACGCACTCTAATAGCTGAAAAGAAATTCTTCTACTTGTAAGTGCCACATATTGCCTGGTTTCTGAAATGGGCCTTATGTTTTATTTTTAATTGAAAAATGGTTTGTATTCCACCCTTCCACATCTCCTGAGGGTTTGCTTATTCTCAGTCATTTGGAGTTGGCTTGTCAGTTATCCACTCTGTATTTAATTGCTCTGGGTACCCTAGAATAAGTATGTCATGGATTGAATTGTGTCACCCAAAAATACCTGTCAACCCTGCTAGGCCGTGATTCCCAGTATTGTGTGATTGTCCACCATTTTGTCATCTGATGTGATTTTCCTATGTGTTGTAAATCCTACCTTTATGACGTTAATGAGGTTGGATTAGCAGCATTTATGTTAATGAGGCAGTACTTAATCTACAAAATTAGGTTGGGTTTTAAGCCAATCTCTTTTTTTTTTTTTAATTGTACTTTATTAGATGAAAGTTTACAGAATAAATAGTTTCTCATTAAACAGTTAGTACACATATTGTTTTATGACATTGGTTAACAACCCCACGACATGTCAACACTTTCTTCTAGACTTTGGGTTCCCTATTACCAGCTCTCCTGTCCCCTCCTGCCTTCTAGTCCTTGTCCCTAGGCTGTTGTGCCCCTGTGGTCTCGTTTTGTTTTATGGACCTGTCCAATCTTTGGCTCAAGGGTGAACCTCAGGAGCGACTGCGTTACTGAGCCAAAAGGGTGTCCGGGGGCCACACTCTCAGGGTCCCTCCCTCCAGTCTCTGTCAGGTCCATAAGTCTGGTCTTTTTTTGTGAGTTAGAATTTAGTTCCACATTTTTCTACAACTCTGTCCAGGACCCTCTGTTGTGATCCCTGTCAGAGCAGTCAGTGTTGGCAGCCGGACACCATCTAGTTGTACTGGACTCAGTCTGGTGGAAGCCGTGGTAGTCGTGGTCCATTAGTCCTTAGGATTAATCTTTCCCTCATATCTTGTTTTCTTCATTTTCCCTTGCTCGCGAAGGGGTGAGACCAGTGGAGTATCTTAGATGGCTGCTCACAGGCTTTTAAGACCCCAAACGCTACTCACCAAAGTAGAATGTAGAACATTGTCTTTATAAACTGTGTTATGCCAGTTGAGCTAGATGTTCCCCGAGACCGACCATGGTCCCCACAGCCCTCTGCCCAGCAATTCTGTCCCTCAAGGAGTTTGGATGTGAAAATGGAGCTTCCATGAACGTGTTTTGTACAAGTTGTGCTGTAAGCCAATCTCTTTTGAGATATAAAAGAAAGAAGCAAGCAGAGAAACATGGGGACCTCATACCACCAAGAAAGAAGCACCAGGAGCATAGCATGTCCTTTGGACCCAGGGTCCCTGCGCTGAGAAGAACTTCAACCAGGGGAAAATTGATGACAAGGACTTTCCCCCGGAGCCAAAGAGCCCCAGAGAGAGAAAGCCTTCGCCTGCAGCTGGTACCCTGAATTCAGGCTTCTAGCCTCCTAGACTGAGAGAATAAACTTCTGTTTGTTAAAGCCATCTACTTGTGGTATTTCTGTTACAGCAGCACTAGATAACTAAGACAAAGTAGAATGGGCAGAGGGCATGGAGTAATGGAAGAGAGAGTGACTTGCAAAGGTGAGGTCAGAAAGATGGTCACTATTACTGTTATTTTAGCATTGAGAAGGAGGAGTTGTGTGTGCTAAGACTTGGGAAGATTTCTTGGGTGCTTAAATCCATTTATTTATTGATATTTGCCTAAAAAAGATTAAATAGGGCAAAGGACCAGGTAAAATTCCCTAACCATTCTTAACAGCCCTTTGGTCTGGGTATTATCTTCCATTTTGTGGTTTAAAGCCAAGAGACTACACACAGGTATGGCTGAAACATCCTTTGGTCTAGAGAAGAAAAATGCTTTGAGAGAAGACAATTGGTACTGCTGAGTGGCAGAGTCATGGACTCATAGTATATTCACTGATGCATTGATCCATTTATTAAAAAATACTTATTGAGCATCTACGAGATGGCACATCATATGCTAGGCTCTGAGGCAGTAACATAGGTCAGTGATCAGCAATCATTTTTTGTAAATGTCCAGATAGTAAATATTTTAGGCTTTGCTGGCCATAAAATCTCTGTGCCAACCACTCAACTCTGCCACTATAGATGAAAGCAGCCGTAGACAATCCACAAATGAATGGGTGTGGCTGTGTTCCAATAAAGCTTTACTTACAAATACAGGTAGTGAATTGTAAACGGCCCACGGTCCATAGTTTGCAACTCCAGATATAGATGAGTACAATACCCGTTACCCGTTGCTGTCGAGTTGAGTCTGACTCATAGCGACCCTATAGGACAAAATAAAACTGCCCCATAGATTTTCCAAGGAGTATCTGGTGGATTTGAACTGCCGACCTTCTTTTTTTTTTTTTTTTTTTTTTGCTTACCAGCCGTAGCTCTTAACCACTATGCCATCAGGGTTTCCATAGGGTTTCCAAGGAGCGGCTGGTGGATTTGAACTGCTGACCTTTTGGTTAGCAGTCAAGCTCTCTTAACCACTGCACCACCAGGGCTCCACTGATGAGTACAATAGAGCTCATTAATTGGGAGAGACTCATATTTTCTTCCCACTATTTGTTGTGTGTCTAAGTAGAATCAACAGGAAAAGGAGGTAGTAGAGAAGGGGGAAAAGACAGACGGTTTCCCAGACAAGGAAACAGTTTAGCTAGGTTTTGGAGGATGAATAGAAGTTCATCAGGCTAAGGAGAGGATGATGGTTCAGGCACAAAGTACAGCATATATAAGCATTGTCCTCCTTTGAGAGTGGGAAGAAGCTTTTAGTGCACTTGGAAAAATAATAGAGAGAGAAGAGATAAAGTAAGGACATTTCTAATAAAGATCCCTGATGAAGGCTTGCTTTTGCCTATTAGGTCAAAAAGGATGGAACAACCCCAAACCCAGGAGCAGAAAACTGTGACTCTAAGGATCAGGGCAATGATCTATCTCAGTCTTGATATTGATGGTGATCATTTAATACACAATAAATTCTGTGCAATGTATTGTACTAACAACTTGAATACATTTTCTTATTTAATCCATTCAAGAACACTATGAAGATAGCGTTATCAGATCCATTTTACAAATAAAAAAACAAACCGGAGCCCACATTGATTAAATAATTTGTGAAAATTCACATAGGTCTTCAGTGGTAGAAGTGGGATTTGAACACAGGTCTGAGTGGCTTCAAGTCTGTGCTCTTAAGCATGGCTCAGCAGTTCTCAAACTTAAACATGCATAATAATAGCTTGGGGTGGGGGAGTCACTAAAAAGCAGATTCTTAGGCCCCGGCCCCCAAGGGGTTTCAGTCACTAGTGCGGAGCGGAGCCTGGAAATCTGCATTTTAGTAAGCATCTCCAGATGATCATAATATAAGTGGTTCTTGGGAATTATACTTTGTACAGTAAGTTATGCTGCATCCTAAACTCATGTTCAAAGTGAGGTGACCAGCTGAATTGGTTTGCACATGGAATGTCCCACATCCTGGGGAAACTAGGACAGTCACCCCACAAGCCTCACTCAGGTCCACATATGCCATTCCTAGCACAATGCCTGGCACATGGTAGACCTTTGAAAAATATCTGTGGAATGAATGAATAAATGAAAACAGCTCACAGTGGAAGTCTAGGGGTGATTGGCAGGTCTTCCCTGCAGCAAGAGATTCAATGGAACTTCAAGGGCTAACTCAGAGGGACAGCGTCTCCCGCCCCCCTGATGAGTTAGTCACAGCCCTGGAAAAAGTGATGCCTCATCATGTTCCCATTGTGCTTATGTGTCCAGGCAATGCTTATCCTTAATGCAAGAGGAAAGGAGAAGAAGGCAAGAGTAAATCTCTTCTGTCATGACTGCTGTTCCTGCCTTTTCATTGTCCTTTCCCCAAACTCTCAACCCTCCCTCCCTCTTCTACATAGAGTCTTGTCTGCTGAGTGGAGTGGTCCAGGAGGGATCCTGGCATGGGGAGACTGAACACTAGCCAGGCTCTGCCTCTGATCCATTGATGATCCTCCTTGGCAAGTCAGGGGCCGTCTTGGACCTGAGGAACCACACTGTGAAGCTGGGAGAATTGAACACATTTCCTGTTTATTTCGTAAGGTTGGCCTGAGGTATATGCACGTCTACAGGTCTATGAAAAACCAGCAAGGCTCAGATAATAAAATAGTTACCATAAACATCCATCCATCCATTCATTCACATACTCATCAGATGTCCTTAAGCCCCTGTTCAGAGGCGAGTCAAATATGGCACCAGGCTTTTGGAATCTTACTAATTCAGAACTTTCAGTCAGTGGGAGAGATGGCATGTAACACATAATCACATAAATGAGGATATAATTTCAATCATTACAATTGTGACATGTGCTACAAAGAAAGGAAGAGTGTTTTGTCAGAACACATCATCTGGGGACGGGGCAGATTAACCAGTAAACAAGGTACACACAGGCTTACATTAAGCAAGGTATGCATGGGCTTACCTGTGCTTACTTACTAATCTGTAGTGCACAGTTTCACATGAGTTTGACCACATGTGAAATTGCGCACTACAGATTAGTAAGTAAGCACAAGTAAGCCTACGCATACCTTGCTTATTGGGTAATCTGTCCCTGTATGGAGACCTGGGCCAGTCTTAAGAGTTTATGGAAATAACATTTAGTCTGAAGTGCATAGGTTGAGCTGGAGTTAGCCGGGTGAAGAAAGAGAGGAATGGTGTTCTAAGAAGAGGGAACAGCATGTGTGAAAACCCTTTCACCAAGAGCAGCAAAACTTTCAAATACATCAATCTTGCTTCTTGTTCTCTTCTTACTTCCTGTTTCTTCCGTTGCCTCTTTCTATCCTTCTCCTCCAAGTCCTTCTAATGTTTTTTCTTGTCTTTCTTCTAACATGGCAAATATATTTTAACCTATTTGTTGTTGTTATTAAACAGATACCATCTCTGGAAGAGGAAAAACAAACAATTGCCATCTAGTCAGTTCCAACACGTAGCAACCCCATGTGTGTCAGAGGAGAATTGTGGGCCATAGGGTTTTCAATGGCTGATTTGTTTGAAATTAGATCACCAGGCCTTTCTTCCAAGGCATCTCTGGGAGTACTGGAACTTCCAACCTTTCAGTTAGCAGTCAAGCGGGTTAACCATTTGTACCACCTAGGGACTCGTTGGTCTAGAAAATGGGCCTCCAATTCATATAAGTGCTGTGTACTTTCCTTCCAAATTTCCACCTAAATATGTCCCAATGTAAACATTTGCATTGAGTGGTGTGAAAGAAAAATGCCTGCGGAACTCCTCATTACATTGCAAACATTCAAGAACATGATTTCTGGTACCGACGTTGCACCAGCTTGCATGCCCTCTGTGGGCTTCTGGTGACTCAGGGGTCTTTAGGTGGGAAACATATTCACAGTTGAATTGGTTCAGCTTGCGGATTTGGTAAAGAGTTTGGAAGATATTTTCCTGGGAGTAGAAACAAGTGGCATCTTCCAAGAGAAACAGAACTATTTTCACGTCGTCTGCTCTGATTTGTGCTACATTAAAATAAACCTTCAGTGTCAGCTTCTGGTACAAGCCTTAGGACTCTTCTAAATGTATGGTTTTCACAAAGACATTTTCAGTGTTAATGAACGGGGCACCATGGATTTGACACTCTGGTATTGGAGTACAGGTTTTGCAGTTATTTATTTACTGAGAGGGAAACATAACAGTGGTTCCATTTGGCACTCCTAAATTTATTGTCAATCCTTCTGTGTGGTGTAAAATTGTTAGTCATCTTCAACAGCTCTCAGAAATAAGCATTCCAAATATATTCGCCTACTGTACAAAGATGTGCTGATGCCACTGCTCGCAATTTTGCCAGAGAGGATCAGAAATAGTAGATCTAACTGGTAGGAAATGAATCCTGGGAAGAAAACAAAAACTCCAGGACTTCATACAGCCTAGGAAATATCGGGAATTGCAAAGGAACCACCTGGCCTACTTAAAAGTGTCTGCATTAATCACAATCCAGCAGGCATCAGGGGAGGGAAGAGGCAGGGTTGCTCAGGTTTATCACCGCAGCAAAGGGCAAGAGGACGCTCTTAGTTACAGGATGGTCACAACCAATGGTCAACCAATGGGCCCACCACATCTTGTATCCACACACCCACTGCCTGGAAACACATACCCTTCTCTCTCCTCTGCCAAAATAAGGGAAAATTTCCTGACATGTTGGCTAGAGAACTAGAATTGTATCAGCCCAAGCAAGCTGGAAGTCCCCAAACCTTTCGATGTGATCAGGAAAATTTCCCAAAGGAACTGATGGTGCTCATCTCTTCTCGACTCTGCATTCAATGACCTCAATGATAGCTTGAAATCAACCGCAGAGGGAGTGTTTACACCATGAAAATTGTCAATCACTACAAGTCAGGACTTAAGTTTTGTTTGTTTGTTTGTTTTCAGAGAACCTGTTTACCTGCACGCTGATGCCTTATACCCACACTGCTATTCATTCCCTACCCCAGAGTGCATATTTATTTATTTATTAGTTCAACCAACATTTAACCAACTGGTTGCTATTAGTTGATTCTGACACATGGCAACCCGATGTGTGTCAGAGTAGAACTGTGCTCTACATAGGGTTTTCAACGGCTAATTTTTTTTTTCAGAAGTAGATCACCAGGCCTTTCTTCCAAGGAGCCTCTGGGTGGACTAAAACCTCCAACTTTTTGGTTAGCAGACGAGTGTGTTAACTGTTTACACTACCCAGGGACTTCTCAGCCAGCCCTCTATCAGGTCCTCAGACAAGGTCCCTGCCCTCATGGGATTTACATTCACTCCAGTTTTAAATCGTCATTTACTGTATAATCATTTGCTTATCTTCCATCTTTTTAAATGACTTAGAGACATGTAACACTGTCCACCAGAGCTTCTGATCAGTGGAAACAAGCAATGTGATCACAATGAACTAATGTCGTTTCACCAAAAGCAAAAGCATTTTACATGGCATTGGGCAGGCGATGTCTTATTACATGTTTGATTGCCATTTACATGACCCATTATCAAAAAGAGTCATAGAGAAATGCCCAGAGTAGGAGTCCCAATTCCCACTTTATAAATGAGAAATCAGGAGAGGTGAGCTTTCAGAGCCAAGGCCATACCTTGAGGAAGTGTTGAAGCTGAGACAGAAACAGAGATTGATGTCCGAGTCTCCCAAATAGAATGATGTATTCCCAGGTGCTTTGTCTACAGTAAGAAGCTTTACAAATGCCAGAGTTAATTGCCATTATTATTACTGTTGTTGTTAAGTGCTGTAAGTCGGTTCCAACTCATAGTGACCCTATGTACAACGGAACGAAACACTGCCAGGTCCTATGCCATCTTCACAATTGTTGCTATGTTTGAGCCCATTGTTGCAGCCACTGTGTCAATCCATCTCATTGAGGGTCTTCCTCTTTTTCACTGACCCTCTGCTTACCAAGCATGATGTTCTTCTCCAAGGATTGGTCCCTCCTAATAACATGTCCAAAGTACGTGAAATGAAGTGTCTCCATCCTCGCTTCTAAGGAGCATTCTGGCTGTACTTCTTCCAAGACAGATTTGTTTCTTCTTCTGATAGTCCATGGTGTATTCAATATTCTTCACCAACACCATAATTCAAAGACATCAATTCTGTTTATTAAGACTACATTTAAAAATAAAGACATAAGACCTTTGAATACCAAACATGATCCTAGATTTATCTTTCTAAAGAAAAAACCCAAGTTAAATTTTTAGCTTCTTTGCCCCCGTATCAGCCCTCCACAGAGTCTCCTGAGGTGGTGGAAGGAGTGGGGTTGGAGAGCTGGATTTTCGGTGAGCACCAGTGCTCTGCAATGATAAGCAGACGAAGTCCATTGGTTCCACTGATCCAGCCATCAGACCTTAGCCAACATCCAACCCATCACGAGACCCCGAATCAGAGATGAGCCACAGCTGCTGGAAATTGCGTCTGCTCTCTCCATCCGCACAGTAAACCACTCTGCCTAGCAAAACAAAATGTTCCCATTTATAATTATTTATTTTTTAAAAAAGAAAGAAAGCCACGCAAGGCATTAGAGTTGTGCTGCGGCTAGTTGTGTTCAGCAACTCCGAAAATGATAACAAATGTTTTTCTTTTCTTTTCCGAACCATATGGACTTGCCAGCTCAATGCATCACTGCTTGTTTATTCTAGAGCAGCTGTCGGCAGCCTGATAATGCTATAGGATCGCTCAAGTGCAGACTGCCAAGCCGCAGTATATGGAAATCATCTTAAAAATTGAAAAAATAAAACCTCGCTTCAAGTCAGATTCCAACTGTGAACTTTTGCAAGGAAGGGGGGTTGGGCAGGGGGTGGAATCCTATAAATAGTCTTGAAAACTCAGTATTGTTTTAACCAGGATAAAGTGTGACTCGTCTGGTAAATCACAACTAGTATTTGACCTTTAGAAAGGTACAATTTATGTTTCATTGCCAAGTGCAGCTTGGTGTTTTCTTCTCTTAATTACTAAACTATGATTCAGAAGTCAGCCACAAGAACACAGTTTGGAAACTTGACTCCCTATAGGTTTTAGGAGCTTTTTATTTATTTGTTTTGACCATGAAAAAATAACCACTCATGACAGCGGTAATGTCTCAGCCTGATGTCCTAGAATCACCCGAAACTTTCATTAGTCAGTTGACCAAGTCCAGCCACTGTGTCCTATGGAGGGAAGAGTCAGTGAAGGAGAGGGTCTAACTACAAAGAAGTCTTCCAGTTGGAAGGAAGCAGGCTCTGCAATGTGGACAAAAGGTTGTACTTCTTTTTCGCCTCCGGGGGCCAAAATCCCACCTGTAGGAACTTCATTTATTGTCCATGTTATGCTGCAAACAGCCAGGAGGGGGAAGAGAAAGAAAGAAGAAAAGAGATTAATAGGAGAAGCCCTCCTTTGAACAAGACACTGTGCAGTATCTCATTTAATCCTCACCAGACCTCAGTGAGGTAGACATGTTTATCCCCATTTTACAGATGCGGGGACTGAGGCTCAGTATGGGGAGGTGACTTGTCCAAAGTTGACATGGTTTAGACAGATTGCAATGATCATATATCCCTTTCTCGAAGTGGTGAAGAGATTAAAGCAAGCCTTGACAGCTGCATGGAATTAGATCGAGGGACAGACAGGGGTGACCATTGAGGAACAGCTCCCAGTAAGGCTGTATACTTTAGGGGGTCAGAGAGCATAGAGGAGAACAGCTAACGTGTCAGCAAGAAGAAGAAACCGGGGCCCTTGCAGCAGGCCTCAAATGGCAGGGTGAGGAGTTTTGGGTGGCTCCAATAGCCCGCTGCAGGTTCTGCAGAAAGGACAGACAGGATGCCCAAGCTGGTTCCAAATGACTAATCTGGCCGGCGAGCTGGAGCTGGATGAGCCGCTGCTGTGTCCAGACTCATCCCACGCAGTGCTTTCTTGGGTTAGTTTATTTTTTTGGAACTGGTCTGGCCAGTTGGGGTGCTCTGGGCTCAGCTGTCACTTAGCCAAACCTGCGACTCCCAAGCTGTGATGTATCTATTTGCCTTTCTCATAAGGGACGTGACATCATCTAGGCACCCAACGTGGGTCCTTTTGAGAACATGCTCCATCCTCTCATTTGGTGATAAACTCCTATCAAAGAGAAATCCCACCCCAGTCTGCGGGCCTCTGGTAGTGGGTTTAAGGGGTGAAGAGCCATTGCACTCCTGTGCAAAATTCTATGGGGCTCCTGTGATTTTGGGGGAGGAGGGCTCTTTGAAGTCTTAACATTCACACAGCGAATAAAGTTTATTCCTCATCGCGTGCTACAGCGCTGACTTCTTCCCGATTTTAAGACTTAAACCTATGAGGGCGAACACTCATATCTCTATGCGTTTCAGCATGAATACTTACCGAGTGTCTATTTTATGTTGTATTATTGAGTATCGGGAGTTTCTGGGTGATACAAATTGTTAACACATTAGACTGCTAACCAAAAGACTGAAGGTTCGAGTTTACCCAGAGGTGCCTCAGAACAAAGGCTGGCAATCTGCTTCTAAAAAATCAGCCGTTCAAAACTCTATGGAGCATAGTTCTACTCTGACACACATGGGGCCACCATGAGTCGGAATAAGCTGAACAGCGGCTGGTGGTACTGAGTATCTATTTTATGCTAGGGCTGTGCTAGACTTTTATATAATCTTTGAAAAATTGTATATTATCTCATTTAATCCCCATACCATCCAGTGTTATTATTCCTGTTATACAGATGAAGAAACTAATTCTCAGAAAAGCGAAAGGACTTGTGCTTGGTTAACTGCTAGTAAGTGACAGACCACAGGCCTCAAATAAAGGTCTCCTGACTTCAAACACTATTGTTTCGTTTGTTTTTTCTCACTATGCTACCTTTCCAAAAGTTTAAAAGATAAATAATAGTCCTTCTTTTCTATGTAATAAAAGAACAGGCCCAGGTCTGTTCATTTATTGGCTCATGGAAGAGTGAAAGCCCCTCACCCTACAGCCTACCTTTCCCATTATTAGTTACTGAACCATATGAGCTTCCAGAATCTTCTTATTGAATTTTTTCTATCGCCAGACACACACACACATATACAACCAAGCTGAAAGTAGTTCCTCAGCATCTCAGCTTATAAATGAGCAATCCTTTGTAACTTTCCCATTTACAAATTATGATCACTTTTTTAACCGTGAGTGTAGGAAGGTTGTGACAACCCATCTGCTAAAGGGGTTTGATCATTTCTTTTTCCTTCGGCTTCCCTCCAAAGCACCTCTGACTTAAGGTTGATCAACCACAAGACATTAAGAGACCTAAAGCTTCTAAGTGTCTAGCATGTGCTTAACATAGTCTTTAAAAGAATTTTCCTCCAGTTAGGAATATGCATTCCAAGTCCTTGGGTCTCAGCTTTCTCTAAAATAAATTTTTAAAAAAAACTGGAGTGGACATGTTTTTGTTAGCTTCTGTTTCTGAAAAGCAAATGCTCTTACATCTCCTAGACTTTCCCAAGTTTATAGATATAGAAGACTAGCATAAAGCTAGAAATTATGAATATGCTCCCTCATTCCACACATACACATTATGATAAATTTTAACTAGGAAAGAGAAATGACAATAAATAGATTATTGAAGCCAACTGGTTTATAGAATTTCCAATATTCAGACTAGTAGGTCAAGCTGTATGTAATAAACTCATCAGAGTCCGCACTGAGGCTCTTAACTCTACCCAGAAAGGAGCACGGAATCCATGAAAATACCATCCTTTAAATATTGTTCCCTTTCTACAGCTACACTCGATTTGACTCCATATATAGACTGCCTTTAGCTGGAGGAGCTAGTTTCTGGGAGGAGAAAGGAGTCGTCCTCCCAAAACCAGACCAGAACCACATCCAGTTGGAGATTGTCTTACCAGCTGGCCACAATGGACAACTGACTTCCCAGATGCTGGTAACTTACCACCAAGAAGCAAACACTGCTAAACCCATGGAGAGTTGATTTGGTTAGGATCCTGAATGGAAATCCAAAGACTGATCAGATCCACTGAAGACTGATATGAAATGGGGAAGGCTTGAGTTTTGTTTAGTTTCTTTAGTTCTGCCCAATTTTTCTGCCTTTGTCTTCTCCATATCCCACATGAGACTAGTAGCTGAAGTTGATGGTTAAAAGAATAACTCTACACATTATTAGGGTTTTTCCTTCATGAAATTTCTGGAACTCTCTAAACTTTTCTTATCAATAGATAAAACATAAAGTTGATGTGTGGATGAAATATACATTAAGCACAATGCCTGATCCATAGAAAATACTTAATAATTTGGATGTCCTTATTTCTGTTGTGGTGGTGTTCCTGAGTTGGTGATGATGTTGACCATGGTGTTGATGGTGACAGTGGTGGAGATGGTGGTGTCAGTAGTAGTAGCACTGATGGTGATGGTGGTAGTGGTAATGATGATAGTGGTGGAGGTGGTAGTAGTAGTGGAGGTGGTGATGGTGGAAGTGGTGGTGGTGGTGGAGGTAGTGATTGTAGTGGTGGTGGAGGTGGTTATGATGATGGCATTCATATTGATGGAGATGTTAGTGTTGGTGGTAGTGGAGGTTGGTGGTGGTGGAAGTTATTATTGTGATATTCTTAGGCGTTCTCACTCACTACCCTTAACTCATCTTCCACTCTTCCCAATATCCATTCAGCCTCTCACCAGCATCCTTCTCTTGGGGTCTCCACACAACTACTTACCTGATATAAATAGTTTTCCTAAATCCAATTATTTAACCCTAGCCTTCAGCTCACCCGCCCTACTCAATCCAAACATAGTATTAACAGCCCTGTATCTCTGCATGTACCACACTTTTTTTTTCTTTCTCCATTTTCTCTTTTGCAATCACTATGCTCATTCTGCCATCTTTTATGTTAATACCGTTGTATTAGTCCTCATCCTTAAACTAACCTACAAATTACTTACTATATGGTGTTTCCCCGGAGTAAACCTTAAAATGGTTAAATATCCTTTCTTTTTGAAACTTTATGACTGTCTCATAGGCCTAATGGTCTGACTTACTCAGCCTGTCCTAATATCCCACCAGACTGCTATTATTGCATTACACACTCTACTTTCTCCTTCTAAGCAAATAGCTGAACCAATCTGAAAACTCCTCCAGCACATGCAAAATGCTGATTGGTTCCTCTTTCCACTTTTCCTATTAACCTAAGTGTCTTTGGTCTTGGGTCTCCCCCGTGCCTTGAGGTGATCCCAACACTCTGTAAATCCGGATGGTCTCTGCACCATCATCTTGCCCATAAAGACTGTTCCTCATTCAAAAACCACTTTTATGAATAATTGTTGGATGGCAAAAGTCATTGGATGCAGAATAAAGTATTTTCTTTATTCATCCACCTGCTAAGCAGGCAACCATTTAGTGGTAGAGACCTAGCACCATATCTACCCATCTACTAGACAGACACTCAATCCATACTTGTTTGAATGAATGAATGAACATGGGATTCAGAAAGAATGAGAAGACGTATTCAAACCATCCTTCTGAGATGGTTAGGATAATTTTCACAAGGAGATGAGGTGACTTGCTTTTGGTCTTAAAGGGTAGCTACAGTTTGGAATGGCAGAGATGAAATGGATGAGGTGATATGATTATTGAGGAAGAATGAATAGGACAGGTGGGTGGAGATAAGGAGCCAAGCCTGATCCTTTTTCATAAGGAAATCTCAAAATTCAGTGTTCTGCTTCTTTTGAGATAATGGTTCTTTTTATTTCTAATCAATTCACGTGAAGACCACCAACTCCTAGGAGGCACCTGCTGTGAGTGAGGTAGCTCTAGCTACTCCCTCCTGGATTCTCATAATCCACCAGTACTTGACCCTTGCTGATCTAAGCCACCTACATGCTGACCCCCAGCATCCAGCATCAGTATTTTATGCTCCTACAGGGTCTCTGACCCAGTCAGAATGGTAACTGACACTGTCTGCAGGTGCCAGGCAGTGGTCCCTGTTTGGTTCCTATCACATTGCTAAGCTCCTCATGAGCATGGAGTCCCCCGATGGGAACCTGGGAACACTTCTCTTCACAAGCTGAGTGAAGAGGAGAGAGGGAGTGGAGTGTAACCCCATCACTCAGCAAGGCACCAGGGAAAGTGCCTTGCTTGCCTAGTCGAGCAAACATTTCCCACGTGTCCTTTTGAAGTACAACTTGATCTCCCCAATTAGACTTTCTGTCCCTTGACGGCAGGGGCTGTGTCTTCTTCAACTCCATATTCCCCACAATTCCTAGCGCTTGGTTTGCAAATTGTAAATATTTATAAGAACAAATTGATGAAAACATCGCCCTCAAACTGGCCTGAAACGGGTCATAATGAATAATATTTAGGACAATATGATATTTAAGAGCACAAGCTTTGGAGTCACAGTGGCCAGAGCTTACATCCTGATTCTGACCCTATTAGTTGGGTGGCCTTGACCTTGACCTTGACAGGTTATTAAACTCTAAATCTCAGTCGCCTAATCTGTAGAGTACAGATAATAGAATATTCCTCTCAGGGTCAGTGTGAGGATTAAATGAGACAATATACTTAAAATGCCTAGGGAAGCACCTAACATGTATGAGATGTTCAGTAAATATTGCCCACAGTTATTTCTCCTTGGCTAATATGTAAAGTATAATCTAACAATACCCTTGATAAGGGGCACCCTCCTTTTCCAGCTGTGCAACTTGAAGGGAAAGGTGACTTCAGGTGATAGACCCAGTAGAGGAAGAGGCCCTAAATGAAGATCCTGAGACTTCCCAGATAAACAGGGGTATGGAGAAAGGTACAGTACATGGAGACAAGATCTAGAAAAATAAGAAAATTAGGCACTGCTTAAATTACCTTTACCCAGCATTAATCACAATGAATGCAGCATGAGGTCTATTTTTGTAACAACATTAGAGGTCAAAGTCAGTGGATATTTTGAATTTTTTTTTCTCCTTCTCAAATTACTCAGGACTCAAAGTAGAAAAGATGACCTGTTGGTTTGCTGACTGGATATTTTAGGCAAAGTCATGAGGCACTGACTTTTGTTTCCCCAGGACAGAATAAGGTGATGCTTTGTCAACCACCTGGCTAATTTCATTGCTGTCGACAGTTGATCCCAATAATGTGGTCCTCAACGCAAGCCAGGAGCTTCTATATGATCTACTTTGGCTCCTGGATTCCCCATACAGGCTGTCTCCATTGATCAGATATAATCGAATAATGGCTAAAATTCTGCTTCTCTATGGGCCCTACAGGCCATTTCTTTATGACATGTCCAAACTGACCATAGCGCATTCAATTTGTTTTAATGGCCAACCCAGATGCAATTAAGTGGATTGACTGTGCAGCAATCCAAATTGTCCATTAGGAAGGTGGCCGAAATAACTGGACCAAACGCATGTACCCCCCATCCACTTATTTTGGGATGTCTAGACTTGGCTGCGCCTTTAATTTTCTTAAAATCCCTGTTAACTAGTTCTGTTTAATGTTGATGCTACAGTTTTCTAGAAAGAAGCAAATCAGGTTTGGAAAATAAAGAGGGATTTTTAGAATGATCCTGAACCTTCTGATCTGAGTGAAGTAATAGGAAGTAAGCAACTTGTTGGAGCTCTCAAGATTTACAAGGATATGAGAAATTAAACGCATTGGTGCAGATTGCTACTAATACTCGTTTTATGAGGAGGGATTTATCTTCCCACATTAGCAACCCCCAAGGTTGTGATATGTCTCTGTAATAAGTACCCACACTTGAACAATTGACAACTGACTTCATCGGTTCCTACTTTGCTAATTCAATCTGCAAAGGACAACTACTCTTGCAGGAATTTTAAAGATGAAAAACGCACCCATTATATTATTGAATACAATTGATCTTTGAGTATGTGTGTGTTTAGATACTGCATTTGATTCCTTTGTACAACTAGCACAGGCACTATATATAGGAAGTCCTGTTTATGAGACAGAGGTAGAGTGTGTCTGCTAAGATATTTTCCAACAGAAAATTAGCAGTAGAGGACTAGTTAGGACAACCAGAAATAGGCCAACAGAAATAGGCAAAGATACATGAAATCAACCTGAACTATCTTCAGCTTTCAGGTAGAGCCTGTTTAAAGTTCTTTTTTCTATCTCAGTTGTCATTTCCCCTTTGTACATTTGTCATTGATTGGGCAAAATCCAAAGAGAGAGGTATGAAAATAGAGTAACTAGCAAATAAATAAACAACATCTCACTTTCTCTCCAAAAAATAAAATATTTCTTCTATCATTTGCTAAAATTGATGGTATCTTAAGTGGGTATAGTGTTTTCTGACTTTCTAACCATATTTTCAGGTACTGTCTCATTTTATTTACAGGACTCCTTCTAAGCCAGGTGTAGCTACCTCCATTTTACTAATGAGGGAAGCACAGAAAAATTGAGTGACTTACCAAGGTCACCCAGTTCATTAGTGCCAAGAAGAGGAACCAGGCCTGCTGGCTCAGGGCCTGGGGTTTGCTCTTGAGATGGTCCTGGATCCCCCAGCTGGAGAGCTACATCCAGTTGATGGTAAAGAATGGCCCCAGTCATACTGACCATTCATGCCTGAGTAACCTACTGCTTTGGAGGAGGACAGGGCATCTCAGCCACTCATCCCCAGTGCCTCAATTCCCTTGAGCCCAAGCAAATTTCTTAGAGGCAATATACTGTGGTGGGTAAAATGAAATAGGTGGGTATGAATCTAGTCTTTGCATTCACTAGTCACATCCCTGCTCCTGGTTTTCCTTAGCTGTAAACTAAAGATGACAACAGTACCTATGTCATAGGGTTGTTATTCGTTTCTCTTGACTGGGTTTGTGAGTTCTCGCCTGTTTATCGGTATATACTGACTGGCTAACCATGAATATTTAGCCTCAGTAAATATTTATGGAAGGAATACATGAGGTATAAACAAGATAAAAATGTAGAGTGCTTGGCATATAGTCATAAATACTCGATAAACCCGTTGCCATTGAATTGATTTTGACCCATGATGACTCCATGCGTGCAAAGTACAGCTGCTCTATAGGGTTTTCAAGGCTGTGACCATTAGGAAGCAGATCACCAGGCCTTTCTTCCAAGGCACCTCCTGGTGAGTTCGAACTGCCAACCTTTCAGTTAGCAGTCAAGTGCTTACCCTTTTGCACCACCAGCAACTCCTAAGTACTCAGTAAAAAATCCAGACCTGTTGCCGTCAAGTTGATTCTGATTCGTAGCGAACCTATAGGACAGAGTAGAACTGCCCCACAGGGCTTCCAGGGAGCGACTGGTAGATTCGAACTGCCAGCCTTTTGGTTAGCAGCTAAGCTCTTAACCACTGTGCCACCAGGGCTCCAAGTACTCAGTAGATGCTCATTATTAGTAATAAAAAGTATTAGTATTGGATTATATAAGAAATATGAAGCCTCCGTTCCTTCATCTCTAAAATGGGCTAAATGATACTGCTCTCATAAGGTTGTTGGAAATATTCTAGAAAGAGCTTTGCAGGGTGTCTAACATAGCATTTACTCTTGAGACTGCTGTAACAATTATTTAAAAGCTTTGGGGCCCCTCCAAGACTTTGCCTACCTGCAGAAAATGGAAAAGGTTACTCACGCTCCTAGGTGCTGCCATATACCAGAAGGTCTATGTACAATACTTAAAAACTAGCCTCTGTAGAAAATATTTATATTCCTATTATGCAAGTTAAGGAAACTGAGGCTCAGGCCTGTGCAAGGTTCCACAGCCAGGAAATAGCTGTGAGACTTGAGTGCCATTCTGCCTTTCTCTGAGGCCACCTCTGCTGGTTGCTATTGCCCCTCCCCACCTTGGAGCACATTGTTCTCTGGAAATGAATGCAAGAGAAAACTCTGAAATTGAGGACAGTGTATGGGTTTTCTAGTTGATCCCCAAAAGGTTTGGGGATAGCACAAGTAATAGTATTGAATGCCTGGTGAACAGTAGGGAATCAATAAGCATCTGTTGGATGGGTGAATGAATCCCTCCTCAGAGAAAAAGTCAGAGGGACAATGTTCCTGGGGCCTCGTCACCTGCATGGGGCTTTCAGCAAAACCCCAGAGGCTTGGTGAGAAGCTCTGCATCGGTGAATCCTTGTCCCGATGTCATTACCATGTACACTTTGGAGGACATACATCTTCTCTCACTTTAGAGAGAGATTACTTTCATGGCCATAAGTTAATACCCGCCTCTTCTGCCCTAACACCCAGCTCTCCCGTAGTCCATTTGACAGGTCCCCCAGAGTCTCCATTTAGGATCCACCTGTGAAACATGAACCATCTTATCAACCTTCTCTTTTCTTATGGTGGCACAATTAGCCGGATGACAAAGCTCTTTAAAATGAAAGAAAACACTAAAAAAATATTGATTTTCTACAGAGCCATAATATTAAATGTATCATTCCAAACTGAAGTGGGAACTAATTTAGAAGCGACACATAAATCTAAAACTATCACAGCGCAGTGACATTTTTTTGAAAAAGAGTAACAAAAAATTATATATATATGGAAGCTTGTCTATCATTTAATTACTCAGTTTGGATTTCTACTAATAAAATATAAGGACTTGTTACAACATTAGGCAAGTCACTCCCGTTATTAATTTGTTAGATAAATGGCTTCTATATCTTGGAACTTTAAATGAAATGGAATTCACTAATCCTAATTGCCTTGCCTTCTACCGGAATTTTTTCCCATTAGTTCAGCATGTTGATTTTTTTTTTTTTTTTTCTCTGTCTCTTTTCCACTTGAAGAGCAGAGCCTGCTTCAACTTAAAGGCTTAGGGTATACTTCATGGGTTTATTAATTATCAGGTATTCATTCAGAGGGGTTAATTAAGCAATAACTTTCTGTTGACTGGAGTACACATAGAATAAAAGGCTTGACTTCACCTGCTGATTAAGCACCAAGTGGCCATGCCTGCATTTTCCTCCCTGTGGTTGGGTGAAATACAATCATGCGTAGCTTAACGTCCACAATACATCCTCTGAAATAGGATGTTATGTGATTTGGATGTTGTGCGAACACCATATTATATACAGGCAGTCCCTGGATTACAAACGAGTTTCATTCCTAAGTCTGACTTTAAGTCAAATTTGTACATAAGTCAGAACAATTAGGTTCTCATGTCAGTGAGTCAAATGTTTGTCTTAGTATATAGTATATAGTGCACCTTTCGATGTATAAAAAACATTGAAGGAACACTTCCAGATATAGTAAACATCTTTAACATAATAATGTTTTGATACGCTCGGAAAGTAGCGCCCATCCATCCGTTGTATGTACCTCGAATTTTTAATGCACTAGGCTTTACTGATGTCGGGACCACAGATGTCTATGCGTTGAGACATTGCCCAAACAGAAGTTAGGCAGCGCATGACTCTAAATATCTTTGACCAGTTCTGATCTTGGGTTACAAGGCCACTCAGGAAGCCAGTTAAACAACTCAAGCCACTTTGAAATCGCCCAAAAGAAGAAGGCACTCCTGCTTCTTAGGGTTCCTGGGGGGACATTTTGTCCCCAGTGTCTTCTGTTTAATCATCACCATTGTTTCCTTTTAGCCCCAAGCTTAAACATTTGCATTTTTCCTTCTCTCAGCAGGTTACTCAAGACACTTTTCTTTGAATCTGGTCTCTGTGCTTTGGAGCAAAGGAAGATAATGAATGGTTTTTTTCTTTCTCTCTAGGGAGTTTGGCAGAATTAAAATAAATCAGCACGATAATTCCACCAATCAGGAAGAGGTGGTAGTGGTTTACAAGACAATCTTGGAGTTTTTATTGATGATTTTAATTTCAAAGTGTATCTATACAGCTTCCTGTTCAGTGGTTGCATTTTCCCAAAGCAAAGTAGTGATAGGAACACACCATACTTGCAGGGTTGTGGGCACTTTGAGGGTTGGCTAACAGCTCATCAAGCAGGAGAAGAAAGAGATGAGGGTCCTCAGACAAGGCTCGATTAATTCTGCATTTAGGAGGGAAGCAAGTAAAGCAACTTTAAAGCCAAGGTCTTAGAATGCTTTAGGATGTTCCTCTGGGGAAACACAAAAAGGAGAGCTCATGAAAAGCCTACTCAATAGAGACTTCTGATTCCCTGGCCAACCCTAGCTGAAAATTAGGTGGTGACAGAAGAAAATAGAAAAATGCCTCTCTGCCCCCTGCAATGCTATCCTCTCCTACTCCTCCTTCCAGGATAATTCCAACCAGATACCTTACTTCTTTCGTTACCACTGGATTAGCAGGGATCGTTGTTGTTAGGTGCCGTCAAGTCGGTTCCAACTCATAGTGACCCTATGTACAACAGAACGAAACACTGCCGAGTCCTGCACCATCCTCACAATCATTGTTGTGCTTAAGCCCATTGTTGCAGCCACTGCATCAATCCGTCTCCTTTAGGGTCTTCCTCTTTTTTGCTGACCCTCTACTTTACCAAGCATGATGTCCTTCTCCAGGGACTGGTCCCTCCTGATAACACGTCCAAAGTATGTGAGACGTAGTCTTGCCATCCTTGCTTCTAAGGAGCATTCTGGTTGTAGTTCTTTCAATACAGATTTGTTTGTTCTTTTGTCAGTCTTGGGTATATTCAGTATTCTTCGCCAACGCCACAATTCAAAGGCATCAGTTCTTCTTTGGTCTTCCTTATTCATTGTCTATTGAAAATACTATGGCTTGAGTCAGGCGCACCTTAGTCTTCAAGGCGATATCTTTGCTTTTTAACACTTTAAGAGGTCTTTTTCAGCAGATTTGCCCAATGCAATGCGTCTTTTGATTTCTTGACTGCTGCTTCCATGGGTGTTGATTGTGGATCTAAGTAAAATGAAGTCCTTGACAACTTCAATCTTTTCTCCGTTTATCATGATGTTGCTTATTGGTCCAGTTGTGAGGATTTTTTGTTTTCTTTATGTTGAGGTGTAATCCATACTGAAGGCTGTGATCTTTGATCTTCATCAGTAAGTGCTTCAAGTCCTCTTCACTTTCAGCAAGCAAGATTGTGTCATCTGCATTACACAGGTTGTTAATGAGTCTTCCTCCAATCCTGATGCCCCATTCTTCTTTATATATTCCAGTTTCTCATATCCTTTCACCATACCTATTCAATCTGTATGCTGAGCAAATAATCCAAGAAGCTGGACTAACAGGTATACCAGCCACTTTTTATGCCTCTGGACCTTAGAGGTAAGGCATTATTTTGGTTCTAATGTGTTTAGCTCAAGGTGAGTCCGTTTTGAAATGCTTGAAGCTTAGCAGATGGGAGTTGGAGACTCATTTTCCTGTATGTTGAGCATTCTGTTGGGTGATGCTTCCTGGATGTGTTTTTTAAATTTTTGCCTTTTTTTCCTTTATTTCTGTGAGATAAGGCTTGCAAGCATACTTATGGCTCTCCTGTGTGATAGTTAGGGATCCCTGATGGGTTTGTTATTTTTGTTTTTTCTTGTCATAGTTGGAAAACCAGAGGTTCCCCTTGTAACCTAATGGAAAGGCACTCACAATAACTTACTTATATAGCTCTCATTGGTATATTGTCGTACCACAGATCGGTGGCATCCCAGTGCCACTTGCCTCATTGGTGGCTTGTATTACCAGATCATATTTCTCAAAATCCATATTACTGACCAAAAATTTAAATACACTCAATTAGTAAGCATGCATTCCAATACTGAAAACACATGCCATCCAAAAAAAAAAAAAATTAAGGAGGAAATAATAGAGTAACTTAAGAGTTACCTGGAAGGACATATAGCATATAGAAAATCTAAAACTTCTAAAACATTAAGTCTATTAACTAAAAATATAAAATAAAATTTAAAAATACATATGCCCACCAGACGCATGCCTTACCAGCTGCCTGCCAAACTCTTACTGCCATGCCCAGGACAAGGGGAGACCCCAGTCAGGCAAATGCTTTAAGATGAGTGTTCAAAAGAACGTTCTTCTGTGTATTCATTCCCTGGGACCATCCACATTCTGCCCTGGAGTCTAGTTGGCCATCAGAAACGCCCACAGCTCCAGGATGCTCCGATACTATAAATCCTCAGAGCAAATCTGGGCCCTTTCTGAAGAATGAGGCAAGGTCAGGGCATTGTTGGGCACTCATTGAGTCCATGGCTTCCAGAGTCAACCCTCTCTCTATGTCTGTGTCCATCCACAAGACCTCACCACTCCTGAACTAGATTAGAGGGCTGAGAAAAGAAGCCATGCTCATGTATGCACTGAAGTACTCTACAGACACTATGAGTTGGAATCGACTCGACTGCAATGGCTTTGTTTTTTGTTTGTTTTTTTTTTTTTTTTTTTTTGTATTCTGTGCCTGGCTTCAAATTTGGGCGAAGTCCGTGCCCTCAACAAGCTTGCAAGCTTGCAGTCTCCTGGAGAAAACAGAGTGGTTGCCCCACTACTGTTTTTGTTAGATGCCATTGAGTCGGTTATGACTCATAATAACCCTATGTAAAACAGAACAAAACACAGCCCAGTCCTGCACCATCCTCACAGTCATTGCTATGTTTGAGCCCATTGTTACAGCCACTGTGTCAATCCATCTCTTTGAGGGTCTTCCTCATTTTCGCTGACCCTCTGCTTTGTCAAGCATGATGTCCTTCTCCAGGGACTGGTCCC
This sequence comes from Trichechus manatus latirostris, assembly GCF_000243295.1. Taxonomy (NCBI): domain Eukaryota; kingdom Metazoa; phylum Chordata; class Mammalia; order Sirenia; family Trichechidae; genus Trichechus; species Trichechus manatus. The sequence goes on along the minus strand of NW_004443989.1, from coordinate 2,994,142 downwards.
TCCTGAGAACATGTCTAAAGTATATGAGATGAAGTCTCACCATCCTTGCTTCTAAGGAGCATTCTGGCTGTACTTCTTTCAAAACAGATTTGTTCGTTCTTCTAGCTGTACATGGTATACTCAATATTCTTTGCCAACACCATAATTCAAGGGCATCAATTCTTCTTCAGTCTTCCTTACTCATTGTCCAGCGTTCGCATGCATATGAGGTAATTTAAAACATCATAGGCTTGGGTCAGGCACACCTTAGTCCTCAATCACCTCCCATGGAAACAGCCATCAAGAAATCAAATGACGTATTTCACCGGGCAAATTTGCTGCAGAAGACCTTTTTAAAGTGTTAAAAAGCAAAGATGTCACTTTGAGGACTAAGTTGCCCCACTACTAGGTCACACCAAAGTTTTCATCTGTAAGAGGAACAAACTGAATAAGCAGTGAAGGATCATATATCCCCATAAGAACCCAGGGAAAGGGTCTAGAAGGTTGGTGTTCACATAGGAGGCCACTGTGGTCCACAGACCTGGGGTCTCTCCCATGAGCCCCCAGACCCTCTTGAGATGCCTCCTTCCTGGCCAGCCTGAATTCAGCATTTATGAGAACAAAGGAGAAGCAGTTGTGACCCAGGGACTACAAATGTTTTTCTTAAGCAACCACAAGAGACAGCCTCTTTGGTGAGTGCTCTTACCAGATGGCTGGGGCTTGTCAGCTGCTTACAATCAAATCTTGCACCACTGAGTTAGTGCATCCCACACACTCAGCAAGATTCTGCTGAGTGGGGAAAAAAAAAAAAAAACTTACTTGCTCCATACCTAGAAAGTATCCTCTTGGGGACTGGGGGACAGAATCCAAAACCAACAAGAAAGTATCAGAAGAAAGCAATGGAAAACTGAAGACAGCACCCTATCCGGGGCCATGTGTTTTGTTTTAAATTTATGGTGTTGGAGTCAAGGAAAGGAAAAAAAAAAAAAACTGGTTCTTCAAGCTAGTGGGGGCAGAGAGAGACAGTAAAGGGTCAGGAGAGGAAATTTGGATGGGGGGGTACTGGCTGGGGAGAGATGACTGATAGATGGGAAGAGAGAAATCAGGACAATTCAAGGTACAGTCATGCCTCCGTATGCATAGGATTGGTTCCAGGACCCCTTCCGATAACAAAATCTAGGGGTGCTCAAGTCCCTTATATAAAATGCTGTAGTATTTGCATATAACCAACACACATCCTCCTGTCTATTTTAAATCATCTCTAGATTACTTATAATACCTAATGCAATGTAAGTTCTATGTAAATAGCTGTTACACAGTACTGTATTGTTTAGGGAATAACGATAAGACTGGAGGTGAACAATACTCAAACAAGTGCTGGAGAGGGACTGAGGATCTGTGAAATGGTGGGAGGCTACAGCGGGGTATACCTACACATTTCAGTTGTGTGGATTCAGCATAGTGCTTGGCACATGGTAAATTCAAGTTTTGGTTTTTGGAACTTTCTTTTCTTTCCGAATATTTTCTATCCGTGGCGGGTTAAATCTGCAGATGTGGAACCTGTGGATACGGAGGACTGACATATTTTCATAAACTACCAAGTGCTAAAATTCAGTTGATTACTTATTTTCATTATTTTGCAGATTTAGAACTCCCTTTGTTTAATTTCAGGTATGGATAGATACAAAGTCTGAACCTATTCGTATATATCCGTGTGTGTGTGTATTGTGTGTGTATGTGTGTGTTTGTATAAATATATTGTGTCAGTGCTCATGATAGGAGCTTTGGAAAACATGATTTAGTGCAATTTTCTCTTTTAATCATCCATGCTCTACCTCTTTAAGCATGAAATGTTGCCGTTAGTTGCTGTACAGTCGACTCCGACTCATGGTGACCTTGTTTAACAGAATGAAACATTGCCTGGTTCTGGGCCGTCTTCATGGTCGTTGGTATGTCGGAGTCCACTGTTACGGTTATTGTGTACTGCCTTCCGTCTTAGGAGGCTCATCTTCCAGCACACTGTTCTGTTGTGATCCATAGGGTTTTCACTGGCTAATTTTTGTAAGTAGATCACCAGGCTCTTCTGCCTAGTCTGTCTTAGTCTGAAAACTCCACTGAAACCTGTCCACCATGGGTGAACCTGCTGGGATTTGAAATACCGGTGGCATAGCTTCCAACATCATAACATTACGTAAACCACCCCAGTACGACAAGCTGGTGGTGGAAACATAAAATGGTTTCCTTTTAAAGCAACCATTAGAGCCGCTGTTTTTCTGGGGCTGGGGAAGGAGGGATGAGACAATTTCTAACGATACGGTTGAATATGATGCTATTTGTTTTAAATATCCCCATCCTCCCCACACACAAAATAAAAAATAGCCCTTGAGCTTCACCTATAGCGTTAGAAGGCACATTGGCTTTGGATGGCCGAATCTCAATTTGGAAGTGAAAATTCTAGGAGAGACAATGTGGGCATTTGAAATACTCCCTAGTAGTAGCAGCCCTCTCCCTTTGAATCTGCCCCGCTAGCCTTTTCAGCTTCTTCCTAGAAACAGAATGAATATCCCTTTGGGAGCTGGGGCCATGCTTGCTGAATTGGACACTCCCAAAGAGTACACTAGGGCCTAGTAACTAGTGTTTTGCAAAAATGCCCAAGTTTGCTGGGGACTTTCAATGTCACATAGGTCTGCATACCTAGATGTGACCTGGAACCACCAGACTTGTTCACACCTGCTTGTCATCCCAAGGCACAGAGCAGGCAGATCTGTTGCTTTAAGACGCCAATGAAAAAGGAAAGGCAAACCTCTGCCTAGGAGCAAGTCTTTTATGTGCCCCTCCCCACACCATTCCAGGCAGCAGAGATGTAAGGGGTCTGACTTGTACTCAATAAAATACTTTGTGTCTTGTCTTCCTGCCCCCCACACCAAATTACACAAACAGGAAAGTGAAGCCCAGAAATCCTCTTATAAATGCAAGTGAAACTTATTACTTAGGTTAGCTACTTCCTGCCACCCAGTGCCTCTAATAAACTCAGATTTGAGCTCTCTGGGACTCAATTTCCACATCTATAAAATGCGCTGAGCTAACAGCTCACAGGGTGTGTGGACAGTTTGACGCTACGCACAGATGCAGCTTCTGGAGGACGTCTGGCACTCAGGCTACCCTGGAGTGTGAGCCCCTCTCCCTGTCCTCCTGGTCTCCACAGCCCTGCACTTCCTTTGATAAAACGTAGTTGAGGAGCTTGTAAAGTTGTCAGTGTTTGATAATGGCAAAGGAGAAAATAAAATCTCATACATCTGAAATAATACTAGGAGCTCAGGAATTATCTGGCAAAGGGAAGCTGGATTTGGAAAAATGCTCCTTATTTTTCACATTCCCCAGTGTGAAAGAGTCACTGGAAAGGGCCTGAATGCTGGACTTGCTGAGGCTGAAAGTGACTTAGTGGTGGGAGAACTGGAATTTGAACACTGAAACTTCTAGAGAAAGAAAAAAGATAAGGGAGGAAGGAAGGAAAAAGTGCAGGAAGGAAAGGGAAACTCTTTCCTAGAGTTGGCATGAATACTGCCTTCCAAACCCAGTCAAATTCTCTTTGACTAAAAGGTGACTTCGGGATGTGTGTACGCTTGTATTCAACGGTAAGCCATTAGAAATGTATCCGTAAAACTTGGTTATGATGCTATAATTTTCTCTCTAGAAAGTTGCTCCGTTGTGTAGCGATTGCACTTGTTGGTTTGTTGGTTTGCTTGCTTGTTTGTTTGAATTCTGGTGAGATGCTAAAAATAGCATAGGCCTTATTGTTGACAAGGGCAGTTAAGTGTTTCTAAATTAGGATTTCAACGTCCTTTACTGCCATTGGATGTGAGCTTTCTCTGAAAAAGAGTATGAAGAAAAGGGCCGAGTGCAAATACACTATCCTAGTTTTTTGTTTTCTTTTTTTAAATGCAGTCAAGACTTTCCCCAGTCATTTAAGCCAACCAAAGGCATTTTAAACATGAAAGGATCCCTAACCCCTTATTAGCATGGCCCCCAATATGTAATGTGGTTGTTGTGTGCCGTCGAGTCGATTCCGACTTCATACTGACCCTATAGGACAGAGTAGAACTGCCCCATAGCGTTTCCAAGGAGTGGCTGGTGGATTCGAACTGACCACCTTTTGGTTAGCAGCCGAGCTCTTAACCACTGTATTTTCAATCACCTCATATGCTTGCGAAAGCTGGACAATGAATAAGTAAGACCGAAGAAGAATTGATGCCTTTGAATTATAGTGTTGGCAAAGAATATTGAATATATTGTGGTTTACCAGAAGAACAAATAAGTCTATTTTGGAAGAAGTATAGCCAGAGTACTCCTACAGTCCAAGGATGGTAAGAATTCGTCTCACGTACTTTGAACATGTTATCAGAAGGGACCAGTCCCTGGAGAAGGACATCATTCTTGGTAAAGTAGAGGGTCAGCAAAAAAGAGGAAGACCCTCGATGAGATGGATTGACACAGTGGCTGCAACAATGGGCTCGAACATAGCAATGATTGTGAGGACGGCACAGGATCAAGGAGTGTTTTGTTCTCTTGTACATAGGGTCACTATGAGTCAGAACTGACTGGACGGCACCTAACAACAACGAAAATCTTTATGGAAGAGGGTCACCAGGGCTTTTCTCCATTGGAGCAGCTGCTGGGTTCAAACTACTGACCTTTCAGTTAGCAGTTGAGCACTTAACCATTGCACCACCAGGCCTCTTTTAGTATATAATAGATGAACAATAAATACAGAATGGGAGAATAAAGGAATTGAATGCATAAGGAAATAAAAGAATTAATGGGAAGTGCTTTCAAAGTTCTGGCTATGTCTCTCCTCTCTTCAATCCACTACCCAAAATTCCATTTCCTAGAAAATGCTCAAATTATGCCAGATCTAAGCTTGGTTTTAGGGGATCACTTGGCTAACACTGGCCTCTATCCCACATCCTCCTCTTAAATAACCTGTGACTGTATTTTGCCTCTTATCCTTATGGAGTTTGTAGTGGTAGCTGTGTTCCCAACTCCTCTGATCACGAGAATCACGTGGTTTGCTTACTAAACAGCTTCCCAAGTCCTTCCTGTGGTTCTCAGCCTTGGTTGCACATTAGATTCAACCGGGTAGCTTTTAAAACTCCTGAGGGCCAAGCTGTCTTCTAGTCCAATTCCATCAGAAACTCGGGGTGTGGGATCAGGCATCAGTCAGTTTAAAGCTCTCCAGGTGATTCCCTGTGCAGCTAAGTTTGAACACCACTGTAGAGACTGTGATTCAGCAAGTCTGCTTTGGGACCGCGGAGCTTCCGTGCTCAACAAGTACCCCAGGTGATTCTTATTATCATGGAGATTTTGGAAATCCTGGGCTACTGTTAGGAGCCCTGCTGGCGCAGTGGTTAAGAACTTAGCTGCTAACCAAAAGGTCGGCAGTTCAAGTTTGCCAGCCCCTCCTTGGAAACCCTATGGGGCAGTTCTACTCTGTTCTGTAGGGTCTCTAGGAGTCGGAATCAACTCAACGACAAAGGGTTTTATGGAAAGGCTGCTGTTTATAGGCCAGATCAAGTATTGTTTTGGGAAGGTGGGTCAATTTCTCACAAAACTAGTCAGTCAAAACTCACTCCCCTGAGCACAGTTTAGTGGTTCAGAGGCTGACACCTAATCAAGGTGGACCAATCCTGCTTTCTCATCTGGGTTATTGGAAGGGGAGTCACGTGGTTGCAGGTGCTGGCCTTTGTGAGAACATGTAGAGAAGACCTGGGATGACCATTGGATTAATTTCCTAGGGCTTCCATAACAAAGTACCACAAGCTGGGTGACTGAAAGCAACAGAAGTTTATTCTCTCACAGTTTTGGAGGCTAGCAGTCTGAATGCTGGCAAGGTTGATTCCTTCTGAGGTCTCTGAGGGAGAATCTGTTCCATGCCTCCCTCCCAGCTCCTGGTGGTTGCCAGCCATCCTTGCGGTTCCTTGGCTTGTAGGCCCTTCATTCCAATCTCTGCCTCTATCTGCACATGGCCTTCTGTGTGTGTCCTCTTCTCCTTCCCTATCATTGGATTTAGGGCCTGCCCTAATCCAGGATGATCTCCTCTCAAGATCCTTAACTTAATTACAGTTTCAAAGATACTTTTCCCAAATAAGATCACTTTCACAGGTTCCAAGGATTAGGACTTGGCCATATCTTTTATGGGGCCACTATTCAACCCACTGCGGTGCTACTGATCTAAGCTTACCACGTCACACGTTTTGTGTTGTTTCCTAGTTGTAAGTTTTGGATTCTACCAAGTCACCTTCACTGGGTGGTCAGAAGCCTAGGGGAGGCATTGGTCATTCAGATGGCTTCCCGATTTTTGCCATTAATGGTTTAATCAATGAAGTCATTTGTGAATAGATTTTCTCTCTGAAACATCAAGCAAGTCGTTAGACTTATATTTTGGATAGACTGAGATTATTAGTCAACATCACATGGACTCTAAATTGCTCTGCAATTTCAAAGTGAAATAGCACATCATCCCAGTAAGCCCCACAGAAAGCTGAGGGAAAACTGAGTCAAAAGTATGAAAGATTCCAAGTTAGCCTAATGAGGACCACAACAGTTAACTTCTGTTTGTCAGATACAGACATTGTTTAGTATATATCGTTATTAAAATGAGCAACAGTGAAGCCATAATGATTTACCTCTGCTATTCAGGGATTGGAGCCCCGGTGGCGCAGTGGTTAAGAACTCTGCTGCTAACCGGAAGGTCAGCAGTTTAAATCCACCAGCCCCCTCTTGGAAACTCTATGGGGCACTTCTACTCTGTCCTATAGGGTCACTATGAGTTGGAATCAACTCGACGGCAATGAGTTTGGTTTTTCGTATTTCAAGGATTAGGAGCCCTGGTGGCACAGTGGTTAAAGCACTCCACTGCTAACCGGAAGGTCAGTAGTTTGAACCCACCAGCCTCTCCACGGGAGAAAGATATGGCAGTCTACTTCCATAAAGATTACAGCCTTGGAAACCTTATGGGGCAATTCTACTGTCCTATAGGGTTGCTAAGAGTCAGAATCAACTCGAGAGCAATGAGTTTGGTTTTGGCTTATTCAGGGATTAAGACGAACTGAGTTCAAGTTTTGGCTAGTCCATTTACAAGTTGCAGGACACTAGGAAAGTTAGTCCATGATTGTGCCTCCCTTTCCTCATCTGTTAAATGAAAATAGTACTACCTACACTCTGGCAATGAGGTCCTGAAGATTCAGTTAAATGAGACAGTGTAGGCAAAGCAGGGGCAAACAGCAAGCACTAATAAATGCCAGGACTTTGAATGGGTTCGTTGTAGTTAGAACCCCTGATAAATGCTAGTAACCTCCTTTGACCCTGTATTACTATTCATTAAATCAAGAACCTCTTCCCATATGAACTGATTATATAATGCTTCATAGTATCTCTCTGTTCATCTGGAAATGAAAGCAAGAAAAAGCCTCGGAATGGAAGTCAGAGAAGTGAATTCTAACCAGGCTATCAGCACCACCCAGCTGCATGGTCTGCTTGGTAACTGGGCTTAGTTACTTCTCTGAGCCTCAGGGTCCTTATCCACAGAATAGAGTACTTTAAGGTTATTGTCATTGTTAGCCATCTCCACGTCCCTTACAATCTCCACAAGGCATGATTTACATCTTTGTTTGCAAAACACTGTCAGCGAGACATTTAGTCTTTCTTCTCATTTGTCCCAGACTTTCACACCATTGGTGATTCACCGATAATCTCTTAACTAAGAGACTAAAATCAGCACAATCCAGAGAATAAATACCAGGCCTCTCTTTTGCCAGGAAAGAAGATTTGATTTGGAGGCAAAACAGATGCAAGAACATGTGGTTTTTCTGCCAGGCCCAGTGGAGAGTGTATTCAAGGCTTGTCCCCTCCCTGAGGACCTGGTGCCGCCCAAACCTCACACTCACATGGACTGGCGTTTACAGCCACTCAAAAACCTCCCAAGTATGTATTTCATAAAAGCAGGAGCCTGGTCCAAATCCCTGGTAATGTCTCCGAAGGGAAAGAATAGAGTCAATAATCAGGGCTGTGTTTGTGTGTTGTAAATTCCCAAATCCCTATTCCCTCTCCGTGTGCACATGCGTGCACACAAGCACGCGCACTCATACACACACACACACACACACATAAACACAGCCATAAATATATACACTCCCATTTAATAGACTGGAGATTCAAATTACAGTTAAAGTGTAATAAAACTGACTAAGCCACAGGGTGTGTGCCGAAGTGTGTGTGAGAGAGAGAGAGAGACTTTACAAGCCTCCTTCACTTGAGGTCTGAAATTTCCAAGATGTGAAATTCCTGTGGGACATTTAAATACAGTGTCCTCATAAGACTATCCTTCTTCTTCCAGTTGCCATCCCGTCAACTACGACTCAAGCCGACCCCATGTGTGTCAGAGTGGAACTGTGCTCCATAAAGTTTTCAATGGCTGATTTTTCAGAAGTAGATTCCCAGACTTTTCTTCCCAGACACCTCTGGGTAGACTTGAACCTCCGACCTTAAGCCTCTTATACCTGGATTCAGGACAGGCTGCAAAATTTGTAGGCCCAGCAGAAAATGGAAAGGCAGCGCTTGTTCTTTAAAACTTATTATAAGTTTCAAGACAGCAACAGCAGAACATTACCCAAATGTGGGACTCTTCTAGTGTAGAGCCCTGTGCAACTGCACAGTCTCACATTCATGAAGCCAGCCTGATCTGGAAGACAACAGATAGAGTCTCTGGTTGGGATTCTCACAACACGCACCATTATCATGCTAATGTGCCCTTGTGGGGGCCTGTGCATCACTGACACAGCTTTGGAATCATTCTGGCCTGGGTTTGAATCCTGCAGGGCCATATACTAACAGAGTTGTCTTGGACCCTTCCCCTAGCCATTTTGAACTTCGGTTTCCTCATCTATTAAATAGACACTGGAGTCCCTGGATGGTACAAATGGTTAACATGCTGGGCTACTAACCGAAAGATTGGTGGTTGGAATCTACCCAGAGGGACCTTGGAAGAAAGGTCTGGTGATCTATTTCCAAAACATCAACCACCAAAAACCCTATGGAGCACAGTGCTACCCTGACACACGTGGGGTCGCCATGAGTCAAAGTCGGCTCCAGGCAACTTTTTTTTTTTTTTTTAAATTAGAGACGGGGCAACTTTTTCCCAGAATTTCCAAAACCAAAAACCAAACCGATTACCATCTAGTCCATTCCGACTCATAGCGACCCTATAGGACAGAGTAGAACTGCCCCATAGGGTTTGCAAGGCTGTAATCATTAGGGAAACAGATTGCCACATCTTTCTCCTGCAGAGCGGCTGGTGGGTTCTAACCGCGGACCTTTCCGTTCGCAGCTGAGCGCTTAACCACTGCGCCATCAGGGTTCCTTTCCGGAATTACAATGAGAATTAAATACAATAAGACATACAAAGCCCTGAGGAAACAGCCGGGCACATAATAGGTGTTCACACTAGTGGTTCCTGCCCTTCCTTTGGGCACGGATTCTGCCGATTCGTTCAAACAAATACGCACTGCATTAAAAATGAAGCTATTGTCATTGAGGTTTTGCAAGTTGTTTTTGGTGATCATGGCCCAGTGGGATTTGGGAGCCTGGAATATCACGTTCGATCTCTCCGTTCTTTTATTTCTAGTGGGTCGCCAAGCAAAGAAGGTTTCGCCCTTGGGTGGACAGAAATGATCCTCCTAAAAGGCTGTCCCTTGGCGTCTGAATTTGGGGATTACTGGAAAAGCAAGCACCAACTGGGAGTGAAGATGCCTTGCAAAGGGAACGGGGGAGGGGAGGAAGAGAAGGAAAGAAAAGTTAACGCTGGAGTGTGACGCGTTCGCTGGTTTGTTTTCTTGGCAGGGACTGTGAACTTTTTGGCAGAGAAGTTCTTGGGGTGGGGGGGTGCTGGTGGTGCCTCGGCTCCCATTGGTCCACCCGCGGCTGTTGCTACGCGGATGGGCCAATGGTATTCGAGGGGTGTTTTGGGCTCTGCCCCTTCCCTGGGCCTGGTGCGGGAGCCCTGAGGACGAGGCTGGAGCTGCTCTTGCCCAGGGCCCTTTTTTGGGGGGTTGGGGGAGGAGGTAGGAGAAAGAAGAGAGAGAGACACTGTGCAAGCTGGGATAGTTCACCTGTCAAACTTGTTCCTCCTCTCTTGCGGCTCCGCTCGCCCTCCTGGCTTTGCACAGCCTGGAGGTACAGGGCGGGACACGGGTTTGGTTGTTCTTTTTTCGTTTTCCTGGTGCAGGCGTGTGCACGCTCACGAGCGCGCGCGCGCGCGCTGGTTCTTGAGCATTTGATATTGAGGGCACAGTTTGCTTGCTGCAAAGCAGGGCTCCAGTTTAGAAAATGGAAATTCCCCAGAAGGGAAAGAGCACTGAGATGCCTGCAGCACCAGGGACTCTGGGTTAAGAATAACATCGTTAATAGTAAGAAAAACTAGTGTTTGCTGTACCAGGCACTGTGCTAAGCAATTGTCATCCTATGTAAACCCTATAATAAATGGGTAAACGGAGGCACAGAGAAGTGAAACAGCTTGCTCAAGGTTGAATGGCAGAAGCAGAACCCTTGGTTCTTTCTATTGTCCCGTCTTGCTGTATAACTCTTAAGAAAGTCGTATGGTATGAGGTTCCTCAGTCCCCCTTCTGGGGACAGTCTCAGTGTAGTTCTTATCCCCAGAGCCACCCCAGCCCCATCCAGTCCCATGTGCAGCCAGCAATGCTCAGAGCAAGCATGTTTATCACCCTAGGTCTGTTTGGTCACTAGTTTTAATGCTTGTGTGTTAAATAGATCTTCCTCAAGAATCCAAGTGAATCCATTTAAGTAAAGAAGACTAGGTAGAGCAGACACTTATTCTGTCTCTTTTAAGGGATCACTTGTCTTCATCCTGTACTCACAGCCACTTCAGCAGCTTCTGCGTACCTGGGAAGGGAACTACACAGTTCATAGAGGATCATAACTGGATCAAGGCTGCACAGCTTACAACTTGCCACGTCTACCACTCACCAAAGCCAGGTCTCTTCCCAGTAAAGCATGTTTCACCCTAAAGCAGTGTTGTAACACACGACTGCAGACTTACACATACTCAGCTGCATGCTGGGAGTGGCTGTTTTCTAATTTTGTGGAGAAATAGCCAGTTATGTGTATGCGACAAAATGTCTTTTGTCCCCCCTGTGAAGTTTCCTTTTGTCAGTTCATCTTTATCATGGTGGATAACTTCACCATTGAGATGGTCATTATGGCATGCAAAATTATCCCTATTTACAGGTGGGGAAACTGAGGTACAGTGATGCAATACATCTGGCCCAAGGCCACACAGTAAGGCAATGGCAGACCGAAACCCAGAACAGGAACCCAGATTTCTCCTACCCTCACTGCTCCCTAACTAGATCTGTGTGCTCTCTGTGAATGCCTATGGCTTACAAGTTATAAGTTCACAACAACAATGACAAAATGCATCCCAAAATGTAGGGATTGGGAATGCAGAAGCAAAAAACAGAAGTTAGAAATGAAATCTATTTTATTTTTCCTTTGAAAACTGCCTGGGAAGTGGCCACCCAGCTGGGAGCAGGATTGACCAGTGGAGGGGCATCTGCTTGGCATGGCTCGTTCCCTCCTGGCAGATGTGTACCTGCCACCTCAGCCCTTGCTCTGAGCCTGGCACCAGCCGAAAGCGTGTCTGTACTCAGCCTGCTGTTGCCTCAGAGGCTCAGCAGAAAGGCTCCAAGTAGCCTCCCTCTACCCTTTCCAGCAGGAGAGACCTGGCCATACCCACCTTCTACCCAAACACAGAGGGAGCCTAAGGGGTGTCTCTCTCCTGAGGACTTAAGGGAAATGCATCTGAATTTCCACGCAGAACAGTATTATTACCCAGCTGGTGAGAGCCTTTTCTGTTCCACCCATCCCTAGAGACAGGAGGCTCACTCATTCCCAGAAAGATAGCTCTGTCTCCTTTCCTTAAATCCCCCTAGCTTAAAAAGCCTAGCTGGGACGCTGCTTATAATCTTTCGCCATAAAGTTTATCTTGAGGAACTTTTCTTTAAAACCTGTGGAAAATAAAAATCTGGATTGGAGCAAAGCAGATTATTGTGTTTGTAGAGGCCGATAGAATTGCTGGCTGTTTCCCGTCAATACCCCACTGTAAGTTTTTAGGCAGCCCTGAATGTTAAAGCATGTTTGCAAAGCAGCTTTCCTCCTGAACACTAACCTAAATTCCTCCTGCTGCAATGGCAGCTTCCTTGCAGACTCAGACCAGCGTAGTGAGACACCTTCCTATAGGATGCTTTGGGTCTCCTGCATTCTGTGTTCTTTTTTGGCCAGGAGTCACACAGGCATCCTTTTTCCCTTCCACGAGTATTCATTTGAAGTGTTTCTGCTCTGTGCTAGGCACTGGGGACATGGGGACTTGACAGAGACATAGCTTCCTACCCTCATGCTTACAGTCAAGTACAAGAAACACTAGTCCTCAAATCATCACAAACAAAACTGTGCTCTAAAGAAGACATGGTACAAAGAGTACGATAAAGGGACTTGAAGTCATTTGGAGGTATCAAGTGATGTTTGAGCTGAGGTCTCAGGGATGAATAGAGTGTAGAGGTTGAGGATGAGGGTGGACGGGAAGAGGAACCAGTCTGAGCAGACATCCTCTGCTGGGTCTGGCGTCCACATGTCCACTGAGAACAGTGAGCAGAGCCGGTTTTAGCCAATCCTCTTTCCGTGGGTGGGAGATTCCTTTTTTATTGAGACAAGTAAAAATCAACTTCTCTAAGAGCATTGGTGTTTCCCCTGAGACCAGAAATTGGGACCATGTGTTAGGGCCTGGTCTTGCTAGGTGGGTGTATAGTTCACCAAAGGGATAAAATCAACACATTTTTCACCACTTCCGTAATCAGGGAGTGGGAACATTGGAGTCTTACTGATTTCTGCCTTGGCTCAGAGCAGCTTATATTATTAAGAAATGTTAAACTTACAGTGCCCCTGAACTGAGAGAGTTCAGATTCAAATGCAACCAAGTTTTATTACATGCTGACAAGGATCCTGGTATTTCCTTAGGTATTATTCCTAGGAACCCTTACAACAACCCTGGGAGATACTTTTCAACCCTTTTTTGCAGATGAGAAAACCAAGGTCCAGAAAACCCTTGCATCCTGATTCCAAGTGTGCGTCTCGGATGCGTAATAGGATAGTCTTCTTTGACAGCTCACAGAATGAATGTTTTATATCACAGAGTCACAAAACGTCAGGTTTGGACAGTACTTCACAGTGACTTTTTTTCAATTCTTGTCCAGCGTTTGATCTATAACACCCCTGACATGTCCAAACTCAACTTGAATCTCTTCTCTAATAGGGAATTCACTGCCTTTTTGATGAAGCCAGTTTGACTTTCAGATTTTCGATTGTTCAAAAAAGCTTCTAGCTTCAAGGCTTCCATTTGGCCCAAACAGAAAGCATTACCTTTTTAGGAAAGATACAGATTAAATATCTAAACAAAGTTGGTGGGCGTAAACAGAATCAGGTCTACTAATGGCAAAGGCTCCTTACTTGGTGATGTACCAACACAACCAATAAAGGAAAAACCTAGACTACCTTCTTAAAGATCCTAATGGAAGGGTCTAAGATCCTCCCCCAAGGATTAGTCTCAGCTCCCATTTCCTCCTACAATCTCTCCTACGTTCTGAGGAGCCTGAATTTATAGTATTAAATAATTGAGTCAACCATTATTCTCAATAGTCTTCCAGTGGAAACCCTTCTAGACTTAATGCCACCAAAGTGCTGCTCTGAGGTTCACCCTTCCAGTCTTTTGTGTGTGGGTTGGTGGTGAAGGGCCATGGGGTAGCCATTTTCAGAGCAGATGATTACCTACACCAATTTGCTTGCACAGATCCAGATCCTCGGTATCAATCACAGCAGCCCGCTCAGATGGAGCCTTTATCCATCCAGCCATCCAGCCAGCCATTCTTTCAACAAATATTTACAGAATTCCTACTGTGTGCAAATCAGGTATGAAGAAACAGGGGTGAACAAAGCAGCTGTGCCCCTGCTTTTATGACACAAGTCTACTGGGGAGAAGGAGACTGTATGTAAAGGACAGGTAATAATATGCCAAATTTCAATGATGAGACATGATTGGATTTGGCCTTTAAAAAATTCCCTCTAGCTCCTGAGAATTGAATGAGGGACAGAGAAGTGAACTTTGCTCTCAATCAGTTGCTAACACTGCTAACATCTAATCACCTTCTCTATTAATTTTCTTCAAGCACTGATCATGCCCTGAAATTATAGTCCTTGTTTACCAGTTAATGATATGTGTTTACTCCATTGGGATAAACATTTTCAACAGGGGAGGAACTTTCTCTCATTTGTTCACCTCTGAAACCCTGAAGCCTAGCAGAGCGGTTTGAACCAAGTGGGAACCCCTTCAAATTTGTTGAGCCAATTAATGAATTATTCCTCAAACCTGAGTGAGGCAGGAATTCTAGAAGCTTCCTGACACCAAAGTGGGCAGATTGGCCCACCTACACCAGGGGAACACCCTCCTGCTGTTTTATGTTGTCATTCGAAATGGTTCCAGTCTATTCCCTAGAAATCCTTTGGGGATTTGGAGAGAAGACTCTCCTTTGTTTTATTATTTAATTACTGGTTAACAATTAAATCCAAGTTCAGAGATAGCCTCTTAATTTAGCAACCAAAGAATGCCTTCTTTTCTTTCTCTCCCCCAACCACCTACCCCTTTCTCTTCCCAGAAATAGGGGCCTAGCATAAAACCCATGTCCTTAGCAGTTGGCTAAGGAAGCACAGGAATAATCTCTCACCATGACCAAGGAAGGGAGAAATGGAAAATGTGATCCCCAGGTGGCTTTACAGGAACTGAAAAAAAAAAAAAAAAAAAGGAGACGCTGGCATTGACTAGTGCTTATAATATTTTCCTTTTATAAAACAATCATTACTTCCTTGCTCGAAGCATGCTTTGTAATCACTTCTGACTACCATTCTGTGCGTCAGCACAGCATCTTTATCCATTTTCAGGAAGCTGCAATTGAAATCCAGAGTGGGCAACGACCTCCTCCTTGAAGCCCAGCACAGACAGCCCAATCCTTGGAATGGATCTGCTTCCAGAATAGTCTTTGCCTCCCTTGCTAACATTCCCTCCAAGTGTTAAACCTCCCACGTGATCAGTTGCAAAGAGGAACATCCACGCTCTGCACTTGTTTTACCCACAAAGAAAGAAGCAGCATCCCCAAGAAGTTGTTGTCAGGGCCGGGAGGGAGGGCTTCACTCGGTGTACCAGCACCCACCCCGACTCTGTGGCATGGCACTAGCAATTAGGGATATCGTCTCTCATCCCCAAATCGCAGACGCGGAGGGGCGCAGTTTGATGTCACCAGAGGAGACAGAAGATGGATAGCCTGGGGAGGTTCCTCTGTCCTATTGACGCAGACACGCCCGTCTCTCTGTCTCATTGCCTACATCACCTTCAATTTGGCCAGATGGACATCATGGGGGAAATTTCGTCTGGACCAGGATTCTGAAAACACTAGCAAAAAGAGCTGGCTCTTGGGAGAAATGAGGACGGGGCCATTAGAAGTTGGGAGCCGGGGCCATTAGGAAGCAGCTGGGGCTGTGTTGATGCATGGGGGATTTCTGCTCAATAATGGGAAATGTGAACACAGGTTAGTGCTGTGATTACAGCATCCTAGAGGGGGGCCCTGGGAGGCCAGGAGTGGATTAAGAATCAGTGGAGCAAAGCTGGGGGGAGGGGACGAAGGTCACCTCCAGGCTTTGTGGAGGGTAACCGGGTGGGCAGGAGACCTTCTACCCCTGGGCTCTGATTGGAGGGGTCATTTTATAGTGTTACATGGTGGAGGGGCACCTACATATGCTCAGACCTGGGTGCACTGGACCCTGGAGATTGGGACAAAAGAAATAAAAGGCCCAGAACAGAACTCTTCAGAGAGTTTCGTAAAGAATTTGCTACACCCTGACGTGGTGAGATGGCTGAGTCTCCACCCTGCTTCTGGAGGGCAATTTGGCAACATCCGTCAAGACCCTAAGAAAACATACCCCAAAATACAAAAATTTATTCTAAGAAAATATGTAGATAGCCACACAAAGATTTATAGATAAGCATCAGCATGATATGTATACAGATGAAAAATGGGAAACCATCTAAACGTCCACCAACAGAGGAGATGGCTAAATCAATTGTAATGCATTCCTACAATGGCACTTAGCAGACCTTTAAATACAAAATCGTGTTTTAAGAAAAGTTAATGACATGGGAGAATGATTATGGCACGTTGAGTGAAAAATGCAGGTTACATTAGGAAAGTGGATAGGATATGATCCCAATCCAATAGAGAGGAAAAAGTCTGAAAGGAAATAAACCAAAACGTTAACAGTGGTTATCTCTCTGTAGTGGAATTATGGGTGATATTTTATATTCTCTTTAATTGAACTCAGTGTTTTCCAAAGTATCTACATGTTGTTATGTATTAATAAGTATATGGGTATATAATACATATATACATACTATATATAAATTTATAGT